>NC_059074.1:84578872-84881902 GCF_020497125.1 Mauremys mutica | reverse complement strand
CGCAGACCCTGGCTTTTATATGCAGAAAACCAGTTGTTGTGGCACAGGAGTTTTTATAGCATGTGGGGGGGGGGAGGAGGGGAAGGGCACAGAAAGAAAAAGGTTGAGAACTTCTGGTCTAGATAATCAAGTGTTACGAGATTTTTTTCCAAAAAGATACAAAATGCAGAATTCAGTCCAATGTTTGAAAGGAAAAGTAAATTGACTTTTATGCTCAAGTGAATTGTTTTTAGGGAAATGGATTCAGTATATAATGCTGAAGCTCAGTTATTTGCCTTTAATATTTGTATTGGTGTTAGGAGGGATTTTTCTGATCCATGACATTCTTCACCCAACAAAAGAAACAAACAAGGAAAAAAGCAATCAATATAGCTCTGGATCTCATTGTAACTCAGATTATAATTAAACCATTTTAAATTTTCCTCCCCTCTACCTTTCCCCCACAAAGGAAACCAAGAGTAAATTAAAAAGATTAGTGTTCTGCACGTTAAAACAAAACTTCTTCTGATTTCAACAGATTTCATGTGAACATATGAATATGAACAGCCTGACAGATAACTCTAAAACCATAAAGAAGCCATGGTCAATCTGTCTTGATGACAGTTTCAGTTTAGTTCATCGAATCAAAAGCAAGCAATGCCGTCTCTATTCACTTGGGTAAGTACTCCTATTGGAGGAACAGTAAAGCATTTTAACATGAATGCATTTTAGCATGAAAAGGCCCGCCCTTAAAGCAAAATGTAACCGTATTATCTAACAAAAATTTGAGTTTTATTCAGTTGCCTTTAGTACTTGTTGACAAGTATTGGTCCCTATTGTGGAATGTGATTTTAGAAAAAAACTTTCTCTCTGTGAGGTCCTTCCCTTTTCTTTCTCATAGACTTTAAGGTCAGAAGGGACCATTATGATCAGCTAGTCCAGGGGTCGGCAACCTTTCAGAAGTGGTGTGCTGAGTCTTCATTTATTCACTCTTATGTTAGGTTTTGCGTGCCCGTGATACATTGTAACATTTTTAGAAGGTCTCTTTCTATAAGTCTATAATAGAAAACTAAACTATTGTATGTAAAGTAAATAAGGTTTTTAAAATGTTTAAGAAGCTTCATTTAAAATTAAATTAAAATGCAGAGCCCCCTGGACCAGTGGCCAGGACCTGGGCAGTGTGAGTGCCACTGAAAATCAGCTCGTGTGCCCCCTTCGGCACTTGTGCCATAGGTTGCCTACCCCTGGTCTAGTCTGACCTCCTGCACAGTGCAGGCCACAGAATCTCACCCACCCACTCCTGTAACAAACCCCTAACCTATGTCTGAGTTATTGAAGTCCTCAAATTGTGGTTTAAAGACCTCAAGGTGCTTCATATTCAACATAACAATGATGCACATGATGGAAAGTAAAGAACTAATAATTTAAGAGTGATGGTTCTATTAAAGGAAGATGGAAGTTAATGAGGTAAACTGAGAAGCAAAAGCTTCCTTCTCTAAGCAGGAATTTATTGTATAATTACCAGTTACTTCAAAGGAATTATTTGTAAAACATCTTTCACCCCTCCGCAGCCAAGAATCAGATTTTCCAGTGTGAGAGAGCATGATATGTGATCAGGAGTGACAGAGCACTTGCGCAGACGTGATAAATAATAAACATAATTGTGGCCTTCTTGTAAAGTGTTTTAGCCAGTTTAGTGTTCACAAAATGTTGAGATTGAAGTTCATGTAGTTCACCAAACAACTGTCATTTAATTAAACTTTGTTTACACTGTCCCACTCCTAGGCCAGTTTCAAAGCAGTGATATAGTGAGAGAATCCATCTCCCATTGCCCTGAGCCAACACAATTTATTTTTATGATTTTGGTAGTGTGGATTTAATAATGAGCAAAAAGAAATGAATCCATTTCCTTCAAGATTGGAATAACTGAGAGATGTGTTTGTATATCAGTGATTATGACAGGGACGAGAGTAAATTAGCTAGTTGAAAGCCCATCAAAGTCAAAGGGAGTCTTTCTATTGACTTCAGTAGGCTTTGGATCTGAGGAAGTAAGAGTCTGTGACCAAAAACAGTTGGGTGAGAGAGTTTTCTTATTGGGGAAGATTACAGGTGAGTTCTGAGTTTTTTACCCAGAGAGAGCTCCTCCTCCCTACTGTTTTCTTCTTCTTTTCTGAAGTATTTACACAGCATATTTCGAACAAACATTATATAATTTTAATACCCAAACAAAGTTTGAGTATGTCTTAGTTTTTCACCTTTACCATACAGATTCTTTTCTAGGATAGCCTCATAAGATGCGTGTATGTATAATCATACACCCAAGCAAAATACATCCCATAAAGCAGTTTTAAAAAAAAAAAGTACTTTGGGTTATGGAGAAGCAGTCTTTAATTCCCTCAGACTCTATTTATAGTCTTTCAGACTCGTTACCACTTAATTCTTCTGTTCTTTGGTTTATGACTGGCAGAAAAGTAATTTTGTTCTGAGTAAGACAAAAATCTCCTTTAAACGTTCCTCTCCTCTAATCCATTTTATAAAGAGCAAATGAAAAACAGCTGCTTCAAATGAACAGCATCTTCCATGGTGGGGGAGGATGTCACAAAAATGCAGAAGTTCAGTTTGAGTGTAAAAGGGACAACCCTGCATTAAATCTGTAATTTTTAACAATTGAAGAAAATATTCTGCATATGTGGGAGCTATGCCAAAAGGGGAGAAATGTTAAATGTCAGTGTGAGTGAGCCGTGCCTAAAACCTCTGGAGGCCCTTTGATATTAATTTTAACTATTTTGACTACAGTTCAATGACAATAGCATGTTTCACTTTACTGTCACTGGAGACAGAAACTGTTTTCTATCTACGGTTGGATGAAGGGGTCTCCTTTCTTTTTCCAATTCAAGCTCCTTATACAGAAGATCTGTCTTCTGAAGCATCTTTTGTTTACTTTGTTTCTCCTACTGCATTATCGCTTACCCTCACCCTCAGCACAGCCACATTTGAATGTTGCAGAAGGGTAAGCAGATCTGTTTTTTGAATGTCACCTTATTTTTTTCAGTTTGTGTTTGTTGTTGATGTCCCAAATGGCCTAAGACATTTCAATTTCCTGTCTTCCACATATACTTGTTCTGTTTTCCACTCTCTTGGTCTCATCCTGAAGTCCTTATACATGCAAAAATCCTTTTGAAGGCAGTGCAGTTATTGCCTGCATCTGATGTAGTGCATCTGGCTCTGAAAAAGACTGTCAGAGGTAAATGTCTTCCTCAATCAGGAGCTCATCAGCTCTAGTATTAGTCCCTAATTATGAATAATTTAAATTTTTGCTCATTGTCATCTTCACATCTATTATCTAACTTCTTATTCCTAAGTGACTGCACTGGCCTTCCTCCATCCATGATCCTGCTGAGCAATACCATATGTGAACCTTAACTAGATATTTCCCATTTATTCTGCTAACCTCAGAATATCGCATTAAACATTTGAAAGGAAGCCTCTGTTTTCTCTTCCTACACAATTACTCAGAAGTGGAATCCCATAAAACTGAATCCTCCTTACAAATAAGCAGAAGTAATTTTATAACCCTTGTTCCCTCTCTTTGACCATTGCACTTTCTGAAAGGAGAAGAGTGTTTTATAAGAATTCCATTATAACAGGTGAGCTTTCTTCCAAACCTGTTGACAGAAGACATTGTTCACATTTCAAATTATCAAATATAGTAGCATCTCTGCTGTAGTATTGGTTTAGTACTGTATTATAATGTACTGGGTAACGGCCAACATTTTAAAATTGGATAGTCACTGAAGTCAAGGGAGTGATCCCAGATTTACATTATATAAATGAGTATGTATCTAAAAGTATATGTGAACATGTTGCCATGTAGTGGTTGATTTCTACTCAGTTATTTTGATTAATTTAGTTCATGCAATCCCCCTAAAATATTTTTGATGTGTAAATAGGGTTATAACAATTTAAAGAAAAAAAATCTCTAAAAATACCTTAAAGATCACTTAGCATATTGCACTGAAGAAGATAGATATTTCTTTAAATTTCCTTTTGCTGTTAAGTTATTGGTGTTGATTCCTAATCTTCATCAGGAGATATAGTGTTCCATTTGTTTATTTTTAGTGATCCAGTCAGAATCAGGTCCCCATTGTGCTGTACATTCATACAGCAAGTTTACAATCTAAAAAGTAGTTCCTCTGCTTTGCTTCAAAAGCTGATATATACGAGTATCCTCTCTCCTTGAGTATCCATGAAAGTCTGGGATCATTCTACAGTTGGGTACAATTTCTTTTTGCAGTAATAATATCTTGTTTGTTTTTGTAGACTGAGCAGTGATGATAACCAGTTTGAGATCAGCATGGCCAACAGTGGATGTGAGGTGCATCGATTTGATCCTAGTATCAAATCAGCTCATATTCAGGAGGGACACCACCTCTGGAACCATCGCCTGTCCATTGACTGGAGAGATCCCAATCCGGCAATTGCTGCTCATAAACTACGCAGCCATACAAAAAAGCTTGGCACCATCTTGAATGAATTTGGACACCAGAAGGTGAGAATTAAAGTGCTGCAATTATAAGGCAAGGATAACGAGCAGAGAGAATTCCCAAAGCTTCCTCCTTGTTAGCCCGAGGGCTTGAGGCACTCTTTCATTTCTAAAATCCTCTTTCAGTAGATATCCCCTCTTTCTAAAAAGTTGTATTACATTCTGTCATGAAGGTGCTTTTCTATGGTGCTTTTTCAGTTCACTGGCAACAAACACCTTGATTTTAAATCACTAACCAGGCATTTAATAGTCTCTCCCTCTCTCTCCTTTTAGACTCTCTTAATAGAGGCTAACTGATGACTTTGGCTACTTGTTTTCTCAACCCTATCCATAATCTGAGTTTGAATGGTGAATCCTTAATACAGTACTGTTTATAAGATCACAAGAACATTTACAACTATAATTAGAACAGAAGAAATTGTAAAAGGATTGTATATGTTCACAAGGCCATTCATTTTTATTAGAGACATCAGTAACAAAAACATCCTGGTTTGAAATTGGCAGTAATCTGTTTTCTTGGGCTTGACTGATCTCCTTTTAGGGAATTGTAAAGATACTGGAGTTCTTCTGGTCTTCAGTGACTTTTGCCAAAGTACATTTCACAAAGTTCCTGATATGCAGACTCTATACTTTCAAATGAATATTGCCCTCAGAGAATGTACTGGCATGAATTAAAATGTTAATATGCCTTGATGCCTGCAGCTAGTTCTGCTTGTCTTTGTTTTTTAAGAAACGAACAGACCTAGCTGCGGAGGTGGTCTCCTGCAGGACTTTCAGAGCAAGCAGTAACATAACATGTAGGTTTGTCATTGTAAAGTATGAGGTACCCTTTTTCTTACTTTTTTTCCCATTAGTATTTTATTTTGGCTCAGCTATCCTGACAGAACCATTTTGAAGTTAAAAGTAAAAAGCAGAGCATTTTTTCTATCACTTAGTCAGATTGTTCCTATTTTAGACTTATGCTTTAGTAAAAGAGTATCTGAACAGAGAGATGACTTTTCTTTGATATTTGTGCTGCGAAGAATTATACATTCTATAATATATATCAAAGAAAAGCCCATGAAACTTGTTAGAATCTAAACCTATTGGAGAATAATCATCTGGTTAGTGTAGTAATTTAGAATGATAAGACCCTGAATGAATCAGAAGATTGGACTCTGTTACTTCTGTGTATATTGGGTGAAAGCCACCCTTGGATGGAGGGGCCATGAAAAGGCACCAGCACAGGAGAACCAGAGCAGTTCTTCTGTGCCAGTGGAGGGCAGCCAGGGAGCATAGCTGAGAATGTAGAGGAAGTATGGAAGCGTAGCTACTGAGTCTGTAGTTATGTGGATCCATTGGCCACATATACATATCACATAGGATTTGGTCAGGGGTGTGTGTGTGTGTCTCTGCATATATGGTGAGCAAAGTACCACTTTCCATACTCCGACCTCTATACAACTCCCCATATGAAGCCAGTGTGTGTATTTGAAGGTGGGAATTGAATTTTGTCCAGTGAGAATAAAACCATTGTATGCTTTTCAGTGTTCTACCATTTACTGAATATTTGAATGAGCCAATTCGATTTACATAACTTTTTCTGTATTATAGAGACAAGGTGTGTGAGGTAATATCTTTTATTGAACCAACTTCTATTGGTGAGAGATGAGTGAGTTGGTCCAATAAAATATATTACCTCACTCACCTTGTCTCTCTAATATCCTGGACCAACATGCAGGGACGGCTCTAGAAATTCCGCCGCCCCAAGCAGGGCGGCGCACCGCGCCGCTCGCGCCGCCCTTCCCCGGTCCCGCGGCCGGGGCAAAAGTGCCTGCGGACGGTCCCATGGTCCCGCGGCTCCGGTGGAGCATCCGCAGGCATGCCTGCGGGAGCTGCTTCCGAGCCGCGGGACCAGCGCACCTGCTGCAGTCATGCCTGCGGGAGCTCAAGCGGAGCCGCGGGAAGAGGGGACCCTCCGCAGTCATGCCTGCGGCAGGTCCGCTCCTCCCGGGGCTCCGGTGGACCTCCCGCAGGCATGATTGCGGAAGGTCCGCCGGAGCCAAATGCCGCCCTGCCAGAACAATGCCGCCCCACGCGCCTGCTTGGCGCGCTGGGGTCTGGAGCCGGCCCTGCCAACATGGCTACAACAGCTCTGTATTAGAAAGGCAGTCTAAGAAGATTAATGCTATCCTGCATCTCTGGATTGTATGGTGCATAAAGACTCAAACAAGCGGCTGTTCATTAAGAGTACCTCAAAGTAAATAGGCTGACTTTCAGTTTTTCATTTTCCTACTGAATGTGAATGGAATGTTTTCCTTGACTGTACAAATAAGCTAATGTGAAACATTTTCATAACATACTTTCCAAAACATTTTTCAATTAGCCATTTAAAATATTCTCCTCCTTTCATTCTTTTAACTTTAAAAATCCCTCCTCTTTCCTTAAGTTATTGTTGCCCCTGCTTCTAGTGAGGAATTTCAAGCAACTCCACTTGAGCTAAAGTCAAGTTTTGTCCACACATTAACCACTCTGGTGCTGTAAAACCATCTGCAATCTTCCCATTATAATGTGAGTGCCTCCTCTGTAATGTTTGGCCTCTGCTGGACTATCAAGGTGTACCAAATTATACATGAGGAACAGATGTGACATGGCCATGGGAAAAGACTTTGGAGTAAGTATTAGACAAACTAGGAAACATAAGAGGAAATGTGTGCAACATCTCTGTCCTTTCATGGGCAGTTTTGGTGTCCTAGTGTACTCTTGTTTCATTTCCTTTATGTAAATGTTACCTTGCCCATATGCATGAAGTGTGTGTTTCCTATTGAATTTTTCAGCAATCAGTGACTTGTGTGGAGATCTTTCATTATCCATAAATCCTTTCTGGCTAACTAAGGCCAAGGCATCTTGGGATTAGTGCAAAGTTAAAAAAATAATTAATAGATAATTTTATTGAGCTTCAGTTAAAAACATGTACTACATTGTTTGGGGAAAATTTTTATCCTTCTAGATCAGCCATAAACTTCACAGGGATTTAAAGTTTCTATGGTGACATTAGTCTCATCACATGCAAACATTTACTCCACCTATTGTCACTTGCCCATTTTTTATTTAAAACATGCTGCTTTTTTCTCTGCTAATAGGTAGGTATCAACAATTTGTGGCTACCTGGACAACTTACCCCCATTTCAAGAGGCAGGGAAGTTTATTAGGCAAATCTCTGTTTAGTCCAATTCAACTTTTTGAAATATCCATACATAGTCCATGCTACTCTTACCTGACTCTGGCAGGAGTTATCTGAGCACAAATATTGCAGGACTAGGACTCTCAGCATGTTAGCGATAGATGAACACAGAACTTCTGTTACTGACCGCAGACTTGGTAAATTCCAGTGTCTTTTTTAGACTGGGCTCAGAGAAGCAGCTCATTCTGTTGCTCAAGAGTTACCTGCTAATCCTAAATTCAGACTTTGAACCAGCTATCTACTGAAATAAACTAAATCATTCACTCAGCTCTGGTCTACACGACGGGGTTAGGTCGATTTTAAAATGACTGTGTCCACACAACCAACCCTGTTCTGTCGACTTAAAGGGCTCTTAAAAGCAACTTCTGTACTCCTCCCCGGTGAGGGGAGTAGCGCTAAAATCAACCATGCTGGATCGAATTTAGGATAGTGTGGACGCAAATCGACGGTATTGGCCTCCGGGAGCTATACCAGAGTGCTCCATTATGACCTCTCTGGACAGCACTTTGAACTGTGATGCACTAGCCAGGTACACAAGAAAAGCCCCAGGAACTTTTGAATTTCATTTCCTGTTTGGTCAACGAGGCAAACTCAGCAGCACAGGTGACCATGCAGTCCCCCAAGAATTGTAGAGCTTAGCATATTTCTACGCTCCCCGTATCATCTCTGTCCCTGAGGTTATTGCAGATTAGAAGGCAAAAAAACCCACACTTGTGATGACATGTTTTCTGAGCTCATGCAGTCCTCTTGCACTGATAGGGCACAGCTTAATGCATGTAGACATTTAGTGGCAGAGGCCAGGAAAGAATTAAGTGAGCGCAAAGAGCGGAGGTAGGACACGATGCTGAGGCTAATGGGGGAGCAAACGGATATGATGAAGCATCTGTTGGAGCTGCAGGAAAGCCAACAAGAGCACAGACCCCCGCTGCATCCACTATATAACTGCCTACTCTCCTCCCCATGTTCCATAGCCTCCTAACCCAGACACCCAAGAACATGGGGGGAGGCTCCGGGCACCCAGCCTCCAGAGGATGGCCCAAGCAACAGAAGGCTTTTATTCAAACAGTTTGATTTTTAGTGTGGATACAATAAACAATGTGGCCTTGTCCTTCCCTCCTCCCCCACCAGACCTGGGCTACCTTGACCATTATCTCTTTTTTTTTTTGATTAATAAAGAATGCATGATTTTAAAACAATAGTTACTTTATTTCTAAGGGGGGAGGGTGGTTGGCCTACAGGGAATTAAAATCAACAAAGGGGGCGGGTTTGCATCAAGGAGAAACACACACAACTGTCACACCAAAGCCTGGCCAGTTATGAAACTGGTTTTAAAAGCCTCGCTGATGCGCAGGACACCTTGCTGTGCTCTTCTAATTGCCCTGGTGTCTGGCTGCTCAAAATCAGATGCCAGGTGATTTGTCTCAACCGCCCACCCTGCCATAAATGTTTCCCCCTTATTCTCACAGATATTGCTGCTTCCTGTGTGCTTCATAATAACAGTGGGAATGTTGGTTGCGCTGATCTAGTCAACAGACAGCACCAGCAAGCTTTTAAATGTCCAAAGGCACATTCTACCACCATTCTGCAGTTGCTCAGCCTATAGTTGAACTGCTCCTTATTACTGTCCAGGCTTCATGAGCCATGGGAGTAAGGGGTAGGTATGACCACACAGTGCTTCCAGCTGGGAGAGCAGCCTGAGGCAGAAGCCTCCAGCTCACATGATATTCCAGGCAGGACTGAATTGCCATGAGACAAAACTTAAAGAAGAGAATGACCTGGAGTCTCTGGCTCCCATTCGGTGTTCTAAGAGGAAGATAGCTATGTTTGTCCAAGCATCCCTGACTGACCTCACCAAGGTCTGCCAGAAGCACCCCGGAGATGTACGATGGCTATCAGTCATACTGCACCATCTGCCACAAAGGCAAGGAGCTGCTGCTGTGTAGCAATGCAGTACCGTGTCTGCCAGCAGCACCCAGCAGACGTATGGTGACGGTGAGCTGAGCGGGCTCCATGCTTGCTGTGGTATGGCATCTGCACGGGTAACCCAGGAAAAAAGGCACGAAATGATTGTCTGCCCTTGCTTTCACAGTGCAGGGGGTGGTGGTGGCTGATGACGTGTATCCAAAACCACCCACGACAATGTTTTTTCCTTCATCAGGCATTGGGAGCTTAACCCAGAATTCCAATGGGCAGCAAAGACTGTGGTAATTGTGGGATAGCTACCCACAGTGCACCGCTCTAAGTCGATGCTAGACACGGTAGTGAGGATGCACTCCGGCGACTTAATGTACTTAGTGTGGACATAGGCAATTGACTGTATGAAATTGATGTCTATAAAATCAACCTAATTTCATAGTGTAGACATAGCCTCAGTCTTAGTACATATGTGTGTATTAGCTTTGTATACAGCTTTTCCCTCTTCTCCAAATGGTGAATTTTTTTTCTTTGTAACCCAGGAATGTGTGCAGTACAAAGAACATAGGAAATCTTAAGATAAATCCAAGCTCCCATGCCACTGTTGAAAATCCTAAAACCAACTATTACATATTTTTTGTGTTATAAAGATTGTGCTAAAAAGCAAAAATAAGACTCTTTGACAGAAGGGCTTGTAGCAGCAGAAGCGAATTAATTCATGCTGACTTTAAAGTATATGCATGAAAAATCATGCACGTTCTCACATGCAAACTGTTTATTCAGCAGTAGTTTTCCTTCCCCTGGAGCTCAGCAGTTCTGATCTATCAGGGTGTCCTATTATGCCCAGTCCAATGAGCCAGAGGTTGCATTCCTAGGAAAGATAGGTCAGCAGCCCAGAACCATGTAAACAATGACCTCTTGGAAAGTCAGATAAACAAGAAACTGAGACAGCAAATTGAATTTGCATTTAACAGCAAAGGACCACTGAGTATAATTTTAGATTGCAGTAAGGAGTTGCTTTTATCTGTATTACTATTAAAATAATGATTTAAAAAATATGTAAGATACAGTTGCGTCAGGCCTACAGTTTACTATTAAAAAATTATGAAAGTTTTATTTTAATATTTTAATTTATGCTGGGTTTTGTATTAGGAATTGTTCGTGTGACAAGCTGGCTAGCAGATGTCAATTCCATTTTATAGAACCGGGGTTGGCAACCTTTCAGAAGTGGTGTGGCGAGTCTTCATTTATTCACTCTAATTTAAGGTTTCGCGTGCCAGTAATACATTTTAACATTTTTAGAAGGTCTCTTTCTATAAGTCTATAATATATAACTAAACTATTGTTGTATGTAAAGTAAATAAGGTTTTTAAAATGTTTAAGAAGCTTCATTTAAAATTAAATCAAAATGCAGAGCCCCCCAGACCAGTGGCCAGGACCTGGGCAGTGTGAGTGCCACTGAAAATCAGCTCACGTACCGCCTTTGGCACCTGTGCCATAGGTTGCCTACCCCTGTTATAGAACTTGCTTAGATTTAAGGCTTATAGAAATCCCAAAATTTCCCTTTTAACTTATTATTTAATACCTGATACAACTTCAGAACATTATACCCTGCAGTAATGTTGATTAATAACCTCATATCCTCCTGGCCAAGTAATTTATCACCTGTCTTCATCTCCTAAAGCAGTTAATGTAAAGTCTATTTCATGCTGCACTTTTGAGAAAGCTGGTAAGAAAGATCAAAGATGACAGAAAATTAATTCCCCATATTGTTTTGGTACCATTTGTGTTGGTAGCAGCACCAATAAATATAAAAGCAAATATACAAGGCAAAAATTGCACAGTGACTTAGTTGCATATGGTGATCAGATTAAAAAAATTCAAAAATAATGCATAAAGGTTGGTGAAAGACTACTTTCAATTTTTAAAAGCAATAAAATGACACTTCCCTGCTTCCTGAGGGCTGTTATTGTTAATGTTGTGAGAGACAATGTGGTCTTATGGATTTCTAGCATAGCCTCTGACTTAGGCAAGTCATTTAATCTTGGTATCTCATTATCCTCTATTAAGCTTGACTTACCTACTGCACAGAGATGTTTGGAGCTAGTCGGTGTGTTCCAGATCTCCAAAGGGCCTTAGGCATTGTGATGCTGGGCGTTGCAATGCCTAACTTTAAGTCAGCTAGGAAACCACTGGAACAGTGATGAGCTCCACAAAGTCTTGAGTTAGGCACCCAAGCTTCCTGTAAGAGAGAGGGGCACCTAGGAATGGGATCTATAAAAGCCACCATACTAGGCAGGGAGCCTAATGGGAGATGCTGAGGAGAAGGATGTGTCCTAGGTCCCATCTGTCTTACAGAGTTAGGCACTTACATCTGGGATGCAAGGAGGCACCTATTTCTGCTTGTGATTCACAGCTGAGAATCTCTCCCCTGGGGTTATGCAGTTTAAGTGCCTAAATCATTTCTTGCGAGAATGAATTAGGTGCATGTCTTGCTGCACACAGAACAGCTAGAGTAGCAGGTGGCAGCAGTGATGACCTGATAACTTTTAGTCCCGTAACTAGACCACTCACCTACGATGTGGTTAATTTCCCACCCTCTTCCTAGGAGGGTTGAAAGGGTGTGAACTGGGGTCACCCACCTCTTGGGAGAGTGCCCTAACTACTGGGTGGCGGGATGTTCTGTTATGAACTCCCTCAGTCCATCCTGCAGAAGTTGTTCCACTGTGTATAAATACTTAGTCTTTGGAGCAGAGCGAGAGAGTGAGAATGATTCTGTAGTCTAGTGGGGTTAGGTCACTCACCTGGGAGGTGGGAGACCCAGGGTCTCGTCCCCTGGCTTCAAGGACTATTTAATTATTTAGCCCAAGTGGAATAGCATCAATAGGAGATAGTGAGGAAGCTCATATCAGAATATCCCATAGCCTAGTGGTTAGAACATTATCCTGAGAAATGTGGGGAAAGCCCTGTTCAAATCCTCTCTCCCCTAAGGCAGAGAGGGGAATTGAACCTGGATCTCTTGGGTGAGTGCTCTAATCATTTGGATAAAAGTTATAATGTGGGTGGTTGTACCTCCAGCTGGATTTTGAATGGGGCTCAGTCCAGTGATTGGGCTCCACAGGCAAGATAGGAGCTCCTCTGTTTTTCTTCCCCAGTTAGTAGATTGCACTGGGGCTTAGGCACCAGTACACCTAGCGTGAGGCAACAGTGTGCATGTCCAGAGGCAGAAACTTAGGTGTCTAGGCAGGGGCGGCTCCAGGCACCAGCATGCCGAGCGCATGCCTGGGGCAGCAAGCCACGGGGAGCGCTCTGCCGGTGGCTGCGAGGGCAGCAGGCAGGCTGCCTTCAGCGGCTTGCCTGCAGAGGGTCCGATGGTCCCGCGGCTTCGGCGTACCTCCCACAGGCGTGCCGCCAAATCCGCGGGACCAGGGACCTCTCACAGGCAAGCCGCCGAAGGCTGCCTGCCTGCTGTGCTTGGGGCTGCAAAATACCTAGAGCCACCCTTGTGTCTAGGGAACTTTTACCCTGAAAATTTAGGCGCAAGTGAGTTTAGATGCCTAGAGGGTTAGGTGGCTGCCAAGCTGGGGTTTTGTGGATTGCTGTGGAGCCTAAAACCAGAGATTTAGGTGCTTAAATCTGGAGTTTAGGGGCCTGAGTATCTTTTTGGATCTGGGTCCCTGTCTGTAGTGCTTTTAAAATATAATGTGAGTGTTAAGTATTAATGTTAGGAGTTTAGCCACAAGCTCACAAAACTATGGATGTTTAATGGGTGAGGATAATTTGCAGTGAGACACAATGCCACTTGTGCAGAATTTAAAAAGACATTTAAATGTGGTTTTGGTAAAGTAAATTTTCTGCACACCCTTATCACTGCTGATTTTCTAGGTATTAGTTTGTAAACACATGCTCTCATTTACCAGGAATTGCTCTGTCAGATTCTAGCCATGATGCCACCAGCTGCTGTTGGTCACATTAATAAATATTTGTATATTTATATGATAATAATCAACAGTGAATTATGGCTTTGTGGAAAGACTCTGGCAGCAGTAGAAGACTGAACATCAATGAGACCATCAGTTTAAACCCAAGTACTCTGCTAATCTACAATGATGGGAAAAGGAAATAGAGAAAAGATGCTCACTGGGTGATGAGTCATTGAATTATTATTTCATTCAAGCATTGGCTGCCAGTGGTGCTCAGTAAATTTTTGCCACATGCCCAGGTTAGTGGAAGCCAACATTTTTAAATGTAGACCGCACAGACTGAAGCTCTTGCCTGCAACTGTATCAGAGTTGTTCTTCTCACTTGCTGGCACATTGTACAGACATAAGCCTCATACCTGTCTTTTGTGGCTCTCCTACCATTCTTCTTTGAGTGCTGGTCTAATAGATTTTTCATCAGTGGGGATTCCCATCTTGGATCCTCTTTGCAACCCAGGGAAACAGGAAGTGCCTGGCCTATTGCTCACAAGATGCTCAGGGGTACGACTCCAGAAGGGTTGCCTTCCTAGTCCAGTGGTCAGACCAGTTGAAGCACACTTTCTGTCCCATCACCCTGCTACCTTGTATCCTTTGGAAGATCACTCTGGACAAGGAAACAATGATCTTAATAGGACCATGAGGGCAGCAATAGTTCTGGTTCAGCTTAGCTCTTCAGATGGCTCCTTGCCTGTGCATTCACCTACAGCCATTTCCAGATCTATTGTCACAGAATGGAGGGATGACCAACCATCCCAGCCTGGCATCCCTCCATCTGGCAGCCTGTTTTTTTTGTTGTTTTTTTTGGATGGGCAATGCACTTAGAGAGATCTTGCTCAAAGGAAGTTCAATCCATCCTTCACAATAGCAGAAAACCCTATACGAGAGAGTGCTATGCTGCCAAATGGAAGCAGTTCTTCCTGTGGTGCCAGAAGCATCATTTGCCTTTGTAGGAGTCTAGGATTCCTCTTATCCTGGATTATCTACTGTTCTTGAAGGCACCGGGCCTATCCATCAGTTCACAATGTGGGTATTTAGCAGCTATTAATGCCTTTCTTCCTCCAGTGAAAAACTGATCAGTTTTCACTCACCCCACAGCAGTAATGTTCTTAACAGGCATTGTCAGAATGTTCCAGCCAGTATCAAGACCTACGCCTGCTCAGGATATGAACATGGTGCTATTGGCGTTTATGAACCCACCATTAGTACTCTTGGACTGTGACGTTATTGATATAAATTGGGACCATATAGAACATGGGTTGCAACCAAGGTCCTGCAGTGGCACCAAATCTTAGATAAAGGGGGTCATCTAAGGTGTCTAAGACCAGATTATGGGTTGCTGGTTATAATTATGCTGTCTGTATGTCTGTATCATTTTGTAGTTGAAGTTATAAGTATTGGCTCTGTACTGTCTGTATTTTGTATTATGCTCTGCTTCTGGGAAATATCCCAGACGAGCTGGTGTTAGCTCTGCCTAGCTGGCTTGATGGCCCATTAAGGACCATCAGCTACACAATTGACCCATGGAGAGAAGGCAGACACGCCTTGTGACTCAGCAAAGTATGCAGAGACTTGTCCATGTGACTGCAGACTCCATTTTGCTGTAATTTTCCACAGTGAGGACAAAGAGATTCTTACACCTGGAAAAGTCTATATAAGGCTGATGCATCATCTCCATCTTGTCTTCAATCCTGCTTCTGACCTCTGGAGGGACTTTGCTACAAACTGAAGCTCTACACAAGGGACTGAATGACCCATCCCAGCGGGGATGTATTCCAGAGACTTAATTTGAACCTGCAGTTTACTCCATCACTGCTGCAAGCCTGAACTAAGAACTTTGCCATTACTGTATGTAATTGATTCCATTTAACCAATTCTACCTCTCATCTCTACCTTTTTCCCTTTGTAAATAAACCTTTAGATTTTAGATTCTAAAGGATTGGCAACAGCGTGATTTGTGGGTAAGATCTGATGTGTATATTGACCTGGGTCTGGGGCTTGGTCCTTTGGGATCGAGGGAACCTTTTTCTTTTATTGGGGTGTTGGTTTTCATAACCATTCATCCCCAGGACGAGTGCACTGGTGGTGATGCTGGGAGACTGGAGTGTCTAAGGAAATTGCTTGTGTGACTTGTGGTTAGCCAGTGGGGTGAGACCAAAGTCCTTTTTGTCTGGCTGGTTTGGTTTGCCTTAGAGGTGGAAAAACCCCAGCCTAGGGCTGTGACTGCCCAGTTTAAGCAATTGGTCC
This sequence comes from Mauremys mutica, assembly GCF_020497125.1. Taxonomy (NCBI): domain Eukaryota; kingdom Metazoa; phylum Chordata; order Testudines; family Geoemydidae; genus Mauremys; species Mauremys mutica. The sequence goes on along the minus strand of NC_059074.1, from coordinate 84,866,019 downwards.
TGAATTGGCACTCTCAGTTGGGTCCCGCCAGAATCGCTCCGTCACATGGACTCCTGCTTCCTCTTACACTTATTGATGGAGGTGGGCTTCCTCACAGCTGTCACCTCGGCCAGGAGGGTGGGTGAGTTCAGGGCCCTTATGGCAGACTTGCCTTATACGATCTTTCACAGAGACAAAGTATCCCTGAGATGGCATCCCAAATTTATCCCCAAGGTTCCTTCTGACTGCAATAAAGTGGAAGTGTGAGGTTCTTGTGAGTGGTGAAGAGGTCCTAACGTGGGTGCTTCGCTTATGGAAGAGGCACCAGAGTATGGTGGTGTGCAGCTCCCACTTGTGGTTCAGATAGAGTGTCTTGCTGAGTGTGTCTGCCAGGGAGTTTTGAGTGCCTGGGAGGTATGTGGCCTGGAGCGTGACTTGATGTTTGATGCACCAGTTCCAAAGGTGAATGGACTCTGAACAGAGGTAGGGAGACTTGGCACTACCCTGTTCGTTGATGTAAAGCACTGTTGCAATGTTGTTGGAGAGTAATTAGATGTGGTTGGCCCATATGAGGGGAAGAAAGGCTTGGCAGGTGAGATGGACCATCCTCAGTTCCAGGATATTTATATGCAGCCTGGCTTCCTGAGACGTCCAGATGCCCTGTGCTGTGTGGCGGTCTAAGTGAGCTCCCCAAGCTATGAGGAAGGCATCCATTGTGAGCATGGCTTGTGGCACAGGAGGGTTGGAGGGAGTACCAACCAAGACCTAGGAAGGATCAGTCCATGATGTGAAGGACGTCAGTACATGCCAGGGGATCAGGATTTTGCTGTGCAGGCAGTCACAATGTGGTCTGTAGACAGGAGCCAGAGCTGGAGGCAATGCATGTGAAAACAAATCTGTTGTGTCATTGAGGTCAGGGCCAGCTCCAGGCACCAGCGAACCAAGCAAGTGCTTGGGGTGGCCAATGGAAATGGGGGCAGCACGTCCGGGTCTTCAGCAGCAATTTGGCGGTGGGTCCCTCAGTCCCTCTCCTCCTGTTTGAGCTGCCAAAGTGCCGCCTTCCCCTCCCACCCCCGCTTCGCCACTTGGGATGGCGAAAAAGCTGGAGCCGGCCCTGACTGAGGTACATGCTGTCATATGTCTGAGAAGAGAGAGACAGCAGCAGAATGGTGGTATGGGGTTGTGGCGCAGGCCTGCGATTTGGTTTGTGCTGGTGGTGAAGCAATCCGCTGGAAGAAAAGCCCGTGCTGTGTCGGAGTCTAGTCGTGCCCCAATTAAGTCGATTGTTGGGTAGGTATGAGCACTGACTTGTCCTCATTGATACAGATCCCAAGAGAGGTGAGAAGAGTGTAGACAGTGAGGATGGTGGAGAGGAGGCATTGGCAGGAGAGCACAACTAGGAGCCAGATATCCAGGTAGGGGAACACAATGATCCCTGGGGTTGGAGGATGTCCAGGAGCTGGTGTTGTGTGTCCTTGACCGCCTCCAACAGGATCCCCACATCTGCTGCCACCCATTGTAATAGTTGATATTGGTGGTGGTCCGGTGGGGATAGCAAGGCAGGAATGAGGGCCTCATCCGGGGATGAAGAGGCCTCTGTGGGAACCGGCAGTACCAGTTCCTCCTCTCCTTCTCAGTCCTCAGAAAGAGATGATGCTGGAGGGCAAATGGGAGATGTTGGTAAGAGGCCATCAGCGGTGCCTGTGGTCCTCAATAGGGATCCTACAGTGGCCAGTAGTAAGGATGTGTGTGCCTGGGTGGGCCTTGAGGATAACAGTATCATGATTCCGCAGCAGGTGTAGGCTCAGGGATATGGTGGTCTGCAGCACAAGTCCGGACTCTAGTGAGGGGGAGGCAAGAATGAGACTTGCGGCTCTGAGAAATCCTCAGACTCGGAGGATGGTTCCAGCAACGGGGTGAGGCACGGCAAGGGGCCATGCCGCTCTGGGGGCAACAATAGTGGTTCATCCTCTGGAGATGGCAGGATGGTGGTGTGTGCAGGGCCAGAGAGCAGTGGGGAGTGTGGGTATGGGAAAAAAAGCTCCTCCGCGGAGAGCAGTGGTTCCAGGCAGGCAGGAGTGTGCAGGGTTGCACGAGACAAACTCCAGGGTGCTGGTGATGGTGATGCAGGCAGCAGGAAATGCGCTGGTGAAGGAACCAGTGCAGTCACTGGGGCAGGCACCAGTGGATCCCGCTTCTGTTTTTCCTTACCCTTCACCCAGTGTAACTTGGGAGCTGGTCTGGCGGGCAAATTGATGCACAACTTCTGGTGTGGCTTGGGGAGGAAACACTGCCCTTTTGGGAAGTCCTGGATGGGGATCTGCTCTTATGCCTATGTCCATGCTTCTTTCCCTCATGGTGGGGCTTGGCTGACAGTCTCGGTACTGTCGGATCGGTGCCTGGGGAGCTCCGAGGAGTGCCGGTGATGGGTGTTGCACCACTGGTTCCACCAGTCCTGGATCTGAATGCCTCCTCTTCCTGAGGCAGGAATAACTTACAGATAGCTCAGCAGGTGGCAATGTAGGCCTCACTGAGGTGATACAGGCAGCGCTCGTGCTTGTTGCTCACTGAAAATGAGCAAGGAAAAGAGGCACAGTTCTTGAAGCCATGAACTCAGGGCATAGTCTCTGGAGGAGGGGTGTGTTTCCCTCAAATGTGGCAAAAAACGACACTATATAACACTACCAACGACTATATACAACTATAAAAAGAGAAAACAGGCAGGAAATCACTCAGAGCATGAAGGAACAGGGGTTCTGATTCCACCCAAGTGGCAGTCAGAGGGAACTTGAAAAGCATTGGCCCACATGGCCTATTATACCCTAGGCTGCGAGCATGAGAGGATGCATGTGCAGGTCAACAGACACTGCTTCAAAGACCTCCTGGCGCATGGCATGCATGCACATCCACATCTGGAATTGACATAGGGACCATCACTCAAAGAAGAATGTTTGGTTATCAGTTCCTGTCTGAATGTTCTCTTGAGATACTAACTGTACTCCAGCTAAATTTTGCACTGTGAACTACTGTAGCTCTTGCAAACCTGTTTCTCACATGTCTGATTTCCATGTTGGCTGTTGCTGAAATGGAGATCACCAGCAAAAACTACTTTTTGGCAAGCCACCTAGAAAATGTAAAGCTAATGTTTTTTTTAAAGTGACCACATTAAAGCAATAATCTCCAAATAGTGGAGTGTGTGTGGTTCAACAATAAGCATTTGTCTCCAGCTCTATAATTTGATTTATGCATTCATGCAAGACTTATTGCCCATGACACACATTCAGTTCCTCTGAGGTTATACTTGTGCATGCTGGGCCAAGTTCATCCTTGCTGTAACTCCACTGGCGTCTTGTAAATTACTCCAGGATGCATTTTGAGCACTGTTTCCATGCGTGAGCTTCCCATATGCTTATGCATCAACTAGCTGGTATTACTCCAGTTACTGCAAATTCAGTGGAAATCAAACTGGTGCAGATGTTTCCAATTGCAGTTTGGAAATATACATTCTATGGCCTTTTGCCATCAGTAAACTATGAAGTCTTGATGCATTTTTTTAAACAAATTAATGAATTTAACAGTCATGAAATCGAGGCAGCAACTGCACTAGCTAGAGTCAGATTGATGCTGTGCAAGCCCCACTTCCCCAATACAGTTCTGCCAAGCCATCACCATGCTGACCGGCAGCACCCCTAGAATCCTGCTCCTGAACGCCTCTTTAACAGAGACTGCAGCTTTGTACAGTGTTTTTTCATAGATTCATAGACTCTAGAACTGGAAGGGACCTCGAGAGGTCATTGAATCTAGTCCCCTGCCCTCATGGTAGGACCAAATACTGTCTAGACTATCCCTGATAGACATTTATCTAACCTACTCTTAAATATCTCCAGAGATGGAGAGTCCACAACCTCCCTAGGCAGTTTATTCCAATGTTTAACCACCCTGACAGTTAGGAACTTTTTCATAACGTCCAACCTAAACCTCCCTTGCTGCAGTTTAAGCCCATTGCTTCTTGTTCTGTCCTTAGAGGCTAAGATGAACAAGTTTTCTCCCACCTCCTTATGACACCCTTTTAGATACCTGAAAACTGCTATCATGTCCCCTGTGTCTTCTCTTTTCCAAACTAAACAAACCCATACATGGCATACCTGGCTCTAATGTGATACAGACGCTCCCCAACTTACACAATCGTTCCGTTCCGGAAAGCCTTGCGTAACCTGAATTTTACGTAAGTCAGAAACATATATTGTGCAAGCATAAAAAAAACCAAAACAAAAATATTGCATTTACCTTAATCCTATTGTTATCCTGGCACACTGAAGGCTGCATTTTGGTGGTGGATGACAGTGGGCTTAATTTGTAGATGAGGAAGGAGAGGAGGAGACAGGCATGATTTGAATGAAATAATAGGGTTAAATAACAGAAATTCAGTATCACTGAAATAACACGAAACTGAGAAGCTGTGAGAGCACAAAGCCTTCCCTTTGTAGGAGATGCTACTGCGGTATTCCTCCTCACACTGCACCACAGTACTTTGTGTTCCCATACGCTACGCAATATTTTCTGCAACTCGAAAATTTTATTTATGCTTTATGGAACTTTTTGCATTTTGCGTAAGGACGAATTTGCGTTAAATCATGTCTTGTGTAACCTGGGGAGTGCCTGTATCATCAAACCCATTTTTACTGCTGAGTGAACGGCTCATGAACTGAGCCACTGTTTACCTCCTCTCCCATTGTCCCTTCCAAATGTTTCTTTAAAGGAGTTTCGCTCAGCCTCTTTTGTCTTTCTCTGTTTTTTTTAAACTCCATCCTATTTGCCTGGTTGGATACTTATGGTGCTATCAACAGTAGTACACCTACCAGGAAACAAACTGAAAACATTGTTTAGTATGCAGCTATCTTGCATTCAGTCAGCATCTATGTTAATAGCTATAGTAATATAAGTCAGAAGTTTCACAGCCGAAACCTGTGTGCTCCCCAAGGACACAAAAATGCTAAATGTCTTTACAATGGGGAAAATGTGGGCACCAGTTTTAAAGGTGACTAGCAGAAGATTTTATTTTTTAATTTGGTTTATTCCCATTTTTGCTTCTGTATGTTATATCAAGTGTATGGTATATTAAAAAAGGGCTAAAATAATGGTTATTTTGTACAGTTTTTAGTGCATGTTTATCATCTTAAAAATATCGGGAATATAAAGTCTGGTCTTCCCTAGTTTTGCTGGAGAACCAGTGGGATGTATGTTATGAGCATTTAACACCAGTTAACTGAAGGGGAAAGGGTATTGAGGCTCTCTCTATTCAGTATGTTAGTACAATTAAAACAGATTTTCCAAATAAATAAATCTACCTCTCTACCCCAGTTGCTCTCCTTCTGGCCAGTGACTGACTGACTGACAAATTCTATATAAAGGTTCACTAATCCAGCGTGGGGAGGGAAAGAAGGGGAGATTCTGCAAACATGGCTGTACCCCTTTTAAAAAATTCATCACCAAGTTTTCCAAATTGTTGCCAAAGAGCCTCCAGCATATCCCCCTTTTATAGCTTGAAAATCTTTCCATTCAGATTTCAGAGTAGCAACCGTGTTAGTCTGTATCCACAAAAAGAACAGGAGTACTAGTGGCACCTTAGAGACTAACAAATTTATTTCAGCATGTAGCTCACGAAAGCTCATGCTGAAATAAATTTGTTAGTCTCTAAGGTGCCACTAGTACTCCTGTTTTTTTTCCATTCAGAGTTTGACTTGTCGGTCTGTACACTTAAATCACAGCAGTTGGAGCTCTTTCTGCTGTTACCATTTGAGTCTGTCAACTCAAAGTATCCAAATAATTTCACTCAAAGAAAAACTGGATCTAAAAATGTACAGATCAGACCGACAAACAGCCTCTCTCTCCCCCGATGCAATATTACAGTCTTCGTGGGAGAAGAGCAGAAGAGGGAAAGATTCTTCAAGAGATTCTTTGTTGTGCGCCTCAAATGTGCATTCTACATGCTGCTGTCCTTCTGCTGCCATTGCAAATGAACACTAGGACCACATAGGTAAAATAGGCAGCCTGGAAGCACATAAGCAAGTCAGCTAGAAAGTGGAATGAAATTAACAGTCTCACAATAGGAATTTTTTTTATGTACTGTATTGATCGGCCTAGCATATATGTGCACCAGATCCTTCATTGGATGAAATGAGAACTGCTGAGCTACATCATAGACCCCATTCAGCTAATAACTGAAGGAGATTCCCTTTAAAAGATGATGGAATATGTTTTAGGAGCAAGAGAATCCGAGTTCTCTCTGTAGTCACTGCAAAGTTCACACAGCCATGGTATGGTGCATAATTGAATGACAATTGATGTCCAAGAGGCTGCAGATTTTCTTTTGCATATATAGCAATTGTTATACTAATGTCCACACACCCCTCACATCCATTGGGTTAGTTTAATACCTTTAGGAGCATCTCACTTTCAGTGAATCACTTTTATAGAGATGATGACATTTGAAGAGCTGGCTTGCAGGAAGATGGAGCCTCCCAGGCTGCTGGAGATATAAGGCTTGGGGCTATTTCAGCAACTAGCAAAGAGTTCATTTCGAAGAGGAGAGGGAATTTGACTGAATTTGATAATATACCAAAGGATGTGTAGAGAGACCCTAGGTATGCAGTGATCTATTTTCCTCTGTATAATTTACATTGCATTCAGCATCCGGTTCCTATGGTTTACTGTTGGTTTAGCAAACATAAGAAGAGCTTTAAATAGTCTAGTGAAATGTTTATTTTTTTAAACTATTTGCTTTACTCTGAAAACATCCTACCCCAAATGGTCTTCTCTAAGGTGTTTTATTACTAATACATTTTCTAATGCATTTTTTTTTAAGTGTTGTAGCTGTGTTGGTCTCAGGATATTAGAGAGGCAAGGTTGGTGAAATAATAGCCTTTTATTAAACCTCACCCACCTTGTCTCTGTCAGCCATTTACTTCCATTTCTAATAAGAGAGAACGAGACATTTATTCTCTTCAGTTCTGTTAGCCTTCAACCCACTTTTATACCCTTGCATAATACTGCAGCAGCATAAACAAGATACAAATGTTTGTTCCCCTTTAATGAAGAGAACGTAGGATACAGTGAACGGCATTTATTTTCTTGAATAAACATCCGTTCCCAGAAGCATCCAGCAGAGTCTGCGAGATAACATCAAAAGAGCAAAAATGAGAGGATTTTTTTCCCTGCTCAGAGGTCAGACAATAGAATGTTCTCTCATTAGATTAAATTAGCGAGTAAAGGCTAAAGTCAAGGCCTAAATCCTAATACCCTCCCACCCAGTGGAATTCACAGGCCTGAGGTTGCAGGGTATGGGGAGAAGCAGGGGCCTAAGAAAGGAATTCAGACCCCAGCAAGCTGAACAGGGCCTCACCTAAGCTAGCCAGGAGCAAAATGCTGTGGAAGGGGCAGGGTTGAGGGTCCAGATTTGACAGGACATAGGAAGATGCCTCTCAGTTCGGGATCATGAGCCATGGGTATAATAGTCCAGGGAAGGTTAAGACTCCCTGGCACAGCCGCCGCCAAACTCTGCTGGACACCTGGGCCATAGTGGCCCTGCCTCTTTCCCTCCCTGCTCTGCCCCTTCCCTAAGGCTCGCCACCAGTCGGCTTCCTCTCCACTGCACCCCTCTCCCCGAAGGTTCCTGCTGTTCGCCATGTCCTGCCTCTCCCCTGGCTCTCCCGCAGGGGTGGAGGAGTGAGGCAGGATGTGACAAGCCAACAGTTGCGGGAGGGGCTGGTGGGGAAGTGAGGAGCTGAGTGGTGGGCACAGGGTTGCCAGGCATCCAGTTTTCGACCAGAACACCCAGTCGAAAAGGGACCGTGGAGGTGCTGGTCGGCACTGCCGACTGGGCCGTTAAAAGTCTGGGCAGCAGCAGTGCAGCCAGGGCCCAGGGCTAAGGCAGGCTCCCTGCCTGCCCTGGCTCCACGTGGCTCCCAGAAGTGGCCACCAAGTTCCTGCAGCCCCGAGGCGCATGCCTCCGCACCACCCTGAGTACCGGCTTCACAGCGCCCATTGCCCAGGAACTGCAACCAATGGGAGGTGTGGGGGCGGTGCCTGCAGTCACAAGGGAAGCATGCAGAGTCTCCCTAGCCACCCATGTGCCTGGTAGCCACTTTCTGGGAGCTGTGTACCCAGAACTCCCTCCTGCACCCAATTGCCCGTGCCAGCCCAGCATCCTCCCACACCCAAACACCCTCCCAAAGTTCACGCCCCAGCCTGAGCCCCCTCCTGCACCCAAAGCCCCTCATCCCCGGCCCGACCCCTGCACTCCCAGCCAGAGCTCTCATTCCCCCACACACGCCAACCTCCTGCCCCAGCTCTGAGCCTTGGCTGTGCTCATGGATCCACAAATACATGTATCTACTATCCATTCCACCACTGCGAAGGGGCATATGAGTAGCAGCTGCCTGGGCTAACAATTCTGCGAGCTAAGGGGGAGGGTTCGGTCCTGACTCTCGAAGGGGCTTCCATTGCATACCACCCAGTTAGTCAGGGTTTGCTGAAGAGAGGATTTGCCCCATAACATTTGTACATTGCTCTGAAGACCTAAAGCTCCATATAGGTGTTAAATACTGTTATTCACGTACAATTAGTATTTTAAAATTTGTTTTCAAGTAGCCTTAACATGCTGTACACTGCACCCCAAGCCCCTAGGCCCCAGCCCCCTCCTACACACCCCAAACCCCTCATCCGCAGCCTGGAGCCCTCTCCCATACCCCAAATCCCTCATCCCTGGCCCCACCCCAGTGCCTGCCCCTCAGGGGTGAAGAGGCGAGCAGCAAGCCAGCAGCAGGTAGAGAGTGTCTCGCAGTGCAGTGTGTGTGTGGTGGGGGGAGGGTCTGGTCGGGGAGTGAAGAGATGAGCGGCAGGCCAGGGGGGTGAGGAGGCAAGTGGTGGGCCGGTAGGGGTCTCGTGGCAGGCCGGGGGGTGGGGTGAGGAGACGCGGGAGACCAGGGGGTGAGGAGAGATGTGGCGAGCCAACGGCAGGCAAGGGGAGGTCTTGCAGGGAGCAGGGGGTGAGGAGGCAAGCAGGGGGTCAGAGGATGAGGTGGGACATGGATAGCAGCAGCGAGGTGGCCCGGGGGCAGGGCCTGATGCAAAGCAGGGATGGAGTGTGGGCGGGGCCGAGGGCAGGAGAAGGAGCTAGCCTCCCCCGGGGAAGCTTTACCTGCTGCCTATGCTTGGGATTCTCAGCTGAGGGACCCTTGCTTTGCACCTCAGTGACAGAAAAGACAGAGTGAGACCTTATTCAAGCCAAAAGCCCAGTGATTAGGGTAATCTCTTCGGATATGGGAAAGCTGTTTTCAGATCCTTGCTCTGCCTGATTTGATGCAGGGATTTGAACCCAGGCATCCCGCAGTCCAGGTGAGTGCTAACCACCAGCCTAATGGGTACTGGGTGGTGGGGTTTTCTCCATCTCTCTTGTTGAAGACGTGCTACTTGGTAACTATATATTGGGCCACAGAGCATGCCCAACCAAGAGGTTGATCCTATAGCCTGCTGGCTAGGGTACTCACCTGGGATGTGGGAGAGAGAGGTTCAAGTCTCTTCAAATTTGGCTGAGTAGGGGTTTTCCCATAGCCTAGGTCAGGGGTCAGCAACCTGTGGCACTCAAGATAATTTTTGAGTGGCACTCTCACTGCCCAGGTCCTGTCTGCTAGCCTGGGTCCCAGTCCTGGGAGCTCTGCTCCTGGCCTCGGCCCAGGGCCCTGCAGTCGCCCCCAGCTGTGGCCCTCTGGCCCCAGCCTTGGGCAGTGAGTGGTGCAGATGGGCAAGAGGGGGCACAGCTCAGCACCCCCACCTTAAAAATTGTTCCAGCGCCACTGTCCTGGGATATTTTTAAGTCCCGATTTGCTGCTTTCATCACTATCACATCACGTGGAACAGCGCATTGCGTTTGACATTGTGCGTGCCATCTGCTGTGATTTTTTTTCCCCCACTGTAAGTTGAGGGGTACATTTGACAAAATGTCAGCTCCTAAGAAAGCAAAGTTAGATGTCTGTTTATTTCAGCCTTTTTGGACAGACACATTTGGATTTATTCAAAAGAAGGACCATGCTGTTTGTGCTTTCTGTTGTGAAAGTGTTTTGTCACACAGCAAGTGTTCAACATTTTCAAATGAAGCACGAGAAAACCTTTCAGACAAGACTGAATTGATCAAAAAGGCAGTATCAGGATATGAGAAGCAAAGCAGTGTTTTTAAATGCTTAAGTGTAAGTAAAAATCAAGCTACAGAAGGAAGTTACAAGATTGCACAGTGCATTGCGAAAACGGAAAGCTGTTTACAGATGGGGAATATATAAAATAAGTTTTTCCTCAGCAGTTTGGAGGTTTTGTTCAATGATTTGCCAAATAAAGATGCATATCTAGAATAAAAGAACTGCCTGTCTCTGCCAGAACAGTTGAGAGACACGTAAGCGAAATGGCAGAAAACATTAACAAAAAGCAGACAACTGCATTAAAAGGCACAGCAGTGTTTAGCGTTGCAGTTGAGGAGAGCATGGATATAAACGGTGTTCCATGTTTGGCAGTTGTTGCAAGATATTGCGCTGCCGATGAAATCCAAGAGGAACTTTGTTGCCTAAAACCCCTGCATGGCACAACGAAGGGGGAAGATGATATGAAAATTTTGTAAACCATTTTGAAGAACGAGGCGTTGACATCAGAAAAATATTTTGTGTGACAACAGATGGTGCTCCTGCCATGGTCGGAAAACAGAAGGGATTTGTAAAGTTACTTGAAGATCAAATTGGCCGCCCGACAGTCAAATTTCACTGTATTATCCATCAAGAAAACTTGTGTACTAAAATTTCTAATTCAGAGCTTAATAATGTGATGAATACAATGGTGCAAATTGTGAATGTCCTTGTTGCTTTGACTCTCAGACAGTTTCAAGCACTGCTAGAAGAGATGGACAGTGCTTATAACGACATCCCACTTCACAGCAATATTCGGTGGCTAAGTCGTGGCAAGGTTTTGGTGTGCTTTGTAAACTGTTTTGATGCAATCAAAGCCTTTTTGTCCGAAAAGCGACAAAACTACCCCAAACTGGATGATGACAAATGGCTGTGTAAGCTCATGTTTTTAACTGACATCATTGCTCACCTAAATGAGCTCAACCTCCGTCTCCAGGGTGCAGGGCAAACGGTTCTGGATCTTTATGAAACCTGGAATGCATTTGTTGAAAAATTAGCAGTTTTTTCTTGGGATATTAGAACTTTGACTTTCCGCTACTTCCAACACATAAAAGAGCTATCGACACGTTGCACTCTTAGTGTCGATGAGATTGGAATGTACATGCAAGAACTGGAATCAGAATTTTCTGACAGATTTTAAGATTTCCAGCAATTTGGTCCAATGCTTTCTTTTCTCAGTAAACCTGAAAAGTTTGATGAAAGCAACTTGGATTTGTCTGTATTTCAGTGGATGGGTGTTGAAGATTTCAAAATGCAGCTCATTCAGTTAAAAAGCTCAGAATTATGGGCATCAAAGTTTGTGGATCTGCAGAGTGCACTTAAAGCTACCGCGAGAGATCATGGGGCCTCTATTCTGACCTGCTGGGTGTCCCTGCCAGTGAAATTTAACCGTTTGAAGAAAATTGCATTTGCAATCCTTTCAGGATTTGGATCCACATACCTGTGTGAACAGGTATTTTCACACATGAAATCTGTCCTCTGTCCCTCTCGGAGCCAGTTAACAACTGATCACTCAAAAGCGTGTATGCAGCTTAAAGTATCCAAATGTGCGCCAGACATTGGAAAACTCAGCAAGGAAAAGGAAGGGCAAGGATCACACTAAACTGATAAGATCTGCATTTTTATTTAATTTTAAATGAAGCTTCTTAAACATTTTAAAAACCTGATTTACTTTACATACAATAGTTTAATTATATATTATAGAGAGAGACCTTCTAAAAAACGTTAAAATGTATTACTGGCACACAAAACCTTAAATTAGAGTGAATAAATGAGGACTTGGCACACCAAAGGTTGCTGACCCCTGGCCTAGGTAGATACCTTAATCCCTGGGCTATTCAGAGGCTCACTTTCTTTCCTTCACTCCCCAGTATATAATGTAGGATTTAGGCTTCTAAAGCTCTTTCTCAAGAGAATTCTTCCACCCCCTTTAAGCAACAGTTTGAAGGACCAGCAAGGCCCTGAAGAGGTGATGATATTTTGATCCTTTTCTATTTTACAGAGAAGAGCTTTGCAGGTTGGAAAAAACCAACAGAGTACAAATGGTGTCTTCTGTTTCAGAGCAGAGGTTTGCTAGTATTGGTTAATGAAACTGGCTGCAAGTAAAAAAAAAAGTCACTGGTTGAATATTATGTAAAACATCAAATGAGCCAATCCAACATTTGCACACCTTGCTTCCTCTGGGGTAGCTTAATTTTAGGAATTACTCTAATTTAGTTATAAATGAATGGTCCATTAGTTCAGAATAGTCTCCAAAGCAGTGACGAGGGCCAAAAGCTTTAATTACCATGCTTTCCATGCAAGAAAGAGGCTAAAATGAGAACAGGATTTCATGTGAGTTTAATAGAATCAGCAATGGTGAACAGGAAGGTGCTCAGAGCAGGAGATGTGATACATTAGATGCCAAGATGCCAAGCAAAAAAGAGAACACTGAGTCAAATGAGCTTAGCTTTAGAAGCCAATGGGATTGGTCGTATTCAGTTTAGCAGGATTTGGGCAGATTTTTGGGTGAGCAGGAAACACCCCAGTAATTTTAACCAAGTCATTTCCTGTAAAGACACTAATGCAATTTAACCGGACTGATTTATTACACCCCAGGGGCTTTGTTTTATCTTTGTGTCTCAGCCCTGCTTTGCGGAAGCTGTCTTGACCCAACACATCGTGTTCAAAATTTTAAGTCAAAGCCATTTTATGTATTTTTTATTACACCATGTTGAACACAAAATGTTATTCCTTGGGCCCTTGAGAATGGATGTAATGTACAAGTCACTGCCAGCAGTAGCAAACCCACAGCCTCTCTCTGCACAAATAAAGCCAATAAATCTGTAATTCCCCACCTCAGCTCCCACAAAATCATTTTCACTCGCCACATAAATAGACACCTTCTGCTTCTCAACCTTTTCCAAATGCCTGCCCAGATAGACCAGCTTTGCAACATCCACTAAACACCACCACATTTGGGCTACTTTGGACCAAAAGAAAGAGAATTTCAAAGTCAGGGGTATCTCCTGGAGAACACTGTGGCAGCATGTAGAATGATTTGTACCATAGCACATAGGAGCCTGTCATGGACCAGGAGCAGAGTGTCCTAGATGCTAGAGAAACACAGAACAAGATGACAGTACGTAAAGCTTCTCCAGCAGGAGCTCCTCTATTGAGCCCAACTGTAGTAGTGTGGCACATGGGGAGAAGTGGTCACACCCTAGCAGCCAATACAGATTCCAGAGCACAGGTACTTTATGCTCACAGAGAAATACACACTGCTTAGCAAGCGAGCTGCCATTTTCTGCACCACCTGCAGTTTTCAAGCTGATTTAAGGTGTAGTCTAGGGGTGCGCAAACTTTTTGGCCTGCATTGGATTTCGGAAATTGTATGGAGGGGCCGGTGAGGGGAGGCTGTGCCTCCCCCAAACAGCCAGGCATGGCCCCCGCCCCCTATCCAACCCCCACTGCTTCTCGTCCCCTGACAGTCCCCCCCAGACTCCTGCCCCATCCAACCCCCCCGCCCCCTGACTGCCCCTGGAACTTCCATCCCTGACTGCCCCCCGCTGCCCCATTCAACCCCTCCTCTCATTCCTGACTGCCTCCTGGGACTCCTGCCCCATCCAACCATCCCTTCTCCCTGTCCCCTGACTGCCCCCCTGCCACCCCATCCACCCCCCCTCCTTCCTGACTGCCCCCTGGGGACTTCTGCCCCTGACAGCCGCCATTCAACCCCCGTTTCCCACCCTCTGACCGCCCCACCCCCATCCACACTCCTGCCCCCTGACCACCCCCCTGAATGCCCCTGCTCTCTATCCACCCCCCCCCCCACACTCCCTGTCCCCTTACCGAGCTGCCTGGAGCACTGGTGGATGGCAGCGCTACAGCCGCACTGCCCAGATCACCGGGACAGGCCATGGCTCTGCAGCTGTGCTGCCCCAGGAACTCGCAGCCCTGCTGCCCATAGCATTGCGCTGGCACTGCAGTGAGCTGAGGCTGCAAGGGAGGTGCCGGGGGCTAGCCTCCCAGGCCAGGAGCTCAGGGGCCCGAGCAGGAGGGTCTCATGGGCTGGATGTGGCCCACGGGCCGTAGTTTGCCCACCTCTGGTATAGTCCCATGCAGAACACTTTGCAGGATTCTAATTGTGAGGTAAAAAAGGCATGGATGATGGTAGTGAGGCCTACATTTGACTGAAAGGGTGACAGCCTCCTGCCCAGCTTTGGATGGAGAAACTCTGGTCTGGCCCCTGCAGCAGTATGATTAGCCAACAGCAGCTGGGAGGTTAAGAAGATTATTTTGTCTTCTGGTAATTCAAAGTGATGTCTGAAAAGTTTCTTACCAGCTTAAAGAATACCTCCTTTTGCCCACCCTTCCCATTCAGTTAAACTTGGATGACTGAATAGGGTTTTTTTTTCCCTTCTATGAAAGCTTGAGAAAGAAATTACTGTCAGATTAAGATCATGCAGGAGAAATTTTAGCCTAAGGGAAAACTTTTGGAGAAATTAGCGAAGTACCATCACAGCCTTATGCATGACCCGTCCATTGTGCGTGCATGCATGTGTGCGAGCGAGAGAGGTTTTATGCTACCATAGTTTTCCCATGTTAATTTTCCTTAAGTGACATAACTAGATATAGTATTCATAGGGATCGTAAATGCTTAGTTATAATTGATGTTATTAATGGATCCTTCCTCTCCTATTCTGTAGCCTTTTCTGTAAGGCTAGTCCCTACGGGGGACATTAATGCATTGGACAAGCTGTTACTCCCATTATTGATGGTTGAGTAGCAGGGACAGTTAAGTAAGTTTTTTGTCTCCACTTTGCTGCACTTTCAATGTGTGCAGTAAAAAACCAACACCCAGTCAGTACCTCAAAAACGACCACAGACCGTCAACAACAAGAAAACAATATTGGCTTGCACCACGCAGTTACCACAGAACCATGTCTCAGCAATGTCTAGTGGATGAATCTAGACTAAAAGTGGTTGGAGTAGGATGATCACATTCTAGAGCATGGAGGCCATATACGTACCTGGATATAGAACATGTTTATCCTGTTACTTCATGAACCAAGGATGAATTATTTGGCTATGAAGCTATCTATACAGTGCCATCATCTGGGAGACAAAAAGGAACTTTAGTTTTGATCCACATTGAGTAAGAAACACAGGCCAGAATAGGGGCACTTTATCTTTTCTCCCAAGCCCTGCACCCTCGCCATCCTGGTCAGGGTAACCAGTAGCATGCATGAAACAGCACAGTTGATGCTCTTCCTCTTCTCACTGTTCAGAGATGACATCCATTCTCCTTGGATTGAAGAGATATCAGGACCGGGTCCTGCACTGCTTCATCTGCACTTTGCTCCAAGGATGTTCCACTGTTCTATCTGCCATCAGTTACAACCCTGGGTAGGAGAGAGACAAGGGCACAGGGCAAGGAAATAAAAGGGAACTACACAATAGGCTGTTTGTGAAGAGGGCAGAAATCAAGTTGAAAGGGGATGAATAGAAGGAAGAGGAAAGAGGGAAACATACTGAAAGACTGCAGAAAAGAGGACAGCAAGCCATAGAAGAAAGAAAGAAAAAAAAATTAAAAGACACATGCCAGCTTATTCCCAAGAAAGTTGCTGCCAAAATGTGGATTTCATTCATATAGCACTGTCTAAATTCTTATCTACTGAGGGCATCGTAAACTAAGGGAGGGGTAACAAAAGACAGACAACAGAGAATAGAGCTTGTCTCATCATGCTTTTGATATGAAAATTATAATTTGTTAATCATGGCTTTGGAGGGCAGGCACAGATCCTCCAAGTACCACTGTGTCAAAGCTGCTAAAATGTAGCAAGCAGGAGTAAAGATCCAAATTCAAGCCTGGCTCACCTGGCTGACAGGGGGATTGCTCACTGTCCCTTTGCAGCCTCCCACACCAGCCACAGAATTTCCTGCTGTGTCCTGGCCCCAAGACTCCAGGCCAGGGACTGGCACTGGTCCATGGACTGGACATTGAGAAAAACTGCTTTAGAGCACAGAGGAGATGCACTCTGTGCCCCCCAGAAGCTTACAATCTAACCCTGAGACCATTTTGTTCAAGGCTATTATTTACTTCCTGTTATTTAATTTCTAAGCATCAATTTTTAATACTTGAATCAACTGTGGCAGGTTTCACTTAAAAAAGGAAGCCTCTTAGCGGTTTCAGGGACCACACAGTATCTTGTCAGAGATCACAACTTCAGTGCAGCTAAAGCGCCCTCTCAAAAGCAACATTGTATGGAGGAAAACTCCAAAGAATGACATAGCCAAGGCCTGACAGCATGAATGTGCTGTACTTCCACCATTAAGCAGGGGCTTCTGTGCATGAAATAGTGTGCTTAGTGAAGAACAGGGGCAGCTCTTTGATGTCATTACGAATCTGAGATGGAGTTAAAAATCTTTCCTCTGCAGCTCCCCATACTTTGTTTTCAAGTGGCTTTTTTGTAATCCAGCACTTGAATAAAGTCTCTTCAGTCTTTAATTTTTTCCAGTGTCAGTGTTTTTCTTCAGCAAGTCAATATGTGGCAGCTTTGGCATTGTCTGTATAATTCAATACGGAAAGGAAATAGCTTGAAAACAGAGATCTAAGCCTCTACAGTCCATCCAGCCACAAAGTCACAGAAGCTATCAGTTATACAGATCAAAATTATCTCCCATAGCATGGAGGGCTAGATTTCCCACATAGAGCTGAGGCATATGAACAGAGCTCTAACAGCAGGCATCAGGACAAATACTAACATTTGCAGATCTTATTTTGTGGGTTAACCCCTCAAAGGACTCAAATCTCAAAATCAGAAATTCTCTGCTAGGTGGCACCATGCTGGAATCATTGTATATAGACATCCGGCTCCTCAGAGAAGAAATCGGTCAGAAGGTGGGTTTTCCAGTAGGTTTTTCAAAATATAGCTTTAATCCTAGGAGATGGTCCATAGAGAGTCTTATTTCCATTAGTAATCTGTGTACTTTTATTCAAACTTCTCTCTGTCTCACATGCTCACACAATTTCAAAAGAAAATTAGACCAAGGATCTACCAAGCTCGGCCTCCCACCTGGGAATCCTTGCTCCAAATCAGGCAGAGCAGGCATTTGAATTTGTGGCTCCCCGCTCCTTGTGAATGCCCTAATCCCCAGACTATTGGGTATTCTGGGGTCATGCTTGCTTGTTTTTTGGTGAGATTTCTCATCTAGATTTAGTCTGCCAGAGCACACATCTGACTGCTTAGGTGCCAAACTGCAGGAGTGGGTATGTGGCCTCTTTCCTCTGTATTTCACTCCTGGCTAGATTAAGCAGCTCCCTGCTCAATTTACTGGCTTCTGAGAATCCCTTTCTCAGCTGCCTAACTCTCACCATGCATTGTATTAAAAGCCTGGATGCCAAACTTGGTGACAGGATGGCTAAGGGTTAGGTATTGCATTGCTCAGTGGTACAGTATCTAAATACCTTCATGTATTTAGTCCTTGGTACATAACAGCAAGTAGGGCAATCAGAGCTGCTCATGAGCAGGTGGTAAATGAACAGATATACGTATATGTTTCTGAGCAATGAAAAGCACTGAATGTTAAACTAAGAAATTCTGGCTTGGGTATATATCACATCCCTGCTAGCATCATATTTCTTTTCTGATCCTTCCAGTGTGTTTTTAATAGAAGTCATTATTGTGGCTTGGCAACCAACTTTTCTGCTGGGTAAAATGAGTTAATAGCCACATTTCAAGTCAGTTTTATGAAAGCAGAACAGAATGTGCAGGCTGCCTGCTGTTCAGCCAGTGCAGCTACAGGGCTATTAATTTTTTTTAGAAAATAGCTGTAAATATATTATGACAGAGTGACCTCAAACTATATCACTATGGGGCAAGAATAGTGGGGAAATGAGAGAATGAAGCCTTGCAGCAATTTTTCTGAAAAGTTTTCTAAATAGATAACGTCTCCATTTTTTAAAATTACAGCAGTCCCATGAAGATAAAGTCAGTGGTGTCTAAAGCAGTGCAACGTAGTCCTGTAATGAGCATACTTGTTTAGACTGTAAATTAGTTACAAAAATACAGCAAGATGCAATTTTTTATATATTTTGGAAAAGCAGCAGCCATTTGAATTTATAAAGAGGAACTACTGTGTTCATCCCTTAACTACTTTTCAACTTAAATGTCATAATGAGTTAAGGAAATAGTTTATATTTATAGTGCTTGTCGACACAATGGAGTCTAAAATGCTTCACAAGTAAACTGATATATAAACTATGATAGACAAAAAGCTACATTAAAGGTAGCAAACTCAAGCACTGAAAGTTAGGAAGTGCCAGAGTTGAGGATACCTGTGCACCCTTAATTTGGCACCCTTGTGCTTATGCATTATGATATAGTCTTTAATTACATGATTGCATACTATTTTTTCCACATGACTCTCTGCCTCGTTCAGAGCACAGGATGGACAATACTGACTTAATGAGCAGCTATTCTATATTTTATTTTCTCCTCATTGTTCAGTGTGTGGCTGTAAGCTTTATTTACTGTACACTATTCCAGCTCTGCTCTGGAGACATATTTATTAGTTTCTTCTTGGACTTTTCTATGGTGCTTAGCACTAAAGTATCTGAGTGCTTCACAAACATTTTATTAATTTATTTTCATAACACTGCTGTGAGGTGAAGGAGTATTATATCCCAATTTTGCAAATTGGAAACAGATACAGAGATTAAGGTCAAAAGTATCCACTGATTTTGGGTGCTGAATTTGATACACCTAGGACCTGATTATTTTTATAAGTAACATTATATACCACTTCATATGTTCAAAGCACAGTTCCCACTCCCCATAGTTTCAGCTGCAAGTCAGACCCCAGTGCCTCAAGTCAAGCACCTTGAAAATGAGGATTATACAATTAATGACCACCTGTGGAAAGTTTGGTGTAAGTATCCTGCCTAACTTCATATAGGAAATTCTGTGGCAGAGACAGGGGTAGAATCTAGTTCTTCAGAGTAGCATTCAACTGTCTCTAGTTTGCTTTCCCAGCAAGTTCTAGTCATGCCTGTCTGAACTCCCTGTCCTAGGCCCAGTCTCCCCCCTGCTCCTACTCCCAGGTAGGTAGAAAAAAGCAGCACTGCCTTTCAAAACAAGCCTAGCCCCTTTCAGAGGGAGGGGAGTGGGGGCAGTGCTTACTTTGTAATGAAAGAGGTGCTGGGACTCAGCCCTGGCAAGACCCAGCACAAATTTAGCACTGTTACCCAATTTAAGTTCAGTGCTGTGGTGGAGTCCTACACTTACAAAAAGGATTATGGGATCTTAATAGCAACAAGTGGTCAAGGTCCTGGTTTTAAGCCTCATCCACTAGAAGGCATGCCACCAATAGCACTCTGGGACTTTAGTTCAGAACTGATTGAAAGGGAATAGCACCACCAAATGAATCACAAACACTGCTTCCTACAGCACTTCAATGTTCCTTGGAGATCTCCCCTCCAAGTACTCGGACCAACTGGGCATGGCTTGTGAGTTCTGAGTGGATCACAGCAAAACACATGTCAAAACAGGATTCCATCTACCATAGCCAAAGAGCTGCATACTAAGCACTCCTCAAATGGTCAGATTGTGTGCATTGCATACACGAGTCTGTACACTCTTGTTCTGTCATAACCCTTTGTATGTATGTGTGTGTATGTTTGCATAACAGAAATTTACATAAAAGTTAAATCACAAAAATTGAGACAATATTATCTGACTGACATTAAGCCCACAAACAGGAAAATACATACGCAGATGAAACACTACATTTCACTCATCTTATTTTCCCCTATAGCAAGCATTACAGTAGCACTGTCATGCCTCATGAGCTGCAATATCCAGGCAAAAACAGGAGGTGAAAGGACAGTCTGAAAACGATACTAGAAAATATTTTCCATAACTTAATTCCTTGTTTATAACAACCCCTTGAAGGCTTGAAACAAATATGTTTCCCTGCTAAACTATTTTTATCCATCACATGCACTTACTGCCTTATTATTGTAAGGTTGCTTATTAGCACTGGGGTGCTGGCATCACTAATTTTAAAATTGACTGAAACACCTAGTCTAAAAACTAAACCAACCAATTGTATGGGATACATAACAGGTAAGAAGAAAGAAGTAAAGTGTCATGCTTAATTGCATGGGCGCTTTTTGTTTCAAGTCCTCATGGGTGAAATCCTGCCCCTATTGCAGCCAATGGCAAAACTCTGATGGACAGCATCTGCAATAGGGCTAGGAATCCACCCATGTGCTTGGCGTTATTTGAACATACAAAGTATGCCTGGGGTTTTATAAAAGATTTCAATGGAAGGGAGATATACTACCCAGAAATACCTTCCTGTGCAGATTTACAAAATAAACTTAGCAGCTAAGACACAGCCTCCTCTGCTGCACATTAAAAGCCGTTATGAGTTTTCTGCTGGAAGTTAATTCCTAGTTTAACTGATGCTCTAGTTTAACAGCTCTGGACACACTATTATTTATGTTAAGAAAGTTAATACTTTAAAGAAAATCATCCAAATATCACAGCAACTGAGTTGGCAAAAGAAAGGAAAGAAAAAAATGGACGTTTGTGAGGAGCATGTTTTTCTTCCTTAGCCAAGACTTTTTTTTTTGGAAAGACAAATCCATAGCTGTTTGTTTCAGTGAAGACATTTAACTTCCAACAAAAATGATAAAAAACCCCACTCAAATTCTCCTTTGCCCAAACTGAAAAAATAGCTTTAAAGTTACTCCTGAAAAGCAATTTAGATGCTTTCAGTGATGCTAGGAAGCCTACAGTAAAAATACACTAGTAATTAACATTTCAATAAGAATCTAGACAACATAATCTTCAGAGACCATATCTACTTTATCATGCACCAAAGAGATGTTTTACTGTGGTGTTGATAGGTCTCTCAAGGGTTTGGTCCAGCAATGTTCAAACTGTAATCTGTAAACATATTGCACATTCAGGAATATGGGAACAGTCTTTAGGATGAAGACAAAATTCCTGCCATAATGGAACAAGTAACAGTAGCAACACAACACTAGTGGATTATTGTAGTCATCAACTTCTACACTGTGTGATTTTACTTTCATTCCTATCATTAATAGTAATGATTCTGATGAATATTGAATTTGCAAATTGCAAGTGTATTAACTTGCTTAACTCAATTGTCTCCATTAATAAGTAGAATATATACGAAAAGGCAGTTGAAAAATCCAGTATTTAAGGCAGCAACACCAAGGTATTGTACCTGAAATAATTTGGGAGCCTCTTGATACTTCCTGTTCCAGTGTCTTTTTGTCAAGCTGTATATTTTTGGCCTCATTCAGCAGAGCTCATTGTCTGACAGTCTTTGGTAAGCGATAAGGTGAGGAGAGGCAGCAATCAAAAGTCCGGCATGTAAAGCAATATTTCCTTTCCCTCGGTTTGCACACACTCACATTCTCCTTTAGACACTGAAGGCCACTGAAGTTATTTACAACCCTGGCACTGCTCTCCAGATTTTAGAAAGTCACTAGGAATTTATTTGCTGACTGAAAGATGGGGAAGGAGTGAGCTTCACCAAGAGGCTGCCACCCTTCTGTCTCCTAGCATGTGTGAGTGAATTTAATGCTTACGAAAACTAGGGACAAACAACACTTCCTTCAGCCAAGGCACAGCACCAGCTGTAAGAGCTCCCTCACAACCATTTTGCCAGCGTGGCTCACTCCTGACCTGCAGACTCCCTGCTAGGGCCTCTCTTGAGCAGACTTCAGTTATGCTAGAGAAGGAAAGCTCTTTCTGCCAGTAAGAGTATAGCTAATTGAATACTAAATATGTGAATCCCATAATCCCCGGCAAAAGCCAGTATGTGTGTTGCAATGTGGGGGTTGGGAAGGCATTCTGAACAACAGGTTACCGTGCAAGCTCGACTCTCGCCAACAGCAGTTGGCCCAATAAAAGCTATTACCTCAACAACCTTGTCTTTCTAATATCCTAGGACCAACACAGCTAGAACAACACTGCATAGACTAGCCATGATCATTTTTAGGTTTGGGGAACAGTCCCATAAAACCACCATACTCCTGGGGGAATTCTGCACCACTGCACATGCGTAGAATTCGTGTCCCCTGCAGATTTCTTTGCTTCCCCCCAGAAAAATGACTTTCTGACAGGGAAGCCACAAAAGCGGTCATGTGACCATCCTCAGCAGTATGTTTTGGGTGCCCAGGGCAGCCGGCAGAGAGGTAAATCACTGTGGGGCAGAGGGCGAGACTGAGGAAGACCTAGCTGTTGGCTCCTATCCTGTGCCGGGCTCAGCTTCTTGTCTTGTCTGGGTTGGGGAGGATGGGACTTCCTCTTCCCCTGCACAGCATCCAGAGCCGGGTCAGACTCACCCCCAGGTTTCTCCCCAGGCTGCAGGAAGCTCTGCAAACTCCCCTCCTCCCTGCGCTCATCGCTCCTCAGCTGCAGGGGAAGGGATCACTGTACAGGGAGCTGCTCCGGCATCTGCCCAATCCCTGTGCATCCAGACCCCTTCATACCCAGACCTTCCTGCCAACCCTCACTCCCACTCACCTGCCAGGCCCTTGCACCTGGACTACCCCGACAACTTGTCTGGATTCCCACTCCACCCAGACCCAACCAGCTGCACTTGGAGCCCCGCCCCACTTATCCCCACCCCGCTGAGCCCCACTCCCCTAGCATCTGGACCCCCCCCACTAAAACATCCAGAGCCCCCAATGAGCTTTATTCACACCCAACCCTCACACCACTGAGCTCCAACCACCTTCACCTGGATCCCCCTGCAGAGTCCCATTACCGTTGCAGTCAGAACCGCCGCCAACAAACCGCTGTGCATCTAGATCCTCCCTGCACTCAGCTTGCGCCCCACAGAACCCTCTCAATGCACACCTGGATCCTCCCACACTAAGACCTGGTCTACACTGGGGGGGGGGGAATTGATCTAAGATACGCAACTTCAGCTATGAAAATAACGTAGCTGAAGTCGACACATCTTAGATTGACTTACCTTCCGTCCTCACAGCACGGGAAGGATGTCCACAGCTCCCCCGTCAACTCCGCTTCCGCCTCTTGTCCTGGTGGAGTTCCAGAGTCGACGGCAGAGCATTCGGGGATTGATTTATTGCATCTAGACGAGATGCGATAAATTGAACCCTGATAGATCAATCGCTACCCGCCAATCCAGCGTGTAGTGTGGACGTACCCTAAGCTCCTCCACACTTGGAGCCTGCCGGGCTGAGCTTGCCTGCCCACACCTGGTGCATCTGGCACAGAGGGGCAGAGCTGTAGGGTGTTTCTGGGGCAGGCCTGGTCCTTGCACTGTCTCAGGGTTTGGTGCAGCCTCACCACTGAGTCTGTGTCCTGGGGCAAGGGGTGTGTGGAGCTGCAGAGTGATCTCCCACCTCTGTGCAGGCAGTGGCCAGAGTTGACCTTACCATGAGGCAAACTGAGGCAGCCACCTCAGGTGCCAGGCTGTGGGGGGGCACCACTAGGTCCCACAGTGTAGAAAATTGTGTCTGCTGCTGGTGCATATGTATTCTCTCTGCTCTAGATGCACAGAGATGGTGGAGTGCTGTGCTGGAGGAAGGAGGGCACAAGAGACATAACAGGCAGGCAGGAGAAAAGGTGAGCGGGAATAACAGAAAGCAGCAGGAACTGCAGAGAGAGAGAGGAAGAGACTTATGTACCTCTCTAGCACCCCCAGGAGCCTGGACTGATTAACACTAGCTTCTCAGGGAGCTTTCTGTTTTCTGCTGCTTCCCTGAACCCACTTGAGGAGAACAGGCAGTCAACTGAAGTAGTAGGAACCAGTTAGGCCCTTAAGACGCTGATATCTTCCCTCACTCAGGCCCTGCTACCAGCCTGATTATTTGTCCCCTTCAATTGAGTATTGAGAGCCACTATAACTGGCACAGAAGAGCAGTCATGAGTGAAAGAAGAAAACGCCCCTCTGGGGCAGCATTCAGAAAAAGAAAGCAAGCAAAGGAAGCTTTTCCATCTAAGCAGGAAGAAGCTCTCCCGAAATACATAGACAAATGCTCACGGTGAGCCTTCTGGCCCCAGTGAGGATGTGAGTGTTGAGGAGATGCCTGATCTTCCAATTAGTCAGAGTGCAGGTGACCTGGCAGCTACGGCAGCATCCATATCTCCATCTCAAATGGATATAACCATGCACATTCCTGAAGAAAAGTGCAGATCAGAGAAAAGTGTGGTGGAGGTGGAAGAAACAGCTGCTGCTGAGTTTAGTTCCTTAAGTCTAGTTGATCCAGCACTGTGGACCCACTTGAGCAGTAGCCTGAGGGACTTCCCTGTACTGCATGGGCCACAGTAAGTGAAAAACTTCATGTTCCCCAAAGAGAATAAAAATAGAAGTTTCCATCCAACACATTACTGGCATGAAATCCCCAATGGTGACAAAGTGACGAGGCCATGGCTTATGTATTAAAAACCCAGAATGCTGCATACTGTTTTTGTTGCAAACTCTTCCAGTCTAATGTTCAAGCCACATTGGGTTCTACAGGAAAAAAAGGACTCGAAAAATCTGGCTAGAAATCTGGCATGCCATGAGAAGGCAGCAAATTACCAGAGAGCATTCCATAGGTGGAAAGAGCTTGAGATGAGACTAAGGTTAAAGGCCACCATAGATGATCAGCAACAAGAGAAGGTTGCATCAGAGTCTCTTTACTGGCAAAATGTTCTGAAAAGGCTCATTGCCATTGTGAGAATGCTTGCTACCCAAAACCTAGCACTGCGTGGCACTTCAGATCAGCTGTATGTGCCAAACAATGGAAACTTCCTTAAAATTGTGGAGCTGATGGCTGAGTTTGATGCTGTACTCCAGGAGCATCTAAGAAGAGTCACCACCCACAAAATGTACATACACCACTATCTTGGAAAAACAATTCCAAATGAGATCAAAGAGTTACTGGCAACAAAAGTCAAACAGAAGATTGTGGCAGATCTGAAGTCAGCAAGATATTACTCTAAGAACAGGAGTACTTGTGGCACCTTAGAGATTAACAAATTTATTTGAGCATAAGCTTTCGTGGCCTACAGCCCACTTCATCGGATGCAAGATATTACTCTGTTAATCTGTACTGCACACCTGACATCAGCCATATGGAACAAATGACTTTAATGATGCATTTTGTAACAGAATCTAGTGAAAATGTCCCTGCAATGGTGACTGTCAGAGCATTTTCTAGAATTTATTGACATTGATGATTTAGTTGGGAATTGGTCCTGCTTCGAGCATGGGGTTGGACTAGATGACCTCCTGAGGTCCCTTCTAACCCTGATATTCTATGATACTACAGGAGCTGGTATAACAAATGTGCTTCTTAAAAAGCTGGAAGATACGGGAATTGCGGTAGCTGACATGAGAGTTCAGGGCTACAATAATGGTGCCAACATGAGAGGAAAGAACAGAGGAGTGCAGACATCGATCCGAGAGTTAAACCCTCGAGCTTTTTTTGTCTTATGCAGTTCTCATTCACTGAACTTGGTGGTCAGTGAGGCAGCATCAGCTTCTAGTGAGGCTTCTGAATTTTTTAATGTAATTCAAAGCATCTATGTATTTTTCTCTGCATCAACTCAGCAATGGCAAATTTTGAAACAACATCTGGGAACATCCTCTCTTACACTGAAATCACTGAGTGCCACAGGGTGGGAAAGTTGAGTGGTGGTGATAAGCCTAACACACCAAATTGGGAAGATAGATGATGCCATAGTTGCCATTATGGAGGATAATGCTATGACAGGAACTGTTTGTGGGAGAACAGTGGCAGAGGGAAATGGAATCACCAGAAACAACTTCAAATTTCTGTGTAGCTTAGTGTAGTGGCATGACATACTGTTTGAAATAAATCTTGTAAGCAAGAGACTCCAAGGTGTTGATCTTGATATATCTGGAGCAATGGAACAACTGGACAAAGCAAAGTTGTACCTACAGTTTTACTGGTCAGATGAAGGATTTCAAAACATTCTGAAGAGTGCACAGAAGTTGGTAGAGGAACTTCACACTGAAGCTATTTTCCCACCCATTCAAGAATACAAGAGTCACCGAAGAAGACATTTTGATTATGAGGCATGGGATGATCCCATAAGAGACCCAAACAACAATTCAAAGTTAAATTCTTTAACCAGGTGCTAGATTGTGCAATACAGTCAGTTGAAGAACATTTCATGTGGCTCAGGGAACATAGCAGTATATTTGGGATGTTGTATGATATTCCAAAATTCCTCACCTACACCAGCAATGCAGGGCACTAGAGACAGTGTTGACACATGATGACATGCGCAATATTGATGCAAGTGATTTAGGTGACAAACTGAAAGCCCTTTTAAGATACATTTCAGCAGGATCAACTCCAAAGGCTGTTCTGGAATATATGTGCACAAATAAGATGACCACCCTCTTTCCAAATGCTTTTGTTGCTCTGCGCATATTTCTAACACTTCCTGTAACAGTTGCCAGTGGAGAATGCAGCTTCTCCAAGCTGAAGTTAATAAAAACAAATCTACACTCCACAGTGACACAGGAGAAGCTGGTCAGCCTTGCAACCATCTCAATAGAGCATGAGCTGGCCCAGACCGTAGACCTTCAGGAAGCAGGTCAAATATTTGCAACCAAGAAGGCATGGAAAGCACCAC
Source organism: Mauremys mutica (assembly GCF_020497125.1). NCBI lineage: Eukaryota > Metazoa > Chordata > Testudines > Geoemydidae > Mauremys > Mauremys mutica. The sequence goes on along the minus strand of NC_059074.1, from coordinate 84,839,165 downwards.
TTTGATTATTCAAACAGATAAAAATGCCAGTGTTTACTATGCAGACAAGAAAAGTTAACTTTCAAACGACTGAACAGCAAATGTAAGTGTTGTTCAATAATTTTTTTAACAAGGCATTTTAAGTTGTTAGTTCTCCTTTATTGGGGTAGGTAGCAGAGGAGTAGAACAGGAAGGTGGCAGAATTGAGACCTTTCAAAGTTCTGGCCCAAGCGAGGGGGCATGGAGGCGTCATTTGAGCTCCCCGCCTCAGGTGCCAAAATGTTGTGGGCCGGCCCTGGCAGTGGCCTGTGCTCCGCAATGCCATGCTGAAGCCTACACATTTATTCGATAAATAAAATTTGCAGAATTTTTAAATATTGTGTGCAGAATTGTTTGGCACAGAATGCCCTCGGGAATAAGACCAATAACAATGTCTCTGTTACCCTCTGCTGCCCTTGTCTGTTGTATGCAGTTGTTTTGTCCTCATATACTTAGATTGGAAGGTCTTTGGAGTGGGAGGGGGGAAGAGAGAGAGACTGTGTGTGTGTGTCCTAACATAATAGTATTGATTGGGGCCCCCAGTGTTATTGCTGTACAAACATACATAACTTGTTACAGGGGCTCACTGGATTTTGTAATACTAAAGAAATTAATGGACAAATAGCACTTCCTTCAGCCAAGATTAAAGAAAAGAATGATCTGAGTATCTTTGCATATCAATGGGTGTTCCTCACCCCTCTAACTTTGAGACACTCACAGGATTTGTAAAGGAATAATAAAAATATAGAGGTTTAATGACCACATTAGTACCCTCATTAGAAGCCTCAGACTACAAAGCATTTAAAACAGGGGGTTGGGGAGGAGAAGTTATGAACAAGCAATTATGAAACTTCAAAAACTGGTTCAATTATCCCCAGGAGGTGCTGGGATTGCTAAATAAAAACAGCCATACTCAAGAGTAATTAAGTAAAATTGAATGAAATTGAAAAGCCTGGCACTTCAGATGGTTATCAAAAGCAATTGCAAAGTCTGTCTTTTTCATAAAGTAATTAGTTTTTTGTTTCAGATTGATGTCCTCAAGGCAGATATGGAAAGTGCGGAGTGGAAAATTTTGGAAAACCTGATTCTGGAAGACATTGTTGAACAGATAGGACAATTGGTCTTTGAAGTCCACATTCATTGGCCTGGTTTTGAGGTCAGTGGCAATGACAGCACGGTGGTCCGATACTGGTACAGTCTTCTCAAAGAATTAGAACTAAAGGATTTCAGGCTTTTTCACACTTACAAAGACTTATTGAAACCACAGATGTTTCTGAAGAAGGAAGCCTTCAATGCAAGTAGCTGTTACACATTAAGCTGGGTGAACACAAGATGGAAGTAGCATAAAGGAATTGATGACATGTAATCATCCCACTCAACAGCATTAGTGAAAAGGACATTGGAGCAGCTGACAAAAGTTACTGAACTTGCAAACCGAGGCCCTGCTATCAAAATGAACTGTTTTTCTGTTTCTCAGCAGTATTGCAAAAGCTGGATGTTATCATGCTTTGCTTCTGAGTACTAGAAAGAGATCTGGTGTTGAAATTGTTTTGTACAGTGCATCTTCCATGGTTACATTGATAGACTTTATTAGAAACAGATGTGAGACTTTCTAAGTGTTTGTCTAAAGCGGTTAACAGTTCTCCACACATGGCTGTGGATTGACCCCAGCCTCCCTAAAAGTCAGCAAAGACAGTTTGCCTACTCTGTCCCTGAAAATTCACTGGGAGCGGCTATAGTACAGTGTACACCAAGAGACGCTGCTGAAAAAAATCATTGATCCAAATAAGTTACTTTCTCATAAATGATTATGCTTAGACTAGCACCTTTTAGTACTTTAAAAACAAACACTCCCATGATAATTATGGCAGATTGTTGTCTTCCAATCAACAATTACTTAAACGGGACAGTCAGTGGGAAATCTAGTCAATTTAAAAAAAAGGTGTTATGTATTTTCAGATACTACACCTGCTCCTCAATGTATATCCATGCCAGCTCCTACTCCACATGCATTCTTCACTCAAATCAGTCCCCCTTCCAATGGCTAACGAGCTGAAATCACTCAACTGGCCCATCCAGGTCTCCCTCAGAAGCCCAACTGGCAGGCTCAGTAGGCCCAAGCAATATATTTTAAACTTCCCAGAAAAGTCATTTTCCTGTCACTTTACCAGAAACATAATAAAGGCATGCATGGTTTATGTGAACATTTTGAAAAAACTTTAGCCCATCCAATACCACCCATCTGAGGGGGGTTAGGAGAGAATTTATGTAATGTATTCCCATTCAACTTTGTATTAAATAAAATGCACCCAGTCTCCCTTGCTTTGGTACTTCCCCTTCCTTTTCTGTTCTTTAACTTCCTTTACTTTCCCATTTGCCCAGAGTCTTGATGTTTCTCCTCTCCCACTCATTTTTCTGTCTGTCCGCAATTAATTTTACTATGTTTAATAAGATTTTCCTCAATCATTCTTTTCCTGGTTTGTTCCTTTAATTCTTTCTCTCTCCCCTTACAAGCCTAGTATGTCCCTCATTCCTTTGGGCACACACGTCTTCACAAACTCCCTGCTGCGCTGCTACACCACACACACTGGCATGCTATACAGACCTACCTTCCAAGGCTTGGAAAACAGATGAAGTGTATGTACCATTTTCCTAACACTTGTATACCATACTAAATGGGTGCCCTGCTACACAATTTCCCCAGATCCATTAACTAGTCCCACACAAATACATCAGTCAGTTCTTCCCCCCCCCCCCCCTTCCTGGCTCCTCTTACAAGCAGCATCTTCTCCAGTCAAGATGGAGCAGCAGCCTGCTCAGCTCAATGTGAGGATTCTCCTCCTCTTCCCTTCCCCTGCTGCTTAATACTGCCTTCCTTGGCTCCTCCCCCAGCAACCTCCAAGCCACCCATTCAGAACATAGGAATTACCATGGTGGAGCAGACTAGTGATCCATCTACTCTTTAGCACAAGCCAGTACTAGATGCTTCAGTGGAAGAGGCAACTTCAGTCCAAGTTGACAAGTATGGAATAACACACATCTCCCTCCCACCAAGGAATTTTCTTCTTACTCCCCTCAGTGAGAGGCTACTTTATGCCCTGATGCAACTGGGTTTCTCACTTCCAAACATATAAAACAGGTAAAAGAAGTCCTTGCTATTTATGTGGCTAAATGTCCAGTTCTTTTTTTGACTCCAAGTAAGTTCGTGGCCTCATTGTTATCTTATGGCAGAGAGCTCCACAAGAGGCTGGGGCTTCCAGACAGATCAATGTATAGAGGATCCAGTTTATAGATAAGCATTCAATTTCCATTTCTGTACTAACTTGGGTCCAGGCAGCAGAGCTCCGATGTCATGCTGAACAAATCCCTGAATAAACGCTGTAATTACCAATTGTCTCCCAAGAACAACAACACTGAAGAAGCCCTGCAGCTAAGCACTGCACTGACTGATTCACAACATCTACCTGTAGTTAGAGATTCCATGGAGGGAGCTTTTCATGGGGTCAATCTCCACAAATGAAGTAAATTAGTGTTCTGCTCAAGAAGCTGTGATCCTATGGAATGATCTTTGAATGAAAGTTGAGATGGAATTCCTTCTGTACTACAAGCACGTTGGATGCAAGCTCTTATATAGTGAACAGTAATATCCTTTAGGGGACACAGAGCCATAAGAGTTTGTATAAAAAAATGCCTAAAGAAGTCAGACTTCCTCAACTTTGTTCGCCCCCATGGATCTGACTTACATGTGATCACTAACAATCCTGAGAATGCCTGAGGAGTCATTTTTCAGAAGTCAGATTGGGATAGTATAAATCTGGGTGTGATTAACAACTTGGTTTTAGAAATAGTGCCACATCATCTTTTCCAGTGGGACAGTCTTAGAATAACTAAACTTGTAATCTATAATAACTAGCTCCAGATTAGTAGTGTAAGAAAGCACAAGTTAGAGGTTCAAAACGTGGATTATGTCAACTTTTCCCCCAAAAAATTAAATTAAGATTCTAAAGGAGACGCACAAGTTTGTTATAGTTTATGTCTCTGAAACAATATAGGAGTGTAATTATGGAAATGGACTGAAGTACCATCATGCATCTCTTGATGTTACAGCAGACTTGTAACTTTAGAATACCCAGAGATCATCACTTTTCTTTAGAATTTACTGTCTTAGATTAGACAGGAAACTCTTTAGCATAGTGCAGGTCGTTATACTATTTTGGGGGAAAAAATGAGCAATTCTAGTTTGCCTTATACACTATCCAGGCCTTCAGCTTTAGAGTCCCTGGGTCTGGCTGTAACAGGTAGGTGTCCTCACGATGTTGGACCTTACTTTTGGTCTCCCCATGTTTGTCAAAGCCTATTCTCATTTAAAGGGCCCAATCTCAGGCTGAAGTAGGGGATGAAATTTACAGTCTTTCCATCTTCCCCGTATGCTAATAAATGCGAACAAAGTTTAATTTAAAAATGCTTTTCCCATCACATATCAAACAGTAACATGGGACAAGTAATGCCACATACGGTGCAGAAGGCACTTCACCTGAATCTGCCATTGGAATCTGAGAAGATGACTGTACAATGGAGCAGAACCTGTTATTTCTAGAAAACATCCATCCTGCTTTCCTACTTGTTCCTTGTCTAGTGCACTTACCTTCGCTGAAAAAGAAGGGCCTGAATTATCTGTCTGCTTTATAGGTACAAAGTGGATCATACTGATAATCTTTCAATAGCAAAGGAACTCATTCAAAAGTGTAAATTCAAAGCTCATTGCTTTTGGAAATGGAGAGCTAGAATGTCAGATCATTAATATCATACCACTTAACGGCACATTTGCTTTGCATTAGTAACTGTATTGATATAATTGATTAATTCCAGCCTGAGTGACTGACTATATTTTACTTTACAGTTGTTTTAAAAGCAGTCAATCCTACATACAGCTGGTGCCTTGTAGAGCTGTAGAGTGGCATAGTGATGACCAGGGTTACAAACCATCTCAATTTTCAGGCACCCTCCCTATGGGCATGTAGGACACAGGATGGGTGGTCACTATAGCAAACAGAAGTCCTGTGCTGAGGCATGTTGAAAGGAACTGTTCCACTTTTAGAACAGAGAATTGTTTTATTTACAGGTTTTTAAACCTGATCAGGAAAGACAGTAGCAACTCTGGTGCCCCGGCCCCCTCCAAACATAATTTGTGTTTACACCTCTGAGGCCAGACTTTAATCAAGTCTGAATCATGATGTATGAGTCTATGCTAGCAGGACAGGCATCAGTACTTGAAGGATCAAAGGAAGTGCAAGAAAAACATGCTGATCCTTTGTGCTCTCTTAAAATAATGATTCTTAGCAGATGCAAACAATGTAATCCAAAGGCTCTTAAATCAACCCCCCCCCCCACTTACCACAGGCCTGAAAGCACAGGCTGCATATACAATAGTAAAGCTTTAAAAAAGTTTCAGCTCATGAGTGTCCATCTTTTGATCATAAGGTCCTTTCAGAGCCCTAAAACAAAAGGATTAAAGCCTTTTTCTATAACATATTAATGGAAAGCCCATTTAAGGGACAAAAGCCCAGTTTAAGAACTAGGGTTTGGAATAGCTATGCTTTGTACCTCTCTGGGAATGATGATAGTATCTAAAAAGCCTCAAACTGGGTTAGTTCTCTTTTGAATATTTTTCTGGAGAGGGAAGGCCTTCTTCATTCTTTTCCTTCTTTGGAAGAGTAATTTCAGTGAGGTAGAGTATACACTCTTTGAAGGGAATGATAATGAGACCAAGCTTTCATATTAAAACCCCTTTAATCCACAGTCTAATCCATATAATGTAGAAAAAATGCATAACAGGATAAAGTGTCATGACATCCCTGTAAATCTCAACCTCTTGCTAATAAGCTAACAAATAAACTCCTCTGAGGGGCACAGGGTGAACTAACAGCAGTGGTTACTATTCCATATTCTCTGCCACCTCGCCAGAGGCTGTTTCAGAGCTAACAGGAGAGGCTGTTGTGACTTGGGTCTGCCGTGAGATCTGGAACAGTGGAACCAACAGACAATTACCTTTTGGACAACAGATGCAAAGCCATAAACCCTTCTAAAATAGAGGAGCCACCTCTGAGTGAGACATGACCATACAGTCACTTCTAAAGAGCCTCAATGTGCGCATATGTGAAATGGAAAGCATTAGGAGTCAGGTAACGCCAAACTACTTTTTTCTTAAAAAGAAGAAAAAAAACAGATGAACTCTACTAATTGGAATTTTTCAGTTCCCACTTTTACCTGCCACCCCCAACCCATACTTTTAACTTCAACCTTATTTACCTTTTTGAAGTGGAGCCAAAGCCAAGTTCGTTTTGGAGGAAAGCTGTGACTTCAGACGAACAGGTATGTACCATTCTTTATGGAGATGATGATGAGTGCTCCATGTGAGCCCAGCCTGACTAGTAGAACTGTGGCCCTGAGAAAGTCTTAATCCACAATAAAAATTGAAGGCACTTGTGAATTTATTTCTTTAGGGAAAAGGGCATGACTTGCCACTAGCATTTACCACTTCAAGGAGATAAAGGAGATAGAAAAGGGGACCTGGTTGTGGAGAAAATGGTCTGACAAAAAGCTCATCACCATTTTGGCATCATTGGAGAACTACAGGGAATGGTTCTTTTACCTCTTTTTTTTTTAGGTTTTTTTCATGCAAGCCATCTTGGATTTTGACTAACTCCCCCCAGGAGATAGACAATGTGAAGTACGTGTGCTGAGGACAGATCAGAGCCTGGGAAGTGGAGGGAGAAGTGTCACATGAGGACTCAGAGGCAAAAAACCTCAGTTAACCAGCTATCCTGCCTGAGGACAAATAAGAGCTACCTAGTAAAGGTGTACTGGCATATGTGAGTTTAAAATCACTATAAATTATACTGACAACTCACCATGAAGACGACACTTACAAATGCCCTCATGCTCCTTTGGAGGCACACAGTGAGTTATACTGGTATAACTATTAAGGTACAATTCTACTGTTACAACTTACAAAGTTTCTCATGTAGACAAGCCCTATCCCAGCTCTAGCCTGAGGTAGTCCAGAAACATGTCTAGTTACTGACCATATTTAAGCTTCGTAAGTCTCCACATTATTGAAATTGCTTCCGGTATGGCCATGGAGGAAAATCAAGCTTGATCAGTCCGGTTGCTCTTTTTACTAAGAGATACGGAACTAGGTTTGAATCACAACTTCACATTCTAGTTCTTATTCTGACCATTAAAGTTAAATATATCTAGCACTCTCAACGGCCTATTGTACAGTAATTTAACAGTGCGCCTGAAACAGGAACAATATCACCAAACACTTGAATGTTACTTTAACATTATAACAAGGTAATAAAAGGGTTTATAGTCAAATTTTCAAAAGCACATAAGTGATTGAGGTGCCTAAGTCAAAGAAACATCTAAGTGCCCAAGGCTCCTAAGTCATGTAGGCACTGTTGACAATTGCACCCTTTAACAAACAAGCGAGGTCTTCTTGGACTGCTGCAAGAGAGTCACAGAACTTCCAACATTCAAAGAGCTTGACTAGAGAGAGATTCATATTCATTTTGCTACAGGGCAACAGTCCTCTAATTTACATTTTATAGATACTTTTGTTAAGTCAACTTAAAGTAGTAAGCCCTAAACATTATGCAGAGAAACAACTTACATATCAAAGAAATTTGTTGGTATCCTGATACTAGTCTAGTTAAAGCAGCTTTTCATAGTTCTGTCATCCGTCCCCACCCCGTCCCCCACTCCCTTGTTAGGTCTGAGGTTTTTGACCAACAAAAAATGAGACTTTTGTTATGATTAATTGGGAGAGACAGGGTGAAAAGATTTTGTGCCTGGGCAGATAGATTTTCAAAATGAGTTTGCAAGGCTTGAAGGCACAGTATTATAAACTACTATTCTAAAGCAGCTGTTTGGAGTTGAAAATTGGCTCACATTATAAATTAGTTTGTCTGAGGTACAGTATTTTTGTGCAATGCAATGAGAATGTAAGGAGTAAGCAGCCGCATCTTATTGAAAACTATTACCAAGTCAGTACAAGACAGAAGCTGAGGCCAGTGGCTTCAAAAGGAGGCCGCCCCTTTACCAGCAAGTGGTATGGGTGGTGTGGTGGTGGGAAACGCCCCACACAAAAGGAGAAATCTAGAGAAAGTTGGCACAAGGCTAAAGGAACTTTCAAGTCTCCAGGGCAGAGCTCAGAAAAAATGATTTGGGTAGCTTGTTTATGTGCAAAATCCTCACTGTGATATCCTAAGAAGTGGGTATTCACCCACGAAAGCTCATGCTGCAAAACGTCTGTTAGTCTATAAGGTGCCACAGGACTCTTTGCTGCTTCCTTAAAATTACAGTAGATCAAGTGCAATGATTATGAAGCTGTCATAGGAACTCCATAGGCCGGGTTGTAAATATTAATTCGAACCAATATTGAGACTCACTTGACTCCACCCTTCACAAAAGAACTGCTTTCAGCTTGAAAATTTTGCATGCTTAGGCTTACACCAATGGAGAATTTATTGGGAAAATCTAAGCATGCTGTTTTCTAGTTATGGGTCTCAATTCCCACCTCACCTGCCCCCACAAAAAACTACACCAGTCCCCCCGCCCCCCAACTTCAGCCTCTTTATAAAATTGTTCGGGAGAAAAATCTTACAAATTAAAAGCTTCTGCAGGTTCCCATGCAGGCTTTAAAAATTCCATAAAGGATTAACTCAGTGAGCAACACCAGATGGAGACAAAGGATCTGATCTAGAAGGCAGGTTCTAGTTCACTTCTGTAAAAACCTGCATCAGAAGTCTTTTTGTTGCAGACATTTAATTCATCAACTCCTGTTGTGTGTAAGATCTGCATGTTACTCACAAAAATTTATTTATCTCGTCCATAAATGGAAAATGGCCTATCAGAGTTTAGTAGCTCCCCTGGAGCATTTCTGCACTAGTGGTGGGTGAATCTTCTGACTGAACAAGAGGTTCTTACATATCTATACAGCGAAATAGTTCAAGTAAATATACAGTTAAAGTCATTGATACACAAAATCTAAGTGCTTTCCAAACAACAAGGAAAATCCTAGACAAGAATCTAATTAGGATATATTAAAGATCTGTTACTTTTGTCAAAAATTCTTATGGAATGTTATATCAGGTCTGCCTTGGCTTTTAAAGTTAAGGTCGGCTGTGGGACCCACATTCTCTATATCGCTGAACTCCAATTGCTGTCCATTTTCTACTTAAGAACGTTTCAATTTTACGGTCTACATCAGAGCCACCTGCCTAGCCTGAGAGCTCATCTTCAGTAGGAGATAGCTACATCTCATCTTGCCTCAAAACTGTAACCTGCCCTTACCCACTCCCCATATAGTCAATGGAGTCCAACACTGTCATGTTTCCACCTGCAGCAATATAACCTCCAAACATTCACCACCAAATTTCTATTGCTCTTCATACAGAGTTTTAAGTTTGTACTTGCCTTATATATTTGCATGAGTCTGAGGCTCGCCCATACACACACACACATAGCCTCTGGTACCCCCACTTTCTCCAAAAACAGACCCATCCTCATCTGTCAAGTCACCAAAGTACATGTATTGTAAATACCTATCAGAGGTGCCAATGTCAAATGGACAGTGCACACTATAGTTGGGTATGAAGGCTGAGAAGAGTGAGTGTGTGTGTGGAATCTAAACTCTGAGGTTTCAGACTTTCAAATTTATTTTTGAACAAATTTCACCTTCACTCAGAAATTTCTGGCTTTCAAGTGTAGTTTCCCCTTGCTCCCCACGAGCTAGATGTGAGAGCTGGAAAGGGCTTTCAGGGGCTTATCTTGTCCAACATGACTATTCTTCCTAAGACATGCCTAATAAAACTGGATGATCAAACAGCAATGGTTTGATCTGCAATAATTTTATGATGTTAATTCAATAGTTATCCAATGTGGCTTGAAGGCTGACCAGTTTGTTGTTGTTTCCCTTATTTCCATTATTCATTCATAGTCAGATAATATGGTGCGCAGTGTGGTATAAGAATTTAGAAAGACTTTTCTGCCCCCATTTGCTTAGCAAAATAATCAATATATTGTTTTAGTATCATCCAAGCAAGGATGTACCTTGGCACCACTGGGAGTTAGGAAATGCCAAACCCCAAACTGAAAGGATAATGAATATTCGACTTGGATATGCTAGAAGTAAGGACTAAACTAAACCAGACTTTTGTACAAAAGATTTATTAAAAATAAGTTCTTAAAAAAAAGAAACTGACATGTATATACAGTAGCTTAGCATGGAAACAATATGGTGCATATAATACAGGAACAGTGAATACTAAAGTGCACCCTGTACAAAGAATATGATTAAGGGACAGGGAATGTGGTTTTCTTTGAAATATGTCCCAGAAAAGCATGATAATTAACAGTATATGGAATTTACCTTGGGGTTTTGGGGGGATATTTATTATTATAAAGAAAACTTTCAAATAAAGATGGCCATGTAGAGGAACCTCCATGATCAGTATCATGTAAAATGTTTAAGTCAAGATACCAATATAAGAACGCAGATGGAGGGTCTAGGGAATACAGTCTGCAGGGTATACTCAGTTTGTTCATTGGGTATGTATGCTAAAGCCTTTGATCAGCTCTGTTTCTGTTATGGATCAATAAATCTTAGTCACTGGTTGTATAAATCCAAGAAACTTGGGTGCCACAGAATACTGCCATAAAGTCTATTAATGGGTGCATCTTCAAGATCTACTGCAGTAGAGATTAAAGAGACTTTTCTTCTGAGCTGTGCAGTTACAGAACACAACAAAACTGCTGGTTTTCTACTTCTACACCATATACTGTGTGACATCCAGAATCGCAAACTAGAAAATATCGTTTTATTCTGAAAAAGTGGATCAAACAGAAAATAACTTATCAAATTAATATTTATTTCTGGCCACTTCACATGACTGTTCTCAGCTTCTCACAAACCTTGAAGTCATACTTAGAAGAGTAGCCTTTCAGCTGCGTCTTCTGCGTGGGAGATTTCTCATTTCCAAGAGTGCACAGTGTACTTTAATAGCGAAGAACCCGAAAACAGCTGGAAGTTCAAATCAAACCATCCTCAGCAGAGTTCATGTTTAGCAATCTCAGATGTTCACAAAAAGTCTTACCAAAATTTAGTTCCTTGCAGTACCCACTTCAGTCCCACAATTTAATAAGACCATCCCAGCCACAGGTGATGACCTTAGATGTTTCATGTGGATGCCAGACTGCGCCTATACAAACTTTGTCATGTGCTTTTAACCTACTGTAGAGTTTTGTGGTCTTCCAGTCCCAGATGTTAAGTTTTCCATCTGCATCACCTGATATCACATAGCTGTATTAAAAAATTAAAAGCTCAATTAAAAACTCTCAGAACTACTTTTATTATTTTCCATTTTTTGGAAGATTATTATAAAGCATACATTAAAATAAATGTTTTCAATTAATGCAAAAAACAGATTAAGGATAATTTTGTACTGGGGAATGGAAAAAATTTAGTAATCCAATAAGCTTTCCATTCAAGAGAGAGTCTGTTTCAACAGACAGTAGGAATTCCAAAGAATTAGCATGCATGATGTGTTCTAAAGAGCCCAGGCTCTTGCTGTGCAGTGATTCATCATATCATCTGTGAGGTAAATGTGCTAAGCAATGTGATTATACCATGCATTATGTTGCTTGAGTAATAGAGCCTACTGAGAGGATAAGAGAAAATTCCAGGAAAAAACCCTAATTTGCAGAGATTTTTCTTTAAAAAAAAAATCCCCTAAAAATTTGAACACTTTTGCAGTGCATTATGCTAATCATGCATATACTTGCTTTGTTATCTATAGGAAGTTAAATGGGCATAACTGTCTTAAAATGACACCAATGTGACATCGCTAGTAAAGCTGCAGATGAGAGTTTGCCTAATGAAGTTGTACAGCTAAGTAGAAGAACCAGGCTTCAATCTAGATCCAGTTTTGCTTTAAATTTGAACCCAAGGTATGTGTGTACAGGAAGGCTTCTTGTGACTCTACTGCAGACCTGTGTGTAGGAAGCCAGTTGCTGCTCCCTGGTTCCTGGCTACTTAGCTCCAGTGCTAGTTAGAACAGGAAGCATCCTGCTCAACTCTGTTGCTGCTATAAAGCCCCTTACACCAGCAGAGGATCACGTGTAGTGGAGCTCAGGTCTGATAAGCCCCCTTATAGCTCCAGCCTGCCCTCCTCCATATGCTTCCTCCTCTTACTTTCACTTTGAGGTGGGGCAGAGTGGGGTTGTGGCTGGTATGGGATGAAGTTTAGCTGCCTCTTACAGTAGAGATTCTATCTACCTAGGGAAGGCTTCTGGCTGATTTAAGGTCATAGCAGCACAAAACAGTCTTTGTAGAATGGAGAATTTAGGATTAAGTATTCATTGTGAGTACTTCAACTAAATGTTCATTTCTTATACTACTGGGCTAAATGTTAGTACTGAATCCATTGAAATTAACAAATGGCAAAAGGCAAATTCCCCTTTAACTTCTGCAGAAAACTCTCTGTAGCCACACAGCAATGCTGGGTTAAATGGACAGCAGCAGCACATCAGTATATTACAAAGGGTTTCAAAAACAAATTTAGCAGGATCTCATGACAACTTTAAGACAGAAGTTAGTTTTCATAGAACTTACCTCATGTCAGGTGAAAAATCAACTTGACAAGCATAACCTGCCACCATGTGACCCTTGAAGATTTTCTTTTTGTTTAATCTGAATCTGTTCTGAGCTCCAAAAATCAAAATCTGATTATCCATTGATTGACAAGCCAGCCATTTTCCTGTATGTGCAACAAAGTTCAGGCAGATGTCAGACTACTGCAGTTGAAGAAACAAATCTGACCAAGATTCCTAGAACTTTCACTGTCAGTTTTGGTTTCAACAATATTCTGTGTTAATAAAGCATTTAGTTAAATAACATGCATGGCTTCTACCGTGTACTGTACAACTCTGAGCTAGACCCTAGAATGGTGTATTAGTGGCGTTCACTCAAAGAAGAAAGGTACAGACTTGGTTCATGTCACATGTGTAGAAAAATTTCTAGTGTGGCAGACACAAATTTCATCATACAAAAAAAAACCTAATTCTGTAAGCAATTCTTTCTGACGCCAAGTACAGTTATCAGTCATACTCATGGGAAATTTTCATTGAGATGACTTCTGCCTATTAAAACTAATAAAGGCAGAATCTAATGCTGGAGATAGTTTGGAAGCATATCCCTGCATGTATGCTCAATTGCCTAGAGTAACTTTCTCAGTTATAATCACTACACCATCCAGAGATTACCCATGGTGACTGTCACATTTTAAAATACAGAAGAGGCTTAGACAAAGAACAGGATAGGTGAGCAGATATCCTAACTGGTCAATCAAATAACTGAAACCAGGAGACAAGTTCACAAGATGCAGATCTCATTAATTACTCATTTTAAGTTGTGGAACAATAGAGTTACCAGTGGTTTTCTGGTTTTTTTTTATTTTATTTAAAGAGCAATTTTACTTGAGTGTAAAGCAGGTCTAAAATGTGTTGAAGGATTTTAACCATGTAAATAAATCCTAAATATCTAATTTTCAAACCAGCCTTTTTCTCTCTCTCTCAATTTTTAAGTTTCACAGTTCAAAAGGAGAAGAAGTGTCTGGAAGGCAAAAAGAAAGGCTGCTTTTTTAACCAATCATGCGTCCACCCTTCTTCCTGTTTTGGTGGTGAGTAGGGAAGAGAGGGCAGTGCAGATGCTCCCAGGTGGGCAAGGGGACACGCTGAAGAGAGAAGCTGCTCCTCAATCCTTTTCTGTTGGACATATTCCCTCTACCCTGAGCAGTGACCACACAGTGACTTTGAAAGACTCTTTCAAGGGTCCCAAGAAAAGAGTAGACATGTCCTGGGGACACTATTCTCCTCTTCTGCTCCCTTTTAGCTTTCTTTGCTCCTTCTACCACTTGCAGAAAGATTTTAAAATGACAGAGTTCATAAAAAAGGAAACTAACTTGCGCCTCTCACTACAGAGAAAGTAAACTAAGACTTTTGTCTACTTGGGAACATTTTTTGGTATAACCCTACATGTTAATTTAAACAAATATAGTTATACTGATATAACTCAACCCATTTGGTTACTCCTACTCTGGAGTAAGAGTATCTTTTTCCGGTTTAGCTTATGTCATCTGGAAAGGAATTTAAGCTAACCCCCAAAATGATACAATGATCCATACGGAAGGGTTGATACTGGTATAACCGGTGAAACTTTCCTGTGTAGACAAGGCCTAAGTAAAGTGTTAACTTACCATTTGGAGACAAGGTGACTGCAGGCATCGAGTGCATACTTGGCTCTGCGATGTACTTGAAATCGACAGGAATGTCCCTGCAAAGGAAGAAATGTGAATGGATGAAGAAATGGAAATATTTCAAAGGGCCACCTGAAGTCAACTGATTTAATCAACCACTGTGAAACACAGAATTAGAGGTGGTGTCCAGATGAAAAATGGCTAAAATGGAGTTCAAACATATTAAAAATACCCCCCAGTGAACTCTTACTGTGGTGCTATTGACAAAAGAAAACGAGCCTTGTTTAATACCTCCAGTTGTGAATAGGTTTTGGTGATGGATGTAGGCCAGGGGTTCTTAACCTTTTTCTTTCTGAGGTCCCCCACAACGGGCTATAAAAACTCCATGGCCCACCTGTGCCACAACAACTGATTTTCTGCATATAAAAGCCAGGGCTGGTGTTAGGGGGTAGCAATCAGGGCAGTTGCTTGAAGCCTCATGCCACAGGGGCTCTCATGAAGCTACACTGCTCAGGCTTCGACTTCAGCTTTCTATCCTGGGCCCCAGTGAATCTAATGCTGGCCCTGCTTGGTGGCCACCCTGAAACCTGCTCATGGCTCCCTAGGACCTCTGGTTGAGAACCAGAGATGTAGGCAATGCAGAAAGTATAGATTCCCCCCACAATAGCCCTGTCTACACTAATAACAAAACCAGTTTTCAGTCACACTTGAGGGAGGCTGTGGGGTAAGGGCAGCGATGTTTGAAAGTCAGTGTCAGACACTGCTCCATTCCTAGAATAGACAGGCAGCGTCTGATAGCTTGCATGTCTGAACCTGCTCCCTCTCCAAAAAGGAATCTTCAATCCAGCTAGAAAGAACTCTTATGTAACCTGTAAAGGTTAAAAAATAAAGCCACATTATGGAAAATACACTTCCTGCATTTGATTCTAGTTAAAAGGAATTGAAATGCAATGTGAGTTTTGCTGTCTTCTCTCTTCACAAATTAATGCAGGCTCATCTGCTGGAATTTATTCCAGGCAGCTCTGCTTTCTGTTAAAATGTACCAGATGTAGTCAGGACTGCTGCAGGATATGCTGCCCTAAACTATTAGGCAGAATAAAAGACATTTAAGTTTCATACTTCTTTCAAGCCAAATTGTGAAATAGGAAGTAAGACACGATCAGTTTCTTAAAGGTCACCAAAAAATGCTGCCATGGTTTGCTGACCTTAAAATCCAATTTAACCTCAATGGCTGTTCTAACTGGAAATTCTAAACTGAGAGACCTGGTACATTTTCCTCAAAACATTGTTTTATGAGCTGACAGTTATAAGTGGTGAGAGTTTCTAACCTTCACTGGCAAAAATTAGAGTGCTATATGGTGATTTCTTTCCTCCTGGCAGGAACTAAAAGTTAGGGTCTCTTGAAAAGTAAAGGGAAAGTGTTTGGAACTGCCAGAGATATAAAAGCTCTTAAAAAAAAGACTTCAATTTCCTTATGGGAGCTTGGGAACTATGGAAAGACAGACCTCTGCGGGGAGGTCATCTGAAGGCTATGGATTGCATTAGCCTCGTCATTCTAGCAGAGAATGAAACCAGCATTAGATACCACTGTTGGGTATGGGTCACTAGTGACTTGGGAGGTAGGAAAATTTTGAGCTGAGTGTCATCAACATACTGATGGCACAGCAGCCCAAACCACTTCACTGTTTACCTGAGCAGCACCATGAAAATATTAAGGAGTGAGAATAAAATCCTGTATTTTCCAAAATCAAGGGGATTAGAATACAATGACCACCTCAACTTTAATATCACTGCCATATGGATGCAATAAGCAGAAAGCAGAAAAGCAAACTTCAGAATAGCCCAGTTAAGATTCCACTGAGCAAACACACCTCTACTTCGATATAACGCTGTCCTCGGGAGCCAAAAAAAAATCTTACCGCGTTATAGGTGAAACCGCGTTATATCGAATTTGCTTTGATCCACTGGAGTGCGCAGCCCTGCCCCTCCCGGAGCGCTGCTTTACCGCCTTATATCTGAATTCATGTTATATCGGGTGGCGTTATATCGAGGGAGAGGTGTATAGTTTGTTATCTGAAAAACATTTATTGTTCTATATTCTTACTGTTGCAGTTCCACAAAGGAAGGACACTGCAATCCAGTAAACATGAAAGCAGAATCTGTACACAGCATAACATCCATGAAATTCAGATTCAATGATCATGGATGAAGCTGTTCCCAGCAAAGTCTGACATGTCAAACCACTCCCAGCACTGGCCAAGTGAAAATGCTTACCAACTGAAGTCTGATTACAAAACATCCTAAACATTCCTCTACGCAATTAACAACACTACAAAAGCAATTAAAAACTTGTAATTAAATGTAGCTTTTAAGAGCATTTGCAGGTCATATTTACTTTTAAAGACTGTTGTTTAAAGTTCTTGTTAAAATCAAAATCTTCAGGCTTATTAACATAAAGTAAAGAAAGAGAGATTTGTATATTTAAACATATCAAGAAGTGAAATAATCAATTAACCCTGCCATATAAAATGCCAGTTATAAAACAGAAAAAGGGATTTATTCACAGCAGCATTGGTGACAACTTGACACATGAAATTCTTCAAGCTCCAAAAACTGCAGCACTGAACATGTTCATTTAGTTTTAATGCAAATGTAATTAATTTGGAGGCTGAAATCTGTGAAATTTGTCTACAGACAGATAAGCATATTTCAGGAAATGTTCTGTACCATAGTCCACAGCGATGAATGAGCGGAGTGGGAAAAGCGCTCTACATTAGCTTTATAAATCAGTCTGTTAAGCAAAATTTGAATTATGGAATATGATCTATTCTATAGTTCATAATATCTGAATGAGACACTATCCCTGTGACTTCTAATATAATCTGAAGCTATCTACATTTGGGTCAATCAGGCTGTGATGTTCTGCAACTAGATTCTTTGTGGTGGGAAGGAGGAAAGGGAAGGTGACATTCCATCCTATAGCTATTTATTTTATCAGGGACCACAAGAAACAAGAGCATCCAGTCCCAAGAGCAGTGGCGCAGCCAGGTTTTAAGTGTAGGGTGAGCAAACATAAAAAAGGCGCCCTCCCTTGGCTCCTCCTCTGGCCATGCCCCACTTGGCTCCTCCCATTTCCCCCCCAGATTAACCCCGGACCGGCTCAAGACTCCTGCGGGCTTCCTGGGGGTGCGGATACCTCCCCCCGCCCCCGGGGTCCCGGGAGAGTCTCTCCTGCCCAGCACGCTCTGCAGGTATCCCCCGCAGGGCTGTGCCGCCCGGCCCCACCCACAGGGTCCCCCCCCCCAGACTCCAGGCTCCTGTGCTGCACCATGGCCCCCCCACGTCCAGACAGCACGGCCTGCGCCTCTGCCCTGCGGGCCCAGCCCCGGGGAGCCCCTTGCCCAGACCCCCCAGTGCAAGGCACCAGACTCCCGCCGTTCACCTTCCGTCCTGCGCCGCCGCCTGTCCCCGGCGCTTGGTGCGCTCCATGCGGGGCTCGCCAGCCAGGCGGCCTTAAAGGCACAGGGGCCCTTTCGCCTCCCCCCACCCGTCGCATTAGCAAGGGGCGGGGAGGGAGGCCGGGGAGCGCTTGGCCGCCGAGCCCTGAGCCGAGGAGCCGGCCCCCCTGGCCGCGTCTGCCACCCCCCGGCTCCTCCAGCCATGCTGCTGTTAGCGCTGGCTGGGTGGCGCCGCGTCAGCGCCTGCCGTCCCACGGCTCCTCTGGCCGTGCTGCCGCCAGCGCCAGCCTGGCAGGCACAGCTTTTTGAAAACATGCTGAGAGGAAGCGGCTGCTTGCACTGAACCCCCGCTAGCTACGCTACTGCCCAAGAGGCAGCAGTTCTGTGTAAGACAGACATGGCTCCACAAACCAAACAAAAGAAATCCCTGTTAGTAGTCATCGCACCCAAGGACTTTTCCTAGTCCTAAGGGGTTCACTGAAACTGCTTGGAGATAACTCACCAGCACTTTGTCAGACCGGCAGTCCTTCCAGATGAGGAATTTCAGACATAGCTCCTCTCAGAACCAGTCAAAACACCCACTGAGTCAGCCAGAGAATGATCTGGGCACTTCCTCTCACCTGTGTGGCCAAGTGCATTGCCTCCACATAGCTCCCAAACTGCTAGCCAGGGAGCGAAATCCAGAGTACTGAACAGAGATGACCATGTAACAGTAGAGCTAGCACAAGCTTAAAATGAATCTCAATATACTTTTTTTTTTTTTTTTTTTAAAACAGGCAGTAACTACGTGGTACATTATGGACATCTGAGCACTGCTGTGACCTAGATTCCTCCATACGTGAAGGGCAATGTAGAACTACTGTAGATCGTACAGCTAGCCAGCTGGATTCAATGAAAAAGCCAGAATGAATCATTTTCTTTAATCACCACATGCTTTTTGTAAGTTTCAGTAACTGAACAGAACACCTCTCTCCCAACTCACATTAGAACTGAAGAGCAGTTCAAATAATATTTCTAAATAAGCCTTTTCTTGGATGGAATTAAATACACAATACTGCCACTATAATTTTTTTCCAGTGTTTTTACCGTGCTTCTCAGTGCAACTCCAAAAAGACTGAAAAGCTAGAATGAAACTGTTAAACTATTTGATTTATTAGTTATCTCTACGGTACTCTAAAGTAGCATGGCACAGGCAATTCTTTATATGCTTAATTTAAGTACTGATACACCTCCACTGGGAGAGCAGATGAGAGAAACCATTAACGGAATGTTGTCTGCCACAAGCAGATATGGCTATGCCCATTGTTCCCACGTAACAGCCCATGGCACGACTTTCACTTTATAAGTAAAGTTAAAATAATTTGACTGGTATTCATCTAGCGTGTGTTATACAGAAGTAGGAAGCAAATCATTTCACTGATTAAAAAACACATACCATATGTCTGACTATCCTAGAAAAAAATTTCTAGCAACAACTTTTGTATTGCTGCAGGTGCTATGTTAGATTGATTTTTATCTAAACCAAACAAAATACTTTATTTCATTTGGGGCTAGTACAGTATATTGAATACCTGTAACTTGAATGCTCTTGTGCATTCATACCAATGAAGTCCTCTGTAAACTATGACATTCTCTGCTTTGCTTTTGGATAGAGTTAATGAAATTTTACAGGTTTTAAAAAGCAGCCTCAGATAATAAGTACTGCAACATAGGAGGGTTGTAAGCCAGTAAAAAGAGTTAAGTGTTAGACATTTTAAAAATCTTTACTTCAAAGGGATTTTAAAAATACAATTAATTGTCTTACATCTAGTTTCAAGAAGGGATGTTTCATTTGACTGAACAAATACGTTAAGAACTGGCTCACAGACTATCCTGTGGACTGCAAAAATATAGGTCTGGTGAGAAGTATTTACGATTGGTCAACAGCACAGTCAAATAGACTAGAAACTAGCAGCAGGAACAGCACTGATTTTTTTCTGGCACTGCTTCTTTTTAAATATTTCAATTACTGTAGAGAATAATATAAATGGATTTATGGAAGTTAAATTAATTTAACTTTTTGTTTGGTTAGCAAGAAGTTACTGCACAAAAACTTCAAAGTAATTGCATTGATTTGACTTAACAATTTTTAACTATTTCCCAGTTTGCTCTATACTAATATGAAATCAAACTTTGTGAGGTCTGAAACTTACCATTCCCAGACTCTTAAACTCTTGTCATCAGATGTACTCACAAACCGTCTATTCTCATCCACAAACACAATGGTGTTGACAGCTCCCAAATGCCTATCGTACTCCTGCACAATCTCCCCACTTCGAATGTCCCACTGCAAATGAAAC
Source organism: Mauremys mutica (assembly GCF_020497125.1). Taxonomy (NCBI): domain Eukaryota; kingdom Metazoa; phylum Chordata; order Testudines; family Geoemydidae; genus Mauremys; species Mauremys mutica. The sequence goes on along the minus strand of NC_059074.1, from coordinate 84,819,032 downwards.
AGCCAGCATCAGAGCCACTTAAGTTCTAATACATTCCTGAACTTGAAATTATAAAGCTTCTGATATTTAGTCAGACTTTCAGGTCGGAGAGCAAGCACTCTAGCAACAGCTTTTGAGGCAGTGTTCATTCAAAAATACTGTTAAGAAAGGAAAGAAAATGTCTAAGGCATTGCCGTTACACAGCAGCTAAATTTAAACTTCAGGTACAAAACCTTTACTTTATAAACCTATGAGATCAGGAAACATTTAATTAAGTTCTGAGTCTTACCTGTACAATTTTTTTATCTGACATTCCTGCCACAAAAAGACTTTGTTTATCTTCATCAGGATTGAATTTGACACAGTATGGAACCTTCCTGTTTGTGAACCTGGAAACACATTGCCCTGTAAACAAACAAGCCATTCAAATTAAATCATTTCAAAAGTTTCACAAGCATAGTTTTATAAATGCTCGCAGTAATAAGCTATCATCAATTATCCATCTTTGTACCTAGAGATGCTTTACTTAGTTTAGATCAGGAGAAAACAAAAACATAGGCTTTCAACTCCCTGAAAAGATCAGAGGTTGGGAATTATTCTAGAGATGACTTGGATCTTGTTTATATTAGATCTCTTCCCTCCCCCCCCCAACTTTCCCACCATTGCTACCTGGTTCAACCCAGGCAGCTGGTCACACGCTGGACCTGATCTTTAGCCTAAATATCAATACTGAGGACATCACAACCCAGCCACTGTCTTGGACAGACCCATCACCTTATTAAGACAGTAGTCAGAAACCTCCAACTGCCAGGCAACAAGACAGACCAATGATCTTGATTCAACCATGAATACTCATGGATACCACCAAATTCCAAAGCTTCCTAAAAGATATCAGCACCCCACCATGAGTCATCAGGGACCTGCATTACTAGATCCATCAGTTGTAGAGTTCCACAAGGAACAATTCTTTCACCAGTCCTTTTCAACATCTATATAGAACCACTAGGTGAACTGGTCAGACAACATGAACTCAAAGTGTCAGCGATATGCAGAGGACACACAGCTTTACCTATCCTATTCCTTCACCGCTACAACCAGCAAGATCCAACACTTGGACAAGATCAGCTGGTTGAAGCTGAACTCAAGCAAGGCAGAAACTATGGTGACAGTCAGAAAAAAACATTTTGAAGAGTTTGCAGCCAGAGTAGATTTTCCTTTGGTTGAAGGTACACCTCCACATTTGGTCAATTGAGTTCATAGTTAAGGAGCACTCCTGGATTCCTCACTGATGCTAAGTACCTGCACAGCCACATCTTTGAGTAATGTTTTCTATCATCACAAAACCCACCACTGCACAAACCTCTCCCCTGGGGAGAGAGCAACCACATGATAGGTGTTAGTCATGTTGCTTAATGCATTACTGGAAGGTATTCGGATACTACCATGAGAAGTGAGGGATAAAAACCTATACAGAATAGAACTGACCAGGACCGATCCATTGGTGGTGGCAACAGTGGAAGCACCAGTAGTATAAACAAGATGTCAGTGGCTGCTGTTTTTTTAACCCACAGTGTCATTTAGACCTGCTCTGGTCATTTAGATGACAAGAGTGGTTAAAATGCTGTCAGACATGTGCATCTTTTTTATATATTGCTATTTCCATTGTTGTCTCCACAAAGTAATTTTAAGGAAAACAATCATAGACATGGCCTTGCAAACTAAGTGCCAGGAGATTATGAAGCCTTCTGAACAAAGATGCACTCTACACAGCTCTTTAATGGTGTCCAGCCTTAATATTGTATGTATTTTAGGAGGGCAGAGTTCGGCCTCCAGTATGTATTGTCAATTAATTTGCATGAGAATAAAAGAATCCATTTTGACTTTCAAAGACCAAGCTGAATTTGCAGGCTATCAGTTAGAAAAAAATATTTTTTCCCTTGTAAACTAAGCAAGGACAGTACACACAACTTGGAGATACAAACCTGGAAGGCCCACAATATCATCATAACAAAGCCAATTTTAAGAGAAGAACTAAAAACGGAATTCATGCAGAACACTTGAGTTAATGGCGCCCAAGTACAGAAACGGTGATCCTCATCTACTTCTAAAGATCTGGGGGAGGCTGCTCTAGCCAATCTGCCGCCCTGGGCAAAACTTCAGTGTGCCACCCCCCCTTCCGACCCTCTAGAACAGCAGTTTTCAAACTTTTTTTCTGGTGACCCAGTTGAAGAAAATTGTTGATGATCGCGACCCAATGGAGCTGGAGATGAGGGTTTGGGAGGGGGCTCTGGGCTGGGGCTTGATGTGTGGGAGGGAGCTCTGGACTGGGGTTTGGGAGGGGGCTCTGGGTTTGGGGGCGCTCAGGGCTGGGGCAGAGTGTTGGGGTGCAGGAGAGGGTCAGGGCTCTGGGCTGGGGGTGCAGATTCTGGGGTGGGGCCAGGGATGAGGGTTTTGGGGTGCAGGTGGGGACTCTGGGTTTGGGGGGCTCAGCGTTTGGGTAGGGGATTGGGGTGGGGGTGGTGGTTGTGGGCTTACCTGTGGCGGCTCCCAGTCAGCGGGGATGCTAAGGCAGGCTTCTTGCCTATCCTGGCACCACGGACTGTGCTGCGCCCCGGAAGTGGCCAGCAGCAGGTCCAGCTCCTAGACGGAGGCGCATAAGTGGCTCCACGTGGCTCGCTCCCACAGGCACACCCCCTCCCCCCGCCAGCTCCCACTGGCCAGTGCAGAGCCGGTGTTTGGGGCGGGGCAGCATGCGAAACCTAGGAGACGGACCTGCTGCTGGCCGCAGCATGGTGTCAGAACAGGTAGGGACTAGCCTGCCTTAGTAGGGCAGCACCACCAACGGGACTTTTAATGGCCCGGTCTGAGATGCTGACCAGAGCTGCCGCAATCCAGTACCTTACATTCCACGACCCACAGTTTGAAAACCACTCTAGAACAGAGCTTCTCATCTGAAATAATGGATCCAGGGTTTTGGCTGAAGTGCGGGCAAGTACCTAGTCACAGCACCACGCATTGTGGGTTTGGCCCAACTGCCCCTCCATCGTGATAGAGGGACGTCTGGGCCAAATTTGAGTGAGTGGCCTTGTGACCTGGTGCACGGGGTCACAGTGTAACTCAGTTTTGGTCCAGCTGCCCCAGGAAGTTGCCTAGTTTGCCTATAGCTGGAATGGCCCCATAGCTTTGATATGCAAGGTATTTAAAAAAAATAAAATAAAAAAAATGTTACTGACAATTCTGTGTTCCAAAGCCTCTTCTCTGGAATTGCCCTATCCAGATTATTTTTTACTCTTTTATTAGCTGTTTTCCTACATTGAGAAAATCTAGGTGAAGAGGACCTTGAACATGATTATTAAAAAAGTGCAAAGTGGAAGATGACTGGCTGCAAGAAAGCTAAGATCAGTCACCACCCAAGTTAAAGTAAAGCAAACTTCATCTATTCGGCAAATGCACAAAACTAAGGAAGTCTTCAGTTAAATATTGAGCATCTGCTAAATACCACTGAGGCACAATGGGAGTAGTAGTGCAGCATTAGATATTTAGTATCTAACAGGATTTAAAATACACCTTTTTTTGTATGTAAATAACTTAGATTTGTATTTGGCCGAGACACTCAGCATTATGGTGAATATTTGTTAACGTTCTTCGCAATGAAAATACAAATGTTGTGAAATAAATGTCGTCGCTTTAATTACTGTTATTTCTTTCCCCAACCCATTTGGGAAAATTCTTTTTTTGTTTTAAATCTGGAAGAATTATGGAGGAATAAATCCTTTACTAAATTATAGTAAAATATTCCATTCAAAAATTTACTTTTAGTACTTAATTTCATTCTTCTAAGTGAAGGGGTGCCAAAAAATTCCCTCTAATTTGGTAAATGTTTGGCCCCATTCTTTGGCTTTCTATGTAAGTTTTCAAGTCAAAGTAATTTTTTAAAATAAACGTGTAAACCCTTGTTACGATGGATTTTTATCTTAAACACCAAGACTACCTTAACTGTAGCTTTACAGTGACAGCAAAAATATCCAGGAGATGAGAAAATTGCTCTCCCTGTGTTTGAAACAGCAGCGTTGCACTATAAGAGAAAGCCTGGCTATTAAACCAGTAGCTATTTAAAACTAGTTACAATGATTAACCTATTTGAACATGTATGTATTTAAGCCTACCTGTTTCAGTGTCCCAGAGTTTAAGATACCGGTCATATGCTGCACTAAGAAACTGAGTTCCAGCATTGTTAAAGCAGATGTCTCGAACTGCTTTACTGTGCCCTAAAAGATAAAAAAAAAAGAAGTGTGGTAGAGAGAAGAATTAACTCTTTACCCCCAATGCTAGGAATTAGGATTTTCTGGAGAACGTTACCACAGATAGAATGCAGATAAATCACAATACTAATGGTGAATTACAGCTTTTAATTACACTCTCTGGCAACACAGAAAACTACTAGAACTTATCTAAGAAAATCTTGTAAATTTAATTCCAACAGACCAATTCAACTGGAAAAGTAACAGTACCTCCTAAAGGCCGTTATGAGATTTGAAAATAAAGCCATTGGGAATTACCTCTGCAAAGAGACTGACTGCAACACTGTGGAAAATTCTAAAACTTCTCCAGATGAAACATAAACCTTTAAAAATAAACATCTATTTGAGGAATAAGACTGACCACAGGAGGCCTCCCTGCACTAGGAAAATCCTCCATTGCTACACCACCATAGTTGCAGCCCCAACAACTATCAGTTACAGGGCTCATACTAAGCCTGTCCTTAACAAGGTTATGAGAGACAGTGGCAAAACATCAACTCCCTCTAGTGGTGAGAATGCAACAGAGGAAATTTCCCAAAGCAGTCTAGTGCAGACAGCCAGTTACTTTGGAACTGCATTGACAGAAGGGTTTGTTTTGGAACAAGTGCATCTTAACACTTAACTAGCCTAATATCTAAACCATATGAGGATGGGATAAGTGCCAGGATGGTAAAAGAAAGTTTAGATGACTAGTTTTGTTGACGTTCATATTAAAAGTCTGTCCCCCGCAAAGCAATTTATTTTAATTAAAATATTTGTTTTGTCTGCATATTCTAGACATCTTAAAATGTAACGCAGCTGAACTCTCCACTGCACTGAAATGACATGTATTGCATTACAAATATGATGCACAAGTAGCACCTCAAAATCCACTATTGCTTCAAAGATTGTCCTGGACATAGTTATAGCAACAATGCACTGCATGTGAAAAATATCACAACAAACATTAACATCTAAGACAAAAAAGTAAGGGAGAATCAAGGACTGAACACTATAGAGGAATTCTGTGAAGAGAATGCCAACTGCTGGGCACAGAAAAATCCTGGGATGGCAGCAATAGCAAGTGGGTAAATAATTTTGGCATGCTTAAATTAAATCCCCTGTGGAATATAGGAAATATTTAGGTCAGGAAGGCATATTGCTCAGGTAGAATCATCTGCCCCGCCTTGCAGAATAATTCGGGTTGGCCATTGTAGCAGACTTATAAGGGCCCTATGTTTTAGCTTACACACACTTTTAAAATAAATACATCAGGTGAATCTGACTCATGACAGGAAAGTTCTGAAACCACAGTTCAAAGACATCCTTTTCTGAGGCATCAATTTAGCCAATCTGCTTGATGCCTTGGCTACTAGGAACATTGATAAAAGGGCACTTCAAATGACAGCACATCATTTTACAAGTGTTTTTCACTTCAAGAGAAAAACCTGCTGCTCATAAACTGCAGCAAAGACTGCTAGAAAGCTCACATTTCTCTCTCTCAATCCTCTACAAAAGTTCTCAATTACAAGGAAAATATTGGACTTGTTCCATTTTTATATTTAAAAGGAGGGCTGAACAGTTTTTGTGAGAAGTCTTTCTCCGTTCCTTTTGCATTAGAAATTCAGTTCTTGTCTAGCCCAGAGGATGGAGGGAGGGATAGCTCAATGGTTTGAGCATTGGTATGCTAAACCCAGGGTTGTGAGTTCAATCCTTGAGGGGGCCATTTATGGGACTGGGGTAAAAAAAAAAAAAAATCTGTCTGGGGATTGGTCCTGCTTTGAGCAGGGGGTTGGACTAGATGACCTCCTGAGGTCCCTTCCAATCCTAATATTCTAGGATTCTGTGATAAAACCTAGTTAAATGACGACATCACAATAGTTAATTTTAGCACACTCAAAAATTAGCACACTGATTGACGCAGTACACTAATATCTTGTTTTATGGTCTAGAAGTCTTCAGTGCCAACACTAAGTCATGTGGATTAAAAACAAAAGAAGGTCATGCACAAATGCAGCCTCTTCAGCTTTCATGCCAACACCATATTGAAAAGCTGACATTTTTCTCAGATGCCTACACGTCTTCTGTGGCACTGACACCCTCCCACCCAAAAATCACAAAGTAATTAAATCTACTTTGGTGGGGAAGGAGACAAGGAAAGAAGGAAGTTGTTTTAATGTATATTAAAGAGTTCAGTAAAAAAGAGAGGTTACCAATAAATGTTCGTAAGCATCTTCGTTCACCGTATACCTCCCATAGCTTGGGGGAAAAAGAAAAGACAGAAGTGTTAATTTCTGCACCACATTCTTATTAAATGACAAGTTTAACTACAGATGTATGAGACACTATATGAGAATTTTGGTCACAACTAGCCTATCTTGAAATTCAGAAATAATGTGAACATTTGCCACAGAATTTCTGCAACTATCTCAACAGTGTGCAAGAGTGAACTAAAATGAAATTTCATTCAGCAATAAGAAATTAAATGGCCCAGTTTCCTAAACTCAGAGCAGGAAATTTTCAGCAAAAAATGTTTTGCTATCAACATTTGTCCCAGCTATAAACTGTAGCTTTACATATAATTGTCTTTTACCAAATGATAGCAGCAGCAAAGGTAAGCTTAAGGACTTGTGACCTTTACAACCTAATTGGATTAGCATTTGAACGTTATTAAGTACCTATACTGTGCTAACACCCAAATTGTTTTAGGCATTTTACATACACACATGAAGCCAGAGTGCCGGCCCCAAAAGGCTTACAATTAGGGCTGTCATATGATTAAAGTGATTTATCCTGCTGTTAAATAATAATCGAATACCATTTATTTAAATATTTTTGGATGTTTTCCACATTTTCAAATTTATTGATTTCAATTACAACACAGAATACAAAGTGTACAGTGCTCATTTGATATTTATTTTTATTATAAATATTTGCACTGTAAAAAGCAAAAGAAATAGTATTTTTCAATTCACCTAATATAAGCACCGTAGTGCAACCTTTTTATTATGAAAGTTGAGCTTACAACTGTAGAAGTGTGTACAAAAAAAGAACTGCACTCAAAAGTAGAACAATGTAAAACTTTAGAGACCACAAGTCCACTCAGTCCTACTTCAGCCAATCAATCACTCAGACAAACAAATGTGCAGGAGATAATGCTGCCTGCTTCTTGTTTACAAGATCATTTGAAAAACGAGAACAGGCGTTCACATGGCACTGTTGTAGCCGGCGTTGAAAAATATTTACGTGCCAGATGCACTAAAGATTTATATGTCCCTTCATACTTCAACATCATTCCAGAGGGCATGCATCCATGCTTGATGATCATGGGTGATGCGTGAACCGCCGGCTGGGGGAGGCTAGCCCCCAGTCCCACCCCTTCCACCCGTGGTAATTCCCCCACCCCAGCACTGGAGCCAAGCTCCCCCCTTCCACCAGAGCCGACCCCCCCCCCCACCACAGCCACCGGCCCAGTCCCATGGCTAGCTCCCCAGCCCCAAAGGAGCACCGGGAGGGTGAGCAGCGCGCAGCCCCATCTTCTCCAGCTGTGGGAGTTGGGCGGCCGGCGTCAGCCTCCCCAGCCCCGGAGCGCTGGAAAGGTGGGCGGCTGCAGCCTCCCCAGCTCCAGAGTGTGGGAAGGAGGGCAGCGTGCAGCTCCAGTGGGGCTGGAGCCCCAGGACTGGAGCCACACACAGGGAGCGGTCACAGCAGGGGGCGGGTTCACGCCTGGCTGTTTGGGGAGACAAAACCTCCGCCCAGCCTATGAGACCTGCTGCCCATGCTGATGACTGGTTCTGCTCGATAATGATCGAGAGCAGAGTGGACCGACACAGGTTCATTTTCATCAACTGAGTCAGATGCCACCAGCAGAAGGTTGATTTTCTTTTTTGATGGTTCGGGTTCTGTAGTTTCTGCATCGGGGTGTTGCTCTTTTAAGATTTCTGAAAGCAAGCGCCACACCTTGTCCCTCTCAGATTTGGACTGCACTTCAGATTCTTAAACCTTGGGTCGAGTGCTGTAGCTATTTTTAGAAATCTCCCATAGGTACCTTCTTTGCGTTTTGTCAAATCTGCCTTGAAAGTGTTCTTAAAACGAACATGTGCTGGGTCATCATTCGAGACTGTTATAACATGAAATATATGGCAGAATGTGGGTAAAACATAACAGGAGACATAAAATTCTCCCCCAAGGAGTTCAGCCACAAATTTAAATTAACAAATTTTTTAAGGAGCATCATCAGCATGGAAGCATGTCCTTTGGAACGGTGTCCAAAGCATGAAGGGGTATATGAATGTTTAGCACATATGGCACGCAAATACCTTACAAGCCAGCTATAAAAGTGCCATGCAAACACTTGTTCTCACTTTCAGGTGACATTGTAAATAAGACGCAGGAAACAGTATCTCCCGTGAATGGAAACAAACTTGTTTGTCTTAGCAATTGGCTGAACAAGAAGTAGGACTGAGTGGACTTGCAGGCTCTGAAGTTTTACATTGTTTTGTTTTTGAGTGCAGTTATGTAACAAAAATATTCTACATTTGTAAGTTACGCTTTAATGATAAAGAGATTGCACTACAGTACTTGTATAAGGTGAATTGAAAAATACTATTTCTTTTATCATTTTACAGTGCAAATATTTGTAATCAAAAGTTATAAATAGAGTGAGCACTGTACACTGTATTCTGTGTTGTAATATAAATCAATATATTTAAAAAAGTAGAAAAACATCCAAAAATATTTAATAAATTTCGGTTGGTATTCTGTTTAACACTGCAATTAATTTTTTAAAGCCTGATTAATTTTTTTGAGTTAATCGTGTTAGTTAACTGCAATTAATTAACAGCCCTACTTACAATCTAAACATAAAAACAGATGAGAAATGAGGGAGAAGAATACAAAACACAGTACATGCAGCGTAGGCAGGGTGGTGATAGGCATCTATTTAACACACACACAGCCAAGTTGCTGAAGAAACCTTAATTTTTGCACTTCCTGACTTTATTTAACTGATCTTTCTATTGCATTAAAATAGTTTCTGCATTATTTATTTTTACATTCAAAGCAGGTAGATATGGCTGCGATTGACAACTTAACTATTTATTTCTACGCAGAACAAAAACCAATTCAAACCATTTCTGAGAGAAAAACTATAATGTAGGATAACTATTTATTTGACAATTTTTAGCCTGATACAAATTTAAACAGAGGTCTCAAACCCTGGAAAAGTAGGTGTTCTAACAGAAATTAGACTCAGTATTTAAATGCTGTGAATGCAACATTTGTATGAAGTGAAGGTATATCAGAAACAACTCACTTTAATTTTACAGTCCATGGAGCAAGATAGCAATATGTGGCCAGAGAGTGGAAACAACCTGACTGCACTGACACCCTGTAAATAAGAACATAAATGATTAAGAAACAGCAAATTGAGCACTTGGATTTTTTTCCTAGCTCAATTTCCCTCTTTTCTAAAATATTTAGATCAAACCCTAAAACACAACCTTTCCAGAAATGTGAAAGATTGAAGAGGAGCCTGTACAATCTCCGGCAATGTATTTTAAACAATTACTCCTGCTGAATCACCAGGGGGCAATCTTGAGTCACTGCAACAGTTGTATGCATGCTCCCTTCCCCTCCCACACTGACACCCACCTACACCATTACCATGGCAGCCCTTGGCAAAGAAATACAAATTGTGGGTTTGGAACGTTAGCTCTGACAAAAGAACAACACAGAGCTCTCCCCCCTGCCAATCTGACCTCTTCATAATACACCCAGTTCTGCACAATCGTGATTACAATCCTTTTTATACTACAATCCTGTGACCACTAACTGGGGCCTCTCTGGGGTCACTTCAAACTCAGGCCTCCTGCATGACAACAACTTCAACCACACAGGCCCTGACCTGCAAACACTAAAGGTCATTTGTAACTTTACTCAGGTGAGCAATCCCAGTGGGCTGCAATCAGAATTTTAAAGAGGTTACTATAAAATCAACAGATATGTATATGGGAAAAAACCCAAAAGACTTTCAGACAGACAATACTTTACACCATTTTACTTTACAGCATCCTGATTCCTTGATGCTAGTTTCCTACAAAAATCTTATTCTATTACACATACCTAAACAGCAAGGGAATTCATAAACATGCTATGTTACGTATGAAGTTTGAAACATCACGAATACAAGGAAACTAAATCTTGAACTCAGAATGGGAGAAGTAAGTGAAGGAAACACTGATTCAGATAGTTTTCAAGTGTGTTTATTTAGACAGCCTCCCAAGCCTGCTTAGTGCTCAACAAACAAAAGAGGCACTAAGTTGATAGATACAAAACCATATTTTCATAGCAGTTAAGTTGTATTGGCAAACTTTTCCCAGTAAAATTTGCACATGTAAACACAGGTAATTGTTCTTATATGAACCATCTGCATGTGCAGTTTTCTGATGAGTAAGCAACAGCTCCACTCAGAGTATACACAATGTATGAGACAAACCTATCTTTTCTTGAGTATTAGGGTTATTCAATGTTATAAAAAGATTTGCAGGGGATTTTAAGAGGTACCACGGAAATCAGTGCATGGAACATAGTGGGGTGAAAAAAAGATTTCCTCAAAAAAAGATTAACTACTGAATAGGACTCTAATAGTGCAGCTCTACAGGGAGCAGTAATGGTGGAAGTGCTAGTGTAGACAGAATGCCGGCATTTTTACCTTCCAACTATCTTCACTAAACAGGATTAGCAGACTTGGTGGCAAGAACTTCTGCAGTTGGTCTATATAAGCTCTCCCACTATTGCTACCATAAATAGAAAGTGCTGGTGCAGAGAAAAACCCACAAGGAATGAAAATCCTAGTCCGACTGATGTCAAAGGGAGTTTTGGTACCGACTTCCATGAGGTCACGATTTTCACCCAAGATTTCTCAAGTTCAGAATTATGCAAAAAGCCAGACACAACAGTTCCAAAAGGAGGCAGAAACTGCCCAAATCATTACAATGTTAATCTTTACCACCCCACTGAGATGTCAACATTTCAGTGCTGCCCCTTTCAGCAGAAAGGCACAGCTCATGTGCTTCTCTCTCTTAGGGCCAAAGCCCCAAATATCCCTAGCTGCCATGATATCTAGCTTGCTCTTTCCCTGCCCTCCTGCAAAAGCTTAGTTATGCACGGTCAGTATAAAAAGTTTGGCATATTAAATACTGAAATGGTGGTATCTATGTAGAAAAAGTATCAAAACACACAGGGGCTACTGCGCTACCTGTATCTTCATTTTCATAGATCATTCATTTGCACTGTTCATTTTTCAAGTGTAAATGATTCTACAGCATAATTTCCAGTCTGCTGCACCAAAATGCTAGAGATTCTAAGAACACAGCCCCAGAATTCAGGCCCAGCTGATCACAGAATATACCAGGCCTTGATAATATTTTCTTCTTATTGCAGATATTCAACACAGTTAACACAATGCCATGTTTAAGCACATTTAACATGATTAGGATAGTACTAATGACCATGCATGAATGAGGAACACATACCTTGTGCTAAAGCTGGCTCATTTTACTGAATGAGATCCAAGACAGTGGATAGCAGCCAGTAGATTAAATGCCTAGGGATTAAACATTAGGAGTCTCCAGAGTTTGCCTTGAGTTGAAAGCTCTGGGTAAGGAATGTGCCTTGAATTTTATCATAAAACTTAATCCAACTTGGGCTCAGATGCATTATCGGCAAAATCAAATTGCAGTGGTGAGGGCCAAACTCTGAAAAATACCAGCCTCTGATTCAACAGCTTCTGTCTAGTAACAGCTAGCTAAAGGGGCTCCTTCAGAGTGCAGTTGTCCTACTACACATGGCAGAGGCAGCCTCTGAAAATTAAGGGTATGTCTACAGTACAAAATCACATCAACATACAGCTATCACACTAATTAAACTGCCTTTGCATGTCCACACTACGCGCCTTGTCGGTGGTGCGCGTCCTCACCAGGAGCGCGTAGACCAATTTAACTGTCAATGCGGGGCACTGTGGGATAGCTCCTGAAAGTCAATCTAAGCAACGCAGTTTCTACACTGACACTGTGTTGACCTAACTACATCAACTACATCACGGTCTCTCTCGCGGAGGTGGAGTTATTAAGTCAGCGTAGTGGGCGAGTTACATTTCAGCATAGACGCTTACAGAGTTAGGTCAATGTAAGCTGCCTTGCATCGACCTAACACTGTAGTGTAGACCAGGGTTAAGGTCCAGACATTTTAAGCTTTATTTAGACTGAAACCAACACTCTGAATTTCACCCAGAAAAGACATCAGCAACCAATTTACAGGTCAGAACAGCGTGCCACATCCGCAGTCTATACTACCGAAAAGGCAAGCAGATCCAGTCTGCATTATCTGGACCTGCTAAATGGTCTTCAAGGCTAGCTCTAGACCAACCATTTGGTAATAAACACATTTTAACCAGAATAAATCTGTATCTAGAAGGGATGGACAGGCGCAATATCCTGGCCAGCTAGAAGTGAAATCGTTGCTGGCCATTCTCATTTGGGTGCATGGAGAACAGTCTAGTAAGAACCTGAGATTTCAAGCCACTCCGATGATTGTAAAAAAATAAACCAGAATTCAAGGAGCAGTTAAATAGCTCTTTAAAATGTTTCTCCTCCTCCTCCCAGCTTCATCTCAGGTTTCTCTGGATTGAGCCTAAGTGAGCTGGTTTTTACCCAGGACTTTATCTCTAAGAGCTCCTGGCAAAGTAGGGAAATCCTTCTGTTACTGATATTTAATGTCACTGACTTTGTGCATTCATACATGAAGTCTAAATAACTAGAGGGTTGCACACTTCATAGCTTCTGTAGGCTGAGCTCACGGCACACACAAGGGGCTCCCTGCATCCCTCCCACAAGCTCCCTGGGTGGTACCCTCCCTCTCTTTGAGGGACTCCCCACACCTTCCACATCAGTGCTTAGGTCAGTGTAATTTTTGTCACTCAGGGGGTGGCTTATTCACATCCCTGAGCGACACAAGTTATACTGACGTAAGTGGTAGTGTAAACATAGCGTTGGTGAAGGAGGACTTCTGCATGAGAAACTGTAGTCAACAACTACATTGTGGGAAATCTTGTGATGTTACTGTTAGTACCATGAAACCGTTTTTGATCGGGAATTGTTACAAATTTTCACAATAAGGGCAAAATTTTCATGATCTTCCAGAATTAAACCCAATTTGTTTATGTACTAGTGTATGAGTGAAATCCTAGTCCCACTGAAGCCAGTGGAAGTTTTGCTATTGACTTCCGGGAGATCAGGATTTCACTACATATGTGCAAAACCTGCAACTATGCATGGAAACTGGTAAATGAACGAATACACATTTGAGTATGCAAATACCCAATTTGTTTATGCACAATTTTGGAAACTCCAGAAAATTTGTCTTGAGTGAGCTTGGGTCCGTTATTTCATAAATAAGGATCTCAAAAGCTAAGACAAAAATTTACATTATGAAAAAAGAAAAACCTCCTCATTTGCAAAACAATGTTCCCTACCTTTGTATGTCCAGACCATACATGGAGCTGTTTCTTTGGGAGATAGCATTTCTCAGGGGGCACTGTAGAACGGAGATTAACGCCAACATCTTGAGGAACATGAAGATAGGATCTTCCCTGGTAGTCATACATTTCTTTCACTAAAAAAAACAAAAAAACCAAAAAAAAAAAACCCAAAGCACTATGAATTGCAGGGAACCTGTAGTTTCAAAGGTTACAGACTTGGGAAGTTCCAACCATCACATACAATTAAGATTAAGAATTAAATATAAGACAGCAGTCCTGCTCTGAAAAGTAACCAAAAATTGCTCTTTGGATTTCTACATTTATTGTGTCCCAGCCATTTGATATTAAATGTGCCCAGTTTACAAATAAGAAGTCAAGTTTTTCTGATTGCTAATGCTGGAAACTGTTTGCGTTCTGAACATTAACCTTTTTTTTGCCATGGTTTGTTTATCGCCAACAGTGATAAAGATTCCATAGACCAAACAGGGCTCTCACTTATGGCTCAATCCAACACTTTTGAAATCAATGGGGTTGTTTCAACAGGAGTTGAAGTCAGTCCCTTAACCCTGAGCAATTATATTGCCTTCAGTGGGGCTGCACAGAAATAACTGAGGACAACTTATATTTCCAACTAGCCCTGCGTATGGAATATAGTGCATCAACTGAATTGTTAACAGGTCAGATAAAGATCTAATTCCCCCTCACAGAACTGTTGGTCAGCCCGGCTAACAGCAGTAAAGCTAGTCCACCCCACCCCTAAAACCACCACCACCAATCAGATACGACTGAAAACACAGAGGGAGCAAGTCATCTAAGTAAGAAACTGTCATATTTAGGCAGTGATGTTTCAGAGAATACCCAGCACTTTGACATTAGCTACTAAGGAGATGAACCTGTGCGACGGAAAGATAAGTATCTTTTAATTTCTAGATTGTCTAATGGGAGCATTTTTGAGGCAACATTAAGTTGTTTGAGTGACCTTAACTGTCTACTTGCATATTACTGAATATTTTAGGTAATTTAATACAATGGAAAGTTAATTTGGAATTTCCATGAAGTTCGTATTTTGAGAACAATAAAGTGTTCCTTAAGGGTATTATGTCTGACTATTTTAGATCCATTCTACCTTAAACTCCAGGTGAAGTCTTTTTGCATGGGAATAAGTTATCAATAATTTAATAAAAGATACACACAGTTAGAGAACAGAAGCACTGATGACTTTCTGGTCATAAGCTTGTTTTTTTTTTCCCTCCAGAGATCCATCATTTACAACTGAAAAGTACAGAACAAGCAGTCCTAACATTTATTCCCTGCTGAAACTTCCTCTGGGAAAACAGAGGAAAAATCACTAGATACAAAATATCACGTCTATTTGTTCTGTATTATTCACTTTGTTGAGTAAGTGTTATGCTATTGACATACCAGGGTCATGAAAAATACAGTAAGTCATAAATATAAGTGATACAGCTCTTTCCTTTTCCTATTATATGACTATGAGAAAAGAATTTCCAATTATGTATTTTTCCTGTTAGTAAGAATTAGCATCATTGAAGGAAGATTCCCAGTTTACAAGTTACTCTCTTTAATTGTATTAATGAAGGCCCTATCTGCATCCACACTAGGAGCTTCTGTCAGCACAGATACGTTGGTCAGATATCATACCTCTTCAAAAGTCTATAGTGTAGACACAGCCTATGGGAGAATCTAACTCCTTTTATAGTTCTATATTGGAGCTAATGGGATTCACATGACATATACATGCAAAACTGTCATTGAAATGATTGGGTATTTTGCCTGCTTAGGGCTTTGGGATGAGGCCCTAAGTAATTATTCTTATGTAATAATGCAAACTTTCAATATGCAGCAACTCTACTTGGCTAAACAATTATTCACAACATGACAGCAAGAAAATTGGTATAAAATAGACTAACAACAAAATTTAAGTGACTGTCTAATGTTTAATATATAATCTATTACAGCATGAACTGTAATCCAAAGTATTACTTGCGGATACAAGATCAAGGCATAAGACTGAACTTGCACCAGTTGGTTAGTGAAGTACTAGATCTGCAATGGGGCAGAACCCAAAACCCTAAAGATTTCATTTTGTAAAATAGCGAATGGCCATTTCAAGGTGACTACCAGCGTTTTTCAAATCAATATACAAACAGGTGACATTGCCACACTACTCTGAGCAATACAAACTGGCACTACTTCAAATTTGCCCCCTTACTGAGGTTTCCTTTTCTGTTAATTTAAAAAAACATTTCAGCTGAGCTTGGTCATGACTTTGTCTATATTAGGGATGCTTTACCCGTACAGAATAGGTCCTATCATGGATGCAGCTATACCAGCACAACTGTGCTTGGTACTGGTAAAACTCCCCCCTCTCCCCCCCATGAAAGAAACAGTCTATACTTGTACAAATGCAAATTTGCTGATATATCTGCATCCACACTAGGAGCTTCTGTCAGCACAGATACATTGGTCAGATATCACACATCTTCAAAAGTCTATAGTGTAGATACAGCCTACGGGAGAATCTAACTCCTTTTATAGCTCTATATTGGAGCTAATGAGATTCACAAGGTATAGCTACCAGAGTGAGTCAGCGGTATAGGTGACATGAAGTCACATATCATCCTTGATGATGAATGTAGCAGAAATTAAAGCAGACTAAAATGGCATTACCATGTAAGATAGTCTTCTCCTCTCCAGGTTTATCATCTTCGTGTTTGCCTTTCTTCTGCCTCTTTGCTGTTATTTCATCCAACTCTTTCTGCTCTTCCTAGAAAAACAAAATATGGTCTTGACTTTTAAAAAGTCACCCTGAAGCTGAAGACAAAAAGCCAAAACTGAAACATTTTTTATTTATTAAAATGAATGTACTTGTTAAATACGAATATTAGAAATATTTTCCACATAGGAAAAAAGCCAATTACAAAAAGTAAAATTTTAACCAAAGCTAGAGCAGCTTAGAAAGTTATACAAACTCTAGAAAGAATTTAAAAACAATGCATTCTACTCATGCTTATAGGCTATAGCAAAGGCTCTCTCTACACTACAGCTTATATCAGCATAATTTATGTCACTCGGGGTGTGAATAAACCACGCCCCTGAGTGATATAAGTTACACTGACATAAGCGCTGGTGTGGACAGTGCTGTGTCAGTGGGAGAGCTTCCCCAACATAGCCACCTCCTTTCATGGAGATAGCTTTATTATGCTGATGGGAGCGCTCTCTCCCATCGGCATAGAGCGTCTTCACCAGCTGCGGTGTGCCTGCGCCACTGCAGCACTGTATGTGTAGACAAGCCCTAAGTGTCAATGATTGAAGAGAGGCAAGCCTTGTCTTTTTTCCTACTAAAGAGTATTTCTTGACTGTTCTTTTTAACTAGATGCTTCTGATATCATACAGCAGCTACCCGCAGGCCAACAAAATAAATACAAAATCTCTTCTAAAGCCACTGTCCAAATTTTCAAACATACAGCACTTAAAGCACTATCTTCAAATGTATCATTGCCACAGTGCGTTTGGTCTCCACTGGCGTATACTGGTGAAGTCACAAGATTTCTTCCATACCTAGGTCCCTGCCATGGTATGCCACTGTGTTGCTAAATTCCTACCCAATACACTTTTAAAAAAACACTCACTTCTGAGGGCTTTGCTACTTCTTTCTCATCCACATATTTTGCCCATGGTCCCAAGAAGCCATCAATATTAGATGCATCATTCTCCTTGAATTTCTTCCTTTTTTCTATTTTCTTTTGTCCTGTTTCAAATACTGTTAAACCTGCAGGAAGAAACATAACACTGTACACACTGACGTTTATGCAACATTTAATGTCAAAAACACAAATCACTGTATTTTCAGTATAGAAACACCAAGTAATATCAGAAGGGAAGAGGTCTTCAGGATCACAATGCTGCTTCACTTATCTGCTTATGAATGTAGCTAATTTAATCCAAAGTAACGAGAAGATGAGTAGGCTGTAAGATTCTAGGTATGGATGGATGGTTGGTTGTTATAAGTTACTTAATCATGCATGAGTCAAAATACATGTGAAGTCCACAAAATATATTTATCATTACTCTTTTGCAGCCATATGAACAAAGTAACTAGGCATTTTTAATTGTTTCACACTTTGCACTCTGTAAAGTTTGGAAAACAATTGAGTCCAGACATCTTGACTTCCCTGAAAACTAAGCTTCCCTGTTCCACCACCAGATTTTTTTTTCAAGATCACTCACTGGAGAAATAATTAGAATCCCCAGTCATCTGCCCACTCTCCCTTCCCCACTTCATCCCAAGCATCTTTCAAGTCTCACACTGAGCTGCACACATTTACTAACCTACTGGGAGTGCTAAGCTCTTTACATTTACAAAGTAAAGTTTGTGTTTTCAGAATTTCATCATTGCAATATACAAGCATTAAGAAAAATAGTGAAGGAAATCAAAGTGACAGTGAGTTTTAGATATTAAGTTTAGATAATGCATTAGTTGTACAAAACTTCATAGGATGATATATATTTGTGATTTTTAAAATAATGTGTACACTCAGAAATCCTAAACATTTGCTGCATCTGAATCAGAAAGCGACGCTTCCTATAAACAGAAGGGAAAGAGCCAGTGTACTGTCAAAGCAAACAAACAGTACACCTTATAAATAAAAATAGAGTTTTTAAAAACTTTAAATTAACTACCGATGTTATTAGTAACAGGTTAAGTTTTAATTTTAAATACGACTTTTATCATGACTGCCTCTCCCCCAATGGAATTGCTGCGAAAGGAGCTCTAAAATCCTCAGCTTCACTTTTAAAGGAGAAAGTGAAATTAAAGCCTTTTAAAAACGTTATTTGAAAATAACGTCATGAACACGGTACAGCAGTATGTATTAATTAAACATAGGAACAAATCTCACGCTATATGGGGGAAGATGTTACTAGTGAGAAGGTGCTTACATGGGCATAAACTTCAAATGTAAAGAAACAACTTTACTAGAACTAAAAACATTAAATATGTTACATCAAAGTAGTAATTACAGGCCCTTCTGCCTCTGGATGAAAATCTTGCCACTGGGCTACCTTTTTCTTTTTGGGGGTGTGGGGAGAACAGCTCCCTTTTGCTAACTATTGACAACACAAAATTGCAAACAGAAGTGTTAAGACAAACTGGTGTATACATCATTTATCAGCTTACCCTCTATCACTGAGTAGTATGATACAGTTGATTAACCTACTTTACGCAGCTATTGCAATGCAGGAAAAGTACAATTTTAGCACAAAGCATGATGGAATAAGGATGACACTACAGCTGCATTGAACTCCAAAAATATATACCTGTTAAGTTCATTTGTATATGAAAAAAATGTTTATTCTAATGTCAAATCATAATCTGAACTCTTATGTTAGAAAAAAAATCAGACGACTATTAAAAAGGTTCACATTCCAGAAAAAAACAAAACACAGAACAATGAGAAACATCCCTCTCCCCACCAAAACTATTCTTAGCCTGACCATGGAAGGGAAACTACAGTTCATTATTGAGTTAAAAAAAACCACACACACACAACATTTCATCCTAGACTTCTGGTCTAAGGAGCATCTCTCTTGACACATCATCGAAAACCTTTGTTAATATTTCCTAGCATCTCACGATAGCCTATTTGTTTTCTATAAAACTGAAACACAACAGAACAGAGTGCCATTAAAACCATTTTGTTTTATATCCAGTTTGACATTACTTACCTTGATTTTTTTCAGCTTCTTCTACAGAACCAATATATTTAGTAGCAACGTCCTGAGTATCTAGAGAGGGATCTAATGCATAACCTATAATAAAAGCAAAAATACCAGTTAGCAGCTGAAATTTTTGCTCTGCATATGTTCTCAGTGACTGATTCTCTTCTTGGTTCTCAGAGGACCTATGCCCCAATATATCTTCCTCAAAGCCCTATATTTAAGATATCTTCCTAAGCCAAGAAGGACTGAATGAGATATGCTTTGAAGTCCATCAACTTTTCTCCCAGCCTAGCTACTGGATTTACTGCAGAGCATTGCCTGGTGCTCGCTTCCCACTAGAGTCTGAGCATGTTGCTTCCAGAGCACTCAAACCTCTTACAAGTTGAAGCAGTCACTGGTCAAGTTATTGAACTCGGCCATGTGCTAAAGTACTGAGTGCTAACCACAGGAACAGTCCTAAAACTGAACTGTTACAGCAACATATTAATTTTTAAATTTGTACCATTCTGCACGGATACACAACACACATCCAAGAAATGCAGCATGATAATACATATTGCATTAAATAACTGGGAATGTGGTGGCACAACCTTTAATGTTATAGTAAAGATAAATAATTACATCTAGTTTTTATGGAATAGGTGCACAGAATATTTACCATCACTAATGCCATTTTTTTGAGAGAGAGTGCACCCTTGTGGACATATAATGAATTTTAATTAAATATTTGAATGGGACAGTGTCCTTTGAAGACCCAAATAAGACCTCAGAATTCAGATAATTAAATCAAGAAAGTGAAGATGACCAGAAAATCCCCAGATAAATGCTAGAGCAAACACCACCACGCAGCACTGTCACATGACTTGACATTTTGCAGATCCACACAGAGAGAACCATGACACTAGAAAAGTCTCTCCATGGATATCCCTGCACCAGCACAATTATTTCCCCCTTCTCTTGGGGAAAGTGCACTGGAACAGCAACACTCCCAGTCTGCCCCCTCACCCACCCCTTTTTTTTTTTAAATGCTGAAAGAGTCAATTGTTCTTGAAATGTCTCAAAGAGTGAGCAGAAGAGCAGGGCAAAACAGCAGATCTACTTTTGGAATCAAGACTTGTGCTTTGGTACTTTAACTCTGATCTGACCCTACAGAGCACTCTATACCTCCAGGTGGTCTACATGCATAATACAGGAAAGTGAAATATAAATAAATCCCTTTGTGATAAAATATGAAGGTCCATCATGCCTGTGTAATAACTTAGTAAAAATTATTCCAAGTTGTTACACAGATTATCTAAATGTTATACTATCATGTGTTCAACACAATCAAGCTGAACAGACATTGCCAATTAGATTTACAGGACAACGGCCTGCTGTTACTGAGCCAGTCATCTAATGGGCTCCTCTAAGCTATAAGGTTTCTGTTATTAAAGCAGAGATTCTACTTTGGATACATGTCAAAAATCAATGCAGTGGTTTCTTTGTCCTTGAGCTGTATTAACACCATCTCTGGGACTCATTTGCTCAGTAGTGGGAAAGAGGGACAGCAAGCCACTGAATGGAGCAACTGAGTCAAATTCAGGCTTCAGTGGGAGCCATGCCTACTTACAAGCAAGTTTGACATTGGTCCAGTATCTTTTCTTATAGAAAAGCTTTTCTACTTTATAATGGGAACGGAAAGCGTCCTTTTCTCCTACTGCGTTAGCATGCTAGGCATTTACATGACCTGCCCTGACTCATTTTTCCTTCAGTTGCAATTAAAATTAGAGACATCAAGATTATATGTTGACATTGATTGGAAAGGCACAACTCCACTCCACCTTATATCTGAAAAAAGTTGGGGGTAAATAAGCACAAACAAGCCTAATGCACATAACAGAACAATTACAGGTAAATAAATCTCTTTAAAGATGCACTCATAGTAGATTACTTCACTCTTGCAGAATGAAACGCCAAGGATGCATATACTGAAATTTTAAACAACCCCAACAGAGTAGGCAATTGAAAGACCTGCCAAAGTGAACTGTACCTTGACAGTGACTCTTGAATGCAAGGATAATATACTTCTAATAAGTGTTATGTGCACACGCTGATAGAAAACACTCACTTTCTAATACTCTTGGGCCCTGTAAAAATTACTAGCCAAATCTTACTCCTGCTTGGTGCTGGATCTGAGCAACAGTGCTTAGCGAATGTATGTAAAAGTCTTGCTTGTCCTTCAGACATTACATGCACAACACTTTCTGAAAAACAAGCCCCTTTAAGGCATCTCAAGTTGTCCAACCAAAAATCTGAGGCACCCAAGATCACCAGTCACTTCTGAAAAAGTTAGGCATCAAACTATATTTATGAAAATAAGTGATTCAGATGTCTAATAACTAGCCACTTAGACCTGGTTCTCTGAAACAACAAGAAGCTACATCGAATAAGTCATATTCACTGTAATATCAAGCTAGTGGAGAAAGCCTTGCCAGGATGGGTATGAGGGCAAGGTGAAAATGTCAGGAAGATGATTGATGAAGTGGGCCTACACCTACATACTGGTTAGTATGGGGAATTTACATATTGCCAGCATATAAGGAAGGGGTGGGCAAACTTTTTGGCCTGAGGGCCACATCTGGGTAGGGAAATTGAATGGCAGGCATGAATGCTCACAAAATTGAGGTTGCGGATCAGGAGGGGGTGAGGGCTCTGGCTGGAGGTGCTGGCTCAGGGGTGGGGCCAGAAATGAGGAGTTCAGAGTGCGGGAGGGGGATCTAGGCTGGGGCAGAGGGTTGGGGTGTGAGGGGGGAGGTGAGGGCTCTGGGGTGGGGCTGGGGATGAGGGGTTTGGGATGCAGCAGGATGCTCCGGGCTGGGACTGAGGGGTTCGGAGGGCGGGAGTGGGATCAGGGCTGAGGGTGCAGGCTCTGGGCAGCACTTACCTCAAGCAGCTCCCGGAAGCAGCAGAATGTCCCCCCTCTTGCTCCTATCCGGGAACTGCGGCCAATGGGAGCTGTGGGGGCAGCGTCTGCAGACGGGGCAGCGCGCAGAGCCCCCTGGCCGCGCCTAAACATGGGAGCTGAAGGAGGGACATTCCATTGCTTTTGGGAGCCACAGCATGCATGCGCGGAGCAGCCCCCAACCCCGATCCCCAGCTGGAGCGTGGGAGCGGGGCAAGCCCCAGACCCTGCTCCCCAGTGGGAGTTCGATGGCTGCATTCAATCGGCTGGTTGGCCGGATGTTGCCTGCAGGCTGTAGTTTGCCCACCCCTGGTATAAGAAGTATGCCCCTGTCCCTTCCAAGAATGGGGACAGAAAGAATATTGCTTACAGGAAGATAAGTACTTATCTTAAGAAAAGTAGAATGAAAATATTTTGAGCCACAAAACTACTTATTTTGTTTGCCAAGCAATATAATAAACAGGGTTTTAGCTGACTGAGTATTAAATTTTAAAGAATCACTCATAAAACAAGATTGTAATTCTAAGTATAGTAAATAGATTAAATGGAAGGCACAGAAATCCTTCACCAATTCCCTTTGCTTCCTTTTACAAAATTATTTCACCTACAAGGCCCTCTATCTTAAAACACACTTAATTTGCATTTCTAGAGACAAGTCACTGGTTAAACAAATGCCAACTGAACAAAATGGGCCCTAACAGCTGAGGTAGGAGGCCTCTGAAACCTGCAACTTTGAAGCAGGGTTACTTTACAGATTTTTCCAGTATGCTGAAGCAGAATCAGTCAGCAACATTGCTTCCCACCTAGATTTATAGAGAGACAGCTACACACTTCTGCTCTGCTACTAATCCAATTTACCATGAGAAATTTTTATCTTCCCTTCCCCAAACTGAAAGGCAATATTTCAAGATAAAGTTTTCTATGGACAATAGTACAATGAGACTCTAGCAACATATTTCATGAATTCTGGGATGTTTTCAAGTAATTCATAAGCTTGCTGATATGCTGAGATATCACAATTCTCATTTACTGCCCCTCCTAACTGAACCATCTAATGCTTCTGTGCCGGTTCTTCTGATTTACCAAGTCTAGCACAGCTTTTTTGCTGCTCCACTTCTGGAACCAACCCCAGAACAATACAAAGATCCTATGGACAAGGTTGCGATTACTTTCTGTTACTCAGAAAAATAGGTATGTCTACACTGCAATACAAGACCTATAGCAAGGCCACGGCTGTCCCAGGTCAGCTCACTTGGGCTGCGGGACTATAAAACTGCAGTATAGACGTTGGGCGTGGACTGGAGCCTGGGCTCTGAGTCTCTGCAAGGGAGAATGTCTACACTGCAGTTTTATAGCCCCGCAGCCCAAGCCCCGCGAGCCTGAGTCAGCTAACATGGGCTCAGACTCGGTGCTGCAGGTGTAGACATACCCAATGAGTTTCGCACTTATAAAATAGTACTAGTGGTAGCTGGTGCATATGGAAACAAGCAACAACAAACCAAAGAGGAAACTGAAAAAGAAAATTTGAAGATACACCTCTACTTTGATATAACGCGACCCGATATAACACGAAGTCGGATATAACGCGGTAAAGCAGCACTCCCGGAGGGATGGGGCTGCGCACTCCGGTGGATCAAAGCAAGTTCGATATAATGCGGTTTCACCTATAATGCGGTAAGATTTTTTGGCTCCCGCAGACAGCATTATATTGAGGTAGAGGTGTATACACATTAAATGGTAATTTATGACATTTGAAAGAATTACTTAAAATTTGATACTTTATCCTCACGATTTTCTGGGTAAACATGGCTCACACTGACTCTAGTTTTCATAATTTAAACCTTGATGTCCCAGTCCTGCAATTGATAGCACACAAGCAGATTGCTGCATGGCCACAGTACCCCAGTGAAGTCCCTGGGGCTCAGCATGTGGGCAGACTGTTGTGCCATGCAATCAATTGCAGGATCATGGCCTTCATAACACAGTTTAATTTAGAAAGCAATCTGCATACGCAGGTCTTTTAAAACAGCGGTGGACTGAGTATTATATGTTATTAAATAATTTGTGTGGAAATTTCAGAACCTACCTGGTGGATAACTTATGCTCTTCAAACTCTCATACTTAGGCAGAAAGAGGCCATGTCTATAGTACCACTTACGTTGACAATACTTATGTTGCTTGGGGTGTGAATACTCCCCCCCCCGCACAACGTAAGTTACACCAGCATAAGCAGTACTGTGCACAGCACTACGTCGGTGGAAGAGCTTCTCCCGCCGACACAGCTACCGCTGCTCCCTGGGGGGTTGATTACTTATGTCGACAGGCGAGCTCTCTCCCATCAACATAAAGCAGCTACACAAGAGATCTCAGAGCAGTACAGCTGCATCGCTACAGGAGCGCCACTGGAAGCTCTCTAGTGTTGACATCGCCAGAAGCATACCAAATTAAACTTTATATTTTAAAACTGATACATTATAAACAAATGTTAAGTGAAAAAATAAAAGCCTTGTATGCTGAAATGTACAAGAAAACTTGTTAAAATTTCATTTAAATACACAGTACATTCTTTGTACCTGAAAAAGCTCAGAAATCCACTTGCTTTTACATACTGTACATTTTCTATGGCACTGTTTCAATCTGAAGAACAAGAGCAAAACGAGCTTTATGCCTTTTCACAATGTAGCTTTTGAAAGCTAAAAAAAGGTCTTTGAGATGAATTAACTGGTTACTATGGCAATTGCCCATATGGATCTACATGCATAAGGAGATGAGTGCCTTTAACAAGAGCTCAAAGCTTCTAGCAAGCATCCTCTGAGTCCATACACCCTCACACTGCTGAGACAGAAAACTTTAAAAAAGGGTGTTGGCACCAACCACCCGTCCATTTCCTTCCATTAATTCAGAAATCATGAACAAAATACTGAAGAAGTGGGGAAGGTGGGTGGGAAGTGTGGATCCATATATGCAACCATCATGAAGAACCAGTTGCTATGGTAAGTAGCTTTTTTAACTTTCAGATAGCTACATTGTGCTAGAATCATAAGCCTATTGTGGGTAGGTTCTGTCACAATTTTTTGTCAATTTGTTAAAATGTGAAATTGTAATTTCTATCTTCTACATAACCACAACTAATGGAGGGTTTAATTAAAGTGGTTCAGTAGGAGGTCTTGAATTTGATTAACATTTCAGAGGGAATAACTGAATAACATTTCCAAAATAAATGCCATGATCTATAACTGTGCAGATTCTCATTTAATATTATTTTGTAAGTCTGTTACACATATGTGACAGTGTAAGACAGAGATCAGCCTCAAGGGTTAAATATAAGGAGTTGTACGTCTTACCATAAGTTGCAAATGTTCTTCTCTGTTGTTCAAACATGAAATCATTGATGTGTGTTGGTTCTGCATATCCAGAAAGCATATTCCTAGGTGCAGCCATCTGCTGAGTCCTAAACGGGTTTTCTGGACCAAACTGCATCAACAAAATTAAAAGTATTTAAAAGGTTGTACACTATTCTAGAAGGAAGTAGTTTCTTGCTAAGTATTTTGTAATCATCTATAGCGTTCTATAGGGCATGAACTGTGCGACTTTCAAGAAGGGCAGTATATAATGGCTTTAGCTTACTTTCCCTTTATGGCTACTGTAACTGTACTATTTGTACATTATATACCAATTATAATAGGAGTTTCTTTATGCATTAAATAATTTTCTTGGTGGAGCTTCTTGCCCACAGCACTGTTGGCAAGGACAATTCAATAATAAAAAATTACTCCATGCGCAAAACCTCCCATTAAATAGGTAATTAATGCAAACATACAGAAGAAAACAGGAAAGGGGGAAGGGGAACCTAAAACCACATAGTATTATCCTTTTTGAAAGTCAAGCCCTAGAGAACTCTTTTACCAATATGGAAATTACCTTGTAAAATCTTTATCACTCAAAGAAAAAATGTGATAATATATCAGCAGGATCAGCACAACTACAGAATATAGACAATTCATACACAAATGAACACTTGTTTTCTAAAGAAAGTGCAGTACTGTACAATTTCATATTTGTATATTGGTTAAATGAAGTATCCACATGGTTCACAGAGAGTTGCATAGGAGAGTTTACAGAACTGGATATAGTGTATAGTTACAGCAAAGTGATGAGTTGGGATAGAAGAGCTGAAATGCAAGAGCAGAAGTTTCTTTAGACCTGCATGGCAGATTTTGACTTGTATATTCTGCCCTATCTGAATGGATTTCCATGCAAGTCAATGGGCTCTCTCAAAATATGGAGAACAGAATATTAGAGTTGAGCACCATTGTGTGGAGCACAAAGGAGGAGAATTTAGCCACTGTCAGAGTAAAAATAACTACCAGCATTGATAAACAATGATACATGAATGTTTGCATAATAGTACATGTGTTTATCACAAACTATCATCACACACTCGAGCAGGTCTGACATTCCATCCAGGAGTGTTGTGGCCAATAAACAAGCCCATTCTGGACTGGGCAAACAGAATGAAGCACAGGTAAGGCTCATTAGATACTTACATCTGAGTACAGATTAAGTATTCCCCATACATGGCAAGAGCACCAGTACTGAAATAGTGCAGAGCTGTCTCCCAATACTGTAACATGTCATGCTCACAGCACATGGATGTTCTCTTCCCATGTTATTCACTCCTCCCCAATTCCCAAGGAGAAATTAGAAACTGAATATTTTATCTGTATTTACCAAAGCAATCTCTCAAGTATTTTTTAATGTAAAATTGACCACCACAAGTAAGGTTTACTATGTTATTAGTCGATTAAACTAGAAACTCTATGGTTGTAATGTTTAAGACACTAAACTATCATATCTTACAGAGGCTGCATATTCTTGCCTCAAAACAGTTGATAAACCCTTTTTGATTCTGCTTCATTTTACCTTGGAGAACTCAAAAACTGTACTGCTTATTGGCCATACATACCAAAATTGGCTCAAGCTTTGCAAAAAAAATAACTGCCGGCTCTGAGCAGCTGTGATTTCAAGACTATGACAGCTGCATGTATTAAAGCTAAGTATATTACCTTTTATACATGTTGCTTATTCCCCAAGGTGTTTTCCTGTGCTGAATACCAATCTCAAGATTAAATTGTTTTTAAATGTAATAATTTGACACATTTTAGAGTGCAGATAATAGAATTAACCAAGCCTCCTCTTCCTTGAAAAAAGTTTCCTATTCTCTCCCATCTTAAAACCTATTTTTTCTCATGAATTTCAAAAGGAGAGAATCATTTAATCCATTAGGTTTTTTTTGTATGCTCAATTTCCAGTCATATGCCAATAAAAGCCTTTAGTGCAGAATTCAAGTACGGATCAACAGAACCATTTCTGAGTCTGTACTTGCTTTCCCATACCAGATCAGGCTATGAATCCAGTTTGTATGTTATATTGTCTCCAGCAATACCTAACACCTGATGCTTCAATGAAAAGAAAAAACATTCATAACTCACCAGCCAATCCCATAATAATTACATAGGAAGATAAAAAAATTCTTTCCTAAACCTTGGCAATGAGATTTTAAACACTGAAGCATAAGGTTTGCTTATTATCCTGTCCTTTGCAGAGATGTGTTTCACATATGCAGCACCAAATGTACTCAACAGGATTTACGCATGCTGAATGCAGCCCAGGATCAGCCCCTTAGGCTTGATCCTGTGCCGGTTTGTTTACCTGCAGCATCCGCAGGTTCAGCCAATCACGGCTCCCACTGGCCGCAGTTTGCTGCTCCAGGCCAATGGTGGCTGCAGGAAGCGGCACAGGCCAAAGGATGTGCTGGCTGCCGCTTCCCGCAGCCCCCATTGGCCTGGAGCAGCGAACCGTGGCCAGTGGGAGCCGCAATCGGCCAAACCTGCGAACGCAGCAGGTAAACAAACTGGCCCGGCCTGCCAGGGTGCTCACCCTGGCGGGCCGCAGGCCAAAGGTTGCTGATCCCTCCTCTATAGTTCGGTAGAGAAGAGCTCTTACAATTCTTCTCTTAAAATAGCTTTAAAATAGTTTAAAAAGTTATATTACAAATGTACGTGACATCCTCAGGGTACCTGTTTGTGTTATATGGTGTCTTTCACAGTTCACCCAAGTTCTTATCTTTACTTTAAAGTCCAGAAGCTGGAGGCATCCCTGAATCTAGGGAGAACTTGAGGAACTCTATATATTTATATTTGAAGAGGATAGGCATTGCAATGTCTGAATTTCACATTAGAACAACTTTAACATGACATTCCTTTTAAGCCACATACTTTTCTCAGTGGAATGGCAATTAATTTGGAAGACTAACATTTCTGGTTTTAATAAAAATTTTCTTACCTCTGGTGCAAACATGGTGTCGTAAGTGGGATTGTACTGAACTTCCTTGATTGCAGGATCGAGGTGGACTCCCGTCTCTACATCTTCCTGAAATACAACAGAAGTGCTACTGAAATGTAACAAAAACTTCTCATATATAGCTAATCTAAAATACCAGATGCTAATTTGACTGTATGGGGCACAGTATGCTTTTTAAATTATACCTATATAATTTTATGTTTAGTTATGAGGAAAAAATTAGGAAAAGCTTGGTGAGAATTCTTATTCATCAGTTAGAAGAACAACAAAACTTTGACAAGTTTTTAATTAAGGCTCAAGTTTACCCGTAAAGTTGTAAGTGCAATTAAAAAAAAACACCACCCAATTTTCTAACATCTGCCCCCATATACCCATTAGCCTATTGGAGAAAAAGCAAAGTACCTTGGGAAAAACAAAACAGCAGGAGCCTGGGAAATTTTTAGAAGGTATTTCTGTAGATACAGGGTTATTAGGAATTCCCTCCATCTATTAATTCTCTTTCATATCCACAGCTTATAAATAGAACCCTATGCAAACTTTCCTCCCTCCCTGATGCAGATGTCTTTGTAAAGATGCCGGGTACCAAGAATCTCTGTTAGTCACTATGTTCCCCTATTTTTCCTTTACAGCTGCCAAGATTTTATGAAGTGACCAGTGATTTTGGGGCATAACTCTACATATACTTTAAAGTGGCCCAATTTTCATCCAGTGCTAAACATCCATCCTCTGAAAATCTGACATCTCAGTTGGGCATCCATATATTGGGGCATTAAAATCATGTATCACTTTTGAAAATCTTGGCCTCCATCCTCAACTCCACTTTGTATCATCCCTCCAAAGTCAGTCAACATTGCTTTTGAGCCAACTGACTGGCTAAAAAGAGAGATTTTTTCACTCCCCCACATGGATTAAGTTATTCTATTTTATACAGGTACTTATACCACCCTCCTCAGTGATAGTACCTGATCACCTTCCAGTAATGCATCAAGCAACACACCTAGCATATTTCACATGCGGCTCATTCGTCATCCTCTCCCCAGGGGAAATACATGTATGCAGTGTAGTGTTTTGTTAGGTTTAATTGTATGCTTATGTTAAAAACATAGCAATATGCACATATATAAGAAGGGAAGGTAAAAGAAGTATGTGTTGAACTGGATCAGAAGGTGGAGACGTTTATGATAGTCCTTGATCCCTGTGAGTTCATTCCACAATCTGGGACCTGCCTTCCCCCCCACCCCGCCAACTCTATCTTCCTGCACAGAAAAGCTTTCCCTTATGCTCCACTGTGCCTGAGAAATAAAGTCATTAACTGTGGTCCACATCCTGGAGCTCTGGATGATCTTTTATGTGTTCTGGACTCGGGACATTGAGCAAGCAATGTTGCACTCAGACTGACTGACCTCATTCCTTTAATCACATGACCTTCCCAATTCACTGGCCCTGGATGACAACAGCTACCAGTACATTTGCAAGCCTGAGTTTTATATCCCATGCTCTTGACTAGGAACAGTATAATGGACACTAATCCATTCATTCAGCCACACACAAAGATACAAACAAAGCAACTACAATAGAACTATACCAAAACAATTCCCTGAATGGTATTACTTACTCGCACGTAAGATTGGGTTTTCCCTCTTACAGTTCCATGACCTAAAGAAGTTTCTGAAAATCTTCTCAAATCATACTAAACAAACAGTTTATGTTGACAGACCAACAAGCATCCCATCTCATTATTTCTTAGATGAAGATTAGGATCATTTATGTTATTTCTAAGGAAAAATAAACTGATCAGACAAGATTTTGACAGTTGTCTGACATTTGCAGACTTGTAATTACTTGATATTAAGCTGCCAGTTGCTTGCTATTCTTTAAATTGTAAGAGTCAAAGAAGACTAGCTTTATAAAATGCCAAGAATTCTTCAGTTCTATTATTTTTATCCCCTTTCTTCTACCTGTTAAGTTCTTCTCTCAGCTACAGAATGGCACACAATAGATGACAGATTGTGATATGAAAGAATCCTCAGGCAGATGACTATAGCAATTTTGGTTCCACTTTACTGTTTGCTGAAGAGTGCTGAGTCATTTGGAAGTCATACAATAAATTGATTTCCATACCACGACATGTACATTCTTTGGATGTGAAAACTGCTGGTCCTTGAAATTGAAGCACATTCATTACAGTTCCACATTCCAACATCTCCAGCTTTATTCATTATTCCATCAAGCAAACTATACTTTTGTGCACCAAGTGATAACCAGCGAGTACACTGTTGAAGTGTGCCTGGTTTTCTCTCCTTTAGTCCATTTCACTTTTAGCTACCCATAAAGAAATTTGAAAATGTGTCCATAACTCCTCTTTATTTCCTTCTAGTGGTCTATTGCAAGTGAGATCTAGATCACATTAGCATATACATGCTTGGTACAGCAGAATGTATGCTCTTGGTAAAGTATATTCTGAAATTTATAACATGTGACTCTTGTGTTAGTTCTATGCTACACAATGCAAACTTATATCATTTGGCATTTTGTCAACATACTGTCCTCTATATGCTTTGATCTTCACAACCCCGCTATGAGACTAGCAAGCTACAAGGGCATGAAGGGTTAGTCAGACTAAGACCGCCAACAATGCTTCCTCCGTCAGCCTTTCTACAGGCTATGTTTTATGTACAGTTTGACTCCTATATAATTGCAATCTTCCATAATGAGGAAGAGAGGTGTCTAGTGAAACTAGAACTTCTTCATTCCTGGGAGGCTCCAGTGGCTGCAGTACACCTTGCTGTTAGCAGGTTATCCTCCTTCAGCCCCATCAGATGCACTTGCAGGATATGGGTCAAAGATAGCAAAAGAACCAGGTATAGGGAAGGGATTCCTGGCCGTTGAGACACTAAATCACGTCAGTGACCCAGGGGCCCCATTCACACTTCACAGTGTCTTGCTGCTTCTACTTCTGCTTTTCTAGCAATGTCATAGTGACACATCACGAAACACTTAAACATTAGAACTATGAAAACAATTTGACAATAAAAATAATAATAATAGAACACAAATAACATACTCTAGCTGTTAATTAAACATCACCACAACAAAAGAAAATCTGCTGGATCTTTCATTCTCTGATGGGGATATGAGACAGTGACAGAAAAAAAATCCTCAAATTAAACATAGCCCATGCCTGCAGGCATTATTCAGATATCAATCCCACCAAAATAAGCTAGCTTCAGTAAGGACTGCAGGATTGGGCTCATAATTGACTAAGGAACAGTATCAGAAGATAATATTCAGTGGTTTATATTAAGACTTCACAATCCTTTGATCCCATAGGAGGTTATAAAATTTTATCTTTAAATGCACAGTACAATAATTTGGGCCAAATTCTGCCATCTAAATGCACAGTACAATAATTTGGGCCAAATTCTGCCATCAGATGTTAATGTATGGCTCCCAGTGAATTTGATGAGAATTGTGCATGCACATCTGAAAGCAGAATTTGGCCCTTAAGCAACTTCTTACTAAGTTCTGGAGTAAATTATGCGTTGTCTCTACATTAAACAGGGTGGATTTGATTTAAATCCTTAATCAGGAAGACACTATTTAATCGTGGATTTCTACATAAAAGTGCACTCTTGTTGGTTGTTACCAGCCTGAAGATCCTGCATGTTCAGACATGTTCCTTTCATTATCTTCAACGCAGCTTCCTCCTGAGAAGGAACACTTCTCTCATGATGTTGTTTCATTCAGACAACCAGGCCTTGCATTTCCTTGTTGCACTGTTTGCATTTTGCATGCATGCCTGTCTTAACCACAGGTAAGGGAACTTCATTAAAATATTCCCAAACTGGGTCTCTTACGGCCTGCTGCCATTATAGGTTTTCCCTTCTAGTGAGAGAATGGTATGGTAGATCTCAAATCAATGAAGGCCACACTCAGAAAGAGCTCAAGACTTCTAGAATATGCTGCTCAAACAGTTTCACTTTTGTTTCTATTGCCTGTCCCTCCCTTCTCACATTTATCTCCTGACTTCTCCTTGTCCAGATCTATTCCGCCCCCAACAATCTTCTATTCATTGAACTTTTTGAAACTTTGCACTTTTAGAGAGAGGTAAGAGATTGACTCTGTGTACACAAATTTACAGAGGGACAACAAGGTTGAGGTCTGTTATTTCTCACCTCTTATTTATTTGAAAACATTTTTGCTGTTAACAAGCATGTTATCTCTGGAGACACAAATCCACAGTCTGAGAACTGCAAAACTAAGCATCTCTGATGGTATCTTCTAGACTGAGCACTGAGTCCCATTCGGTAGATAGAAAGATTAACCTAAATAATCTACACAGAAGCCCCTGGAATCCCATAAAATTGGGTCCCTAATCCATGAACTATTAGAACTCGTTTACAAAACTTCTCAAACATTACATGAATACATTGTCTCATACTATATAATTAGAATTGATAATCCCTATTCCATGAGATATCTTTGAGCTATAATGTATCTTTAGATAGGTTTTTCCCTCAAAAAACATTTTATCAAAAAAATTGGATTTAAATAAATAAAAATCGGATTTTTATTTGTTTAAAATCATTGATTTTTACCCACCCTGACATTAAATAACTTTTTACATTTTTGTTGTACGGTTTGGTCAATAAAACACAGTTTTCAGACCCTAGGATAGTTCAGCACTAACTAGCCAAGCAACTAACAAGGGCAGCCTGCTTTGTACAAGATTTATAATCGGCATGAGTTATCCATTGAAATTGAAGTGCAGTAAATGGAGACCCTATCCCATGGGTCACAAACTTAACAGCCCAGCAAGAAATATTAAGTGACATTCTTGTTCAATGAATGTAAACATTTCCTGCTGAGATTTATATGGTATTTGCAGTGAAGTCCAACACAATACGGATTTGACAATGCGAGTTCTGAAGCACTTTAAGTGTTTTGCTAGATTGGGCTAACCACATGAACAGTCCTACTGACTTCACTGGGACTACTCATCTGCTGAACCTTAAGTACGTGCTTAAATGCTTTGGTGAATTAGGCTAGCGTGCTCTGCACCTTGCAGGATAAAGCCATACGTCTCCACTGTTCACAGGATATTCTATGCTCCATAAACCCAGAATAGTTTTAAATGTTGTATTTAAAAAACATTAAGTAAAGTCCTCCTCACATAAACAGTCCCTTAAAATGACTATCGAAGCTTAGCATAGCCCCACAACATATGCTTAGCAGTTTTCTAGCTCATTAAGGAGAGATGGGATGGAAGGATACTGAAAGTAAAAGCAGAACAAATATGGTCAAAACCTCAGACCTAAGAAACTAATTTTTTTCCAGATGGACAAGGATTATATTTTAAACATAGAATAGATTAAAATTATTGGAATGTGAACATTCATGTCAACTGCATAGATACATTTAAAATGGGATCAGTTTCTACAGTATTATTTTAATGCCTATGTGCATCCAAGTCTCATGTTCTTATTTTGAAGCAATGCTCTCTGTGTACCTGAAGAATCCCAAAAACCTGACTAACTGCACCAGAAAAAACAGACCTTAAATTTCTGAAATATACTACATGGAATCCTTTTGTTGGGATTCAGTTCTTCTTGATACTAATGTTGCACTAACAGCATGGATTTAGGAACTACCATACTGAAGCAGACCCAACATTTATTTAGTCCAGTATCCTGCCTCTGACTGTAGTTAGCACTACAGAGAAAGATATAGGATAATATGCTCCCTACATTAAATCTTACTGTAATCTCCACTAGTTAGAAGTTGTCTTAAAACCTGAAGCATCAGGTTTACTATCCCTTCCAAAACTGAATTCTTGAATTCACCAGTTTCCTGGGGCATTGATGTCCACAGTCTAATTACATGCTGTATGTAAAATATTTCCTTTTATCAATTTGAATACTCTGATGAAGCCATGTGTTAAGAATATTTGAAACTAATAAAAGATATGAATGTTTGTAAGAGACTTTGGATAGTCACCCTCTGGCTTGTATCCTGTGGCTATAGTTTTGATCAGCAAAAAAATTACTGTATATACTCGTTCATTAGCCCGTTTGTATATAAGACGACCCCCCAAGATGGTTAGGTAAAAATAGCAAAAACTGTATGACCCTTTCATAAGCTGATCCTATATTTCAGGGGTTGACAAACTTTGGCTCCTGACCCATTAAGGTAAGCCACAAGCAGGCCTGAACATTTTGTTTACCTGGAGCGTTCACAGGCACGGAGCCCCTCAGCTCCCATTGGCTGGGAACAGCGAACCGCGGCCACAGAGAGCTGAGGGGCTCCATGCCAGCAGACGCTCCAAGTAAACAAAATGACAATGTATTAAATATTCAATTCAATGATTCACAGAGTTTAAAATCAAATTTTGGTGTAGACCCATTTATAAGCCGAGCCCTGCTCTTTGATGCGTCACTTTTTTACCAAAAATATTTGGCTTATGAACGAGTATATACGGTACTCAGTGAAGCTGAAAGGAATTTGAGAATAAAAATGTGTCAACTGACTTAAGTAATTTTTTTCACAAAGTGTCTACAATTAAGATCTTGAATGCATGTTGGCCTCGGCCTTCATACTAATAGGATTCATTATGACCAGTTTCCACAACATCTACTAGCCTGAGGACTAAGTCTTATACCCAGATTAAAAGTACATGAGCCACTATGCCTCCTTACTCTCAAAGTCATACTTATTTGATTTTTATCATCACATCTTTTTCCACCAATAAATCAATTTGCTCACACACATAAAAAAATAATAATAATCAGTGCTGTCACTCTTCAATTCTGAAATATGCATCTTTCCCAGTTAATTTCTGGGCACCCACCAATGAATGAATTCTAGGTTCTTGTTGGTTCCTCTCCCAATAAATACATTCTTGGCTTTCCCTCTCCCCAACTTCAACAATAACTGAAAAATAAGGCCCTTATATGCAAAAAAGATATATTTGCTATGTTAAGCATTTTAATGACCTTTTCATATTCCTATATAAAATTTCATAAAGTACTTTAATAGCCCACTTTTCTTTACTGTAGATTTTATTTGTGTAGATCACACCTGACTTTTTCAAGTAATTTTTAAAAGAGGTCAGTGCACATTCCCACCATTTTTCCTTTTAAATAAAAATCTTCAATAAGACGCAAGACTCAGATGGATGTGTTTTATACACTGCTACTTAAATTTCAATTTCAGTTCTATTTGCTAAGAGTAACAAAGCACTGTTGACCTGAATTTGATGGGTTAGTTATGGCTCACCACTGATCACATCTGACCAGAAGATTTATAGGTTCTCGTCCAATTCAGACTACAGAGTTCAAGAACTCAGAGAGTTCTATATCGGGAGAGGACTCTCGCGGTGCTTGGCAAGAACACATACACTGAGGACAATACCAAATTGATAAAACCTTTACTGAAATTAACATAAAATAAGAAATGCAATGAAACATAACAGCAAAACAGTAAAAGAACTCCAAAACCTTGGTGGTAACATTTCTATTATAAGTACCTTAATCTAACATACTCACACCCTTCCTTGAGGACCCGGTAATAGGAGGTGAAGGACCAGCCTCACTCCTGGCATGCCCGATTATGCAACGATGCTGGCCTCCTCAATGGTTAGGAATGTTGAGTAGTTATACTATACTGCATAAGCTAAGCTGATAGAATAGATTGTCTCTAGAGTATAGGAGAACTGGAAAAAGCACTCCAAGAAACCGAAGCTTCTGGAGTTCTAAGTTCTAGGCTCTTCTAAGAGCTTAAGAGCTAACAAGAGCTCTCTTACAAGGTATTTTATAGGATCCTGACCGATGTAATTCAGGCCCAAACTCCTATATCCAAATCTTATTTCCGTACCCTAAGAAATGTATGGGTACCCTTCTCCTATAGGTTAATGGATTATGACATTAATATATTTAGAAAGTAAATAAGGATTCTCTCACTCCAAAACTGCCAACGTAGGCTCTCTTGATGATCTCCAAGTTGTGGTGTACCCTGCAGTTATCAACCGGTTGTAGATGCCAGATAAACCTATGATGTGGATAGTTCCTCTCTTTGGCTCCCCAAAGTTCAGGGACCATTCTTATCTGTGCCAAAGGTTGCCAGCTTTTATGCTGACATATTCATAATTGATTATACTTTTTGCTATATAGCAGCTCTTGCAAGAAGCCTACAGATCCCGTATTTCAGCAAAATTTATTATTAGGAAACACATGCTTCAACACATCCTAAATTCCAAGGAATTAATACTAATAAAATACACGAATAAAATGAATTAAATTCAGAAAAAGAAACATATTAATTGATACTGCTGGCTGGATTAGTAGGATATAATAGCTCGCAAAATAATCCTATGGGCTACAGTGCAGAGGTCAGCAGTGTGTGGAAGAGCTACTAAAAATACCCTCAAGGATGACACCCCAAGAATTATTATTTCAAATAATAGCTACAATTCATTAATGTAATTTGCATAGATGCAAATGTCATTCTGAAATCAAAAGGGACTATGCAGATGTATGATACAGTTCAAAAGCAAAGACCTTGCCCTCTTTCAACATCAGCTAAGAACGACGCATCTTGGAGTAACATCTTTGGGCAGTACTTGCTGCAATTCATAAAAGTATACGAAAAGGAGTGTGTCTAGTGCACTAGATGTCTGATAAATTACAAATATCAAAAAGCTAGAACTAGCAACTAAGTTTTGCTATTGTAGATACTTAAGAATATATTCCCCTTTTAATACCTATGCATGTCTGAAGTCTTTGCCATTTCACAAAGATTACAAAGCTAAACTAATCAAGAAGCAACAACAGTTATTAAACTAGAAGCCAGACACCAAGCCACTCAAGCCATGCATTTTTTAGTCTTCAGTCCCAACAACCCACTAGACACTAGAGTGGTGCATGGCTACAGTTCAGATCACAGGACTGCAGTGCTCTCACCAAGTGCCCTGCCCTTCCTTTTCACAGAGCCAGATCTCCCATCTCTTTCTCCCATCCAAGCTCATCTCCGCAATACATGGCCAGCATACTACTGCAGCCACTATCTACACCAGCTAGTGCAGCTGTTGTGTGTCAGCAGGACAGTACCTTCTTGACTTTCTCCAACACAGTAATGCCAGAATCATTGTACCATAAGCTCAAGACCCATTTCGTTCTATTTTGCAGATAAAATTGCTCAGATTTGGTTAGAACTGTCTGCCTCCATGGGATAAGAATGTGCTAAAGGAGACAATGCCAAGTCTTCTCTGCTTGAGGTTAAGCCAGGGTCAATCCTTGATCATTTTGGAAGCACTTTGGCCATCAATTTGTGCTTAAAATCTACATCCTTCCTGGATGGTGAACACATGCAGAAAAGTACAAATTATCAATACCTCCCTCTTTCAAGGAGGTCTCTCTTTCACTGAAAGAAGCACAAGTACATCCTGCACTCAAAACAATTACTGCTTGTTACTGAATCTTTTCAGCTATCATGCCATTTTAAGTCTTGCATTGTCAGTTAAGATTATTGAAAAGGTTGTGGTGAGATAACTCAAACACTGTTTAGTAGCCTCAGTTCTTTTCTACACTAGTTGCCAACCTGGGTATAGCAGAGACAGCTCTGGTGGTATCAGGGGATAATTGCCTCCTGACAATAGAGGAAGATCAAGCATCTATCCTGATCTCATTACATCCGTGATCCGTCTTTGATACAGTTCACCATAATTGGATGGTGACTTTTTTGCAAACCATAGCATGGGTGAACAGGCCTATTTGAGTGGCACTTTGATGGGCTCTCTCAGAAGGACACCTGCATCTTCTCCATGTGAGTACTCTCCTGGGGGGTCCTTGTCACTCCTTTTGTTTAATGCATACATGAGGCTATCAGGAGTTTTATATGGACCAGAAGGTCTTCAGTATTCTGAAGGCACTCAGCTTTATCTCTCCATCAGCATGGCTGGAACTGCTGATGGCATTACTTGGTCTGGAAAAGGTTGAGGCACGCACAAGGGCAAGATGGCCAAGACTTAGTCCAGACAAGGCAAAAGGGATGTTGGTTGGTTGTAGGAAGCAAGCTGGAAGAAGTGACAAGGGTAATTTTGATGCATTAAATTGAGGGTGTGCATCTACCTTTTGTTACCTGGGTTCATAACCTTGGGATCTGGTGAGGACTATATGGGATGTATGTGTGTTAGTTTCTTATATTTGTGTTGTCACTTGAGTTTGATTTTGGGGTAACTAATGGGTCTGTTTAGTTGCTAGTATATTTTAAAGAGACTGTCAAGGGTTACCAGAGCATGGTGGAGACACTTATGCAGTAGAGTAGTAAAATCTAAATAAATAAAATAGCTTGCCTGCCAAATAACAGAGCCCCATCTTTTTCGCATTTAGCACAAAATTATACTCACTACTAAATATGATGTTTTGGGATAGCCGAGTAAAATTTCATTTTTTCCCATCATTATCAACAACAAGAGGAGGACTGGGGCACAAGTCGCTGCCATGAAAACACTTTTTAAAGATAATATGAAGGGAATGCATTTCTCATAGGTCTCTAAATATTGACTCTTACAGAAAACGTCTTTTCCTGCAAGTGTTAAAAAAGCCACACCCTCTGTAACAGTGATAATGCAGTAGCCTCTAACCAGCAGAAAGTGGTCCACCAGTACATCAGTGGTTCAGGTTTTTAAGACAGGCACTCTAGGCATCACCTTTAAATTTATGTAAGGCTCTGCTGGGCCTCAATGCATTGTCACTGCTACTTGTAATTTATCATTCATGTTCAAAGCACTTTACAGATGTTAACTAATATTCCTGTCAAACTGCACACTAACATCCCAGAGAGATTAGAAACTCTAATACTGGAGTGTGGTGGTGCTCAAGCATCATAGGATGTACAGGAAAGTGTCAGATGGGCAGCTGTGATAGCACATCCATCTTTAATTTGAGGCAGTGAAATGAAAAAAAAATCCATTCGTCTATTTGGCACTATGAAGTAGGATGCATTCAGTGGGGCATGTGCTTGTGATGGTGCTACTATGGCACCAACTTCTG
Source organism: Mauremys mutica (assembly GCF_020497125.1). Taxonomy (NCBI): domain Eukaryota; kingdom Metazoa; phylum Chordata; order Testudines; family Geoemydidae; genus Mauremys; species Mauremys mutica. Next base: position 84,779,141 of record NC_059074.1, on the reverse strand, counting down.
CAGAATTTATGGTTTCATTTAAAAGTGAATTGTTTCTAATCTTCTGTATTTTAAGGTTCTGAAGATAACTCTCTAAAAGCGAACTAATGCAGTCCTGTTTTTCTGAGCTTACAAAATGAAATCATGCTGCTCATAGCTTCGCCAAGTAGTACTAGAGCAAAATGTATAAAGCACTGGTCAGCCTTCACTGTTGCTATTCACAGCACTGTAGGCAGCAGTTAGAGTGTCAAGAATTATGTCAATTTCATTCTACTGCTACCTGGGAAAGCTATAGTGAAAATACTAAAGACAATAGGGATACACCAAAACAAAAAACACACAAAAAGTGTAAAGATTAAACAGCAGGGCCCAGTATCAAATTAAGATCTTGAATCATATAGTCAGTCCTCTAAATCAGGGTGTAAAGCAATTAGTTAGGAAAGAGAATAAGATGCCTACAATTTGAAGTATGAATACAAAACGTGTGGGGGAAGAGAGCAGACAGGACAGCATCCCAAAAGTCTGTGCATACTCTGGTGTTAATCATCCCTCCACCCCCAAAAGCCTGGGGAGCAGAGAGTGGTGAGCTGAGTAGTGGGTTGGAGACACCTGTTAGCCAAACCAAGGAAGCCGGAGTCCACCACAGAAGGAGGGAGGGGGGTCAGGAACAGCATCATCACATTAATCCCAAACACCCTTCCCCTGCCTGGCTGCGGAGACCTCAGTAAATACCAGAATATCACACTTTGGCCTAGCGGATTCTCCTCTCCCCACCTTTGCCCCAGTATTCCTTATGCACATTTCATATTGTAGGCACCTTCTCTCCTTGCTGACTAGAGATCTGATTGTTTCACGACCTAATCTAGAAGAGCAACTACAAGGTGCAAGATTTCAACCTGGTTAAATCGGTGCAGCAGCCGAAGAGAGCTGCCAGCTGAGAGAAAGAGCCAACTCTAGGCACCTGCAATGCAATGGGCAGCCACCGAGCTATTAGGGGGCTCTGCATCCCCTGCCAGCCCCGACTGCCTTTCCAGCCCAGGCCGGAGGGAAGGGGATTCCCCTGCCCCCTTGCAGCCCAACGCCCGGGGCGGCACCTACCTTCACAGCCACCTCCGGGGCCGAGTCCACCGCCAAGGCCTGCGGGGCAGGGGCCGGTGAAGCGAGATGCAGCACCGCGTCCCGGCTGGCTTCCAGCGCCGAGCGGCGGGAGCTTCCCTCAGTGTCCGAGCCCGAGTCGGAGCCAGAGTCGGAGACACCGTAGGACGCGAGCGCGGCGATAGCGGCCGACATCTTAGCAAGGAGGAACCACGGGAGCAGTGACCCGGAACAAACCGGTCCTGTCAGTTACATAATCCTCTCCTAGATTTTTGTTTTTGCGACTGAATGAAAATTACTCAGATTCGATTTAGAAAAAAATAAATATTATTTATAATTTCTGCGTCTCTAACGAAACTTTTTGGGAAGCAGAATTCCGCTCCCATAAAGCTGAAGGAGGGTTTGCTCTTTCAGGACTCACAGCAAGGACTACAAATCCCATCGTGCAACGCGCCACAGCTGGGCAGGTCGGACTTGTAGCGTCCTGTAGGGTCAAAACACGATTCGGTTTTTCTGAAAAGGAAAACGCTGTTTCTCCCACTTTCAGCAGAATGACACGATCACTGCCTCTCTGACAAGTGACAAAGAATAAATATAGCAATAAATGCCTCAAAGAAAGCACTACAAAACAAGCAAACAAAAACCCCACAACCAAAACGAGAATGTCACTAAAACTAATGACCCCAGTCATCCATGGAAAGTACTGTGGGGTAGACATAAGCATAAAATCCTCTAACAGATACTGATTTTCCAAGCCTACTATTTCCACGTTATCCATAGCTCAAATTTGTGATGAAATCATTAAAAAAATGAAACTTGAATGACGGTTTTCGATGTTTGGGGCAATATTTTACATTTATCTGTAAATTATATACATACAATAGTCCCATAATAGGAACTCTACAATTCTTCCCCTTATTCCATTGCAGCCAGGGAACTGGACAACACCATTTGTCTAATTTTAACCTCCAGCTAAGGAAGCAGATGCCTGGGGTGGCCAATAAAAAGGGGCGGCAGTGCGCCCATTGTTGGGGCAGCAATTCGGCGGTCAGTTCTTCACTCCCTGTCTTCCTCTTCGGCGGCACTTTAGCAGCAGCTCAATCGGATTTTTCTGTTTCTTCCGCCCCCCCCCCGCTGCTTGGAGAGGCAAAAAAGCTGGAGCCGGCCCTGACACCTGCGCACCAACCCGTGGAACAGGCTGTGCGAAATACAGTAGGCGAACTCCAAGCACCCTTTTCTCTGAAACAGCCCCGCCCACTCTCTTTGGAGATGCCAGCAGCCCCGCCCACTCCCAGTCTAGCTCCTCCTCTCCCATTCCCATTGGCTGCCAGGAGCCGGCTTTAGAATACGTCACAATACCCGCGGCCCCTCCCCCTAGCTCGAGTAAGTGAGAGAGCGAACTGGACTATACCACCTGCCATATTGAGGGGGGTGTGTGTGTGGAAATGGGGGTTCCCTGATCCTCAACGCCACGGATGCGGGGGGAAGAGGCACCCACTTAGTCCCTGGGGGAAGCGGCGACGGCCGGTTAGGCGTTGGGTAAACAGCCCCCGCGTGCTTGGAGAGGGAGTCCGGGCCGGGGGAGAAGCCCCTCCTCCCACGCGCACACACGCGCCGCTCTGTGTCTATTGTGAAGCCTTTGGGGAGCTCCGCGCCGCTGCCCCCCCCCAGCTCGCGCCGGGTTCGGGTCCTCCCCCCTCCACAACGATTCTCTCCAGCGGGGAGAGGCGCTTGGAAGGAGCCGTTTGAACTTCGGATTCGTACAGACCAGGGGGCAGCGCGAGCTTCTGGGGCGCTGAGAGGGCGGGGCTGGTCGGCGGCATGAAGGTGTGAGAGGAGCAGCGCACGGACCGGAGAGAGTAAGTGCCCCGCAGCCTGCACCTCCTCTGCCGTGACCCGCGCCCACCCACCCACGGGGAGAGGGATGCCCCTTCATCGGGGCGAACTCCCTCCCCCCGCATGCAGCTCCTCCATCCCCACCCAGTGACACCTTCGCTGTCCCCCCATCGCCTGTGGGGTGGAGGGAGCAATAGGGCTGTGCCACTGTGGGCCCCCTCTCGCTGTCTGTAGCCGGTGGGGGGGTGAGCGCCGAGCCCCCTGCGGCTGTTGCAGGGACAGGTGTGTAAATTCCTCTCCCCTGGCCCGTGTGGGGGCGGGGGGGGGTGCACTTTTAGTAGCGGAGTGCGCCTCTTCACGCCCCCTCCCCCGCCTACTGTACAGTGCCCAGTGCGGAGCCGCGCTCAAGGGGCGGCGGGACCTTTTATTGTTGGGGTCAGTAATCGGGGGCGGGGGGTTCGTTGGCTGTCACAAGGTGCTAGCTACTATGTTGATCTGAAGGGGGTGGGGTTACCCTGACCCAGCCACCTCCGCTTAATTTATGTAATGGGGACTGTAGAGGCCAGAGGTGGGGATGGATGGTGGAGCTAGATGCGATTTGTCTTTTGAAGAGAAGCAGATTCGATCATATTCAGTGGAAATAGCTGCCCATTGAAAGATTGCTACCATTGTTCAGCTGTCGTGGAGATCTCGGCTGCCTGCGAGCAAAAGACCTCCAAACTGCAATCCTAAAAACATGTAGCGTCCGTCTCCTCCAGGCACAAAAATATCCACCCCCCTATGCCGATTTAGCTTGTGGATACACTCATTATAAAACGTAATAGCCTAAAGTAATCTCCATTTGTATATTAAGCATGTACGAAGTCCTTCTGGATCATTACACTTCATGTATCTGTGATTTCGTTTCATTTAGTTTTGTGTTTGGAATCAGAAGTAAATACAGTAATTAGATATTTTAGTTTGATTTACAACATTGGATTGTCAGTCATTCACATTTTTTAGCAAATGTTTCATTTTTAAAGGAAACAGATTGAATTTCTATGAAGATATCAACAGAATAAAGAATACCAAGTAGAAAATGGAGATAGTGAAGCTTTTATATTTATTAAACTTTGTCTTTAGATTTTTTTATTGGTCATTGCCATAAGGAAACCGTGCACTCTAGAACCAAGGTGGCAAAAATAACATTGACATGAAAATAACTTTGCAAGAGTCATTTTAGGGGAAAGTTCTGTATTTCCAGCATTCTGGACCTTTATTTTTTTTTGTTTTTGCCGTTTGAAGCGTACAACTTTTATTTCAGATTTATAAATGGACTCTTTATCAGTGGTGCAATAGCAATACAGGTTATGTGATTTACCTTACTTACACACCTGATGTGAGTCACCCTGTATGTGATTTATTCATTTTGAGAATGCAGCTGTCATTGATTCACACACTGCCTGCCAGCAATTGTTAGGTGATTCTATAGAATTGCATTCCTTATTTTCCTGGCATGCACTTACAGGGTGTTGTCTGTAGTTGCATGGTGTGGTTGTTGAAAGGTAAAGTATTTCAAGGTCTGTTTGCGAAACCAATCTTTAGTGTAACGTTGCTATTTAAATATTGTATCTCAGCTATTATGCTGCAAATGTTTCAGTTTATGTTAAAAGCAATATTTTATTATTGTTGAATCACTAGATTTAATACACAGAGTTTGATTTTTCTCATACTATAATAGAGGAAATTACAGCTTTTAGTTAAACTTTGTTGTGCTCAGAAATGATAATAAAGTGTAATTGTTTAAGGGTTTGGGGTGGATTCACAGTACAGCCTTTAGAATAATTTGCTAGTGTAAATTAGCTGTTGTCCATCTGCTACCACCAATGAGGTGTGTTCTTCAACACACTCTTCAGAATTCAAACAATGGGTAGGTATACACTTGTGGTGACTTGTAGAGTACAGATGTTGCATGTCCAGCTAGCATGGGTATAAATAGTGGTATAAAACAGAAGTTCTCAACCAGAGGTCCAGGGCCTCCTGGGGGGCTGTGAACAGGATTCAGGGGGTCTACCAAATTAACCAGAGAGCAGACCAGTGTTAGACTTGCTGGGGCCAAGGTAGAAAGCCAAAGCCTGAACTCTGCCGCTCGGATCTGAAGCCAAAATCCAAGCAACTTAGTTTCGTGGGGCCTCGGGCAATTACCCTGCTTGCTACCCCCTAACACCAGACCTGGCTTTTAATCTACTGAATATGCAGAACAACAGTTATTGTGGCACAGGTGGGCTGTGGAATTTTTATAGCATTTTGGGGGCCTCAGAAAGAAAAAGGTTGAGAACGCCTGGTGTAGGAGGTGAGGCACAGCTTAGGCAAGTAGATGTATCAGAACCCTAGGGTATGTACTCCTACATGTCTCTATATGCCCAAACTATGCCACCCACATCTACACTGCTGTCCCACTACCTCCCTAGTGCTGGAGACTTTTCCTACCTAATTGAAAGGCAGCAGGTAGAAGGCAGCAGGGAAAGACTCTGGCAGTGGGAAGTTGGTAGAGAGAGGCTCTGGCAGCCCCATGGAAGAATTGAACCTTTAGCGATGCTTCAAATGTTCTTTTTTGACTTAGCAAGCTGCAGTAACTGCAGTTCTATTACAAAAATGGTAGGAAAAAATTATATAGATGGAAAAGCACACAAATCATCTGAGCATCTAGTTTTGATTGAATAAAAGGTTACACATAAAAAAACTCTACTTGGGCTTGCTATAGAATCATAGAAATGTAGGGCTGGAAGGAACCTCAAGAGGTAACCTACTCTAGCCCCCTGCATTGAGAGAGGACTAAGTACCATCCCTGACAGGAATTTGTCCAACCCATTCTTAAAAATCTCCAGTGACGGAGATTCCACAACCTCCCTTTGAAATCTATTCCAGTGCTTAACTATCCTTATAATTAGAATTTTTTCCCCAACTATGTAACCTAAATCTCCCTTGCTGTAGACTAAGCTGATTACTTCTTGTCCTAGTTTCAGTGGACATGGAGAACCATTGATCATTGTCGTCTTTAGAGTAGCCCTTAGCATATTTGAAGACTTATCAGCTCATCCCTCACACTCCTTTACTCAAGACTAAATGTGCCCAGTTCTTCTTCGAGTGTCCTGTGCATATGCCTACTCTTGGGATATGCTGACTGGTGGGGCTGGGACAGTGGAAACTTCTGGTAGCAGTACCTGTTAGAGTTCTCATGCACTCCTCTCCCCTCAGCATTTGAGCATGTTCCAAAACTATTATTGCCATAGGAGCCGACTCTGTAGCACAAGTGCCGGCTACAAAAGTGCTATGCGAACGCCTATTCTCAATTTCAGGTGACATTGTAAATAAGAAGCCAGCAGCTTTATCTCCCGTAAATGTAAACAAACTTGTTTGTCTCAGCGATTGGCTGAATAAGAAGTAGGACTGAGTGGACTTGTAGGCTCTAAAGTTTTACATTTTTTTATTTGAGTGCAGTAATGTAACAAAAAAAAATCTACATTTGTAAGTTGCACTTTCATGATAAAGAGATTGCATTATGGTACTTGTATGAGGTGAATTGAAAAATACAATATTTTTGTTTATTATTTTTACAGTGCAAATATTTTTAATAAAAATAATATAAAGTGAGCTCTGTACACTTTGTATTCTGTGTTGTAATAGAAATCAATATATATTTTAAAATGTAGAAAAACATCCAAAATATTTAATAAATGTCAGTTGGTGTTCTATTGTTCAGCAGTGCAATTAAAACTGTGATTAATCATGTTTTATTTTTTAAAATTGTAGTTGATTTTTTTTTTTAGTTAATCGTGCAAGTTAACTGCGATGAATTGACAGCCCTAGTTTATACACTCCAAAATATTAGCCTTTTCCACACCTGTTATTGTTGCCTTATATTCAATTTGTTATCTACTATAACCCCCAGATTCTTTTCAGCTGTTCTGTTGCCTAACCAGTTATTCTCCATTTTGTAATTGTGCATTTGATTTTTTTCTTTCCTAAGTGCAATAGTTTGCACTTGTCTTTTTTGAATTTCATTTTGTTGATTTCAGACTAATTCTCCAGTTAGTCAAGGTTGTTTTGAATTCTAATCTTGTCCTCCAAGTGTTAGCAACCCCTCCTAGCTGGATGTCATCCACAAATTTTATAAACATACTCTTATCCAAGTCATTAATGAAAATATTGAATAGTATTGGGCCTAGGACAAAAGCCTGCAGGGACCCCACTATGTACATTCTCAAGTTTTACAGAAAACCATTGATAACTACTGTTTGAATATGGTCTTTCAACCATTCGTGCACCCACCTGATAGTAATTTCCTCTAGACTACATTTCTCTGTTTTGCTTATACTATAGGAATGTCATATGGGACTGTGTCAAAAGTCTTATTAAAATTAAGATGTGTTGCATCTACAGCTTCCACTATTCACTAAGCTGGTAACCCTATGACAAAAAAGGAAATTAGGTTGGTTTGCCCTGATTTGTTCTTGATAAATCCATGTTGGTTATTATTTATCACCCTATTATTCTCTAGTTGCGAACAAATTGATTGTTTAATAATTTGTTCCCATATCTTTTCAGGTATCGAAGTTAGGCTAACTGTTTATAATTTCCAGGGTCCTCTTTGTTTCCCTTTTTAAAGATAGGTACTATGTTTGCCCTTCTCCAGTCCTTTGAGGCCTTACTTATCTTCCGTGAGTTCTCAGAGGTAATTACTAACGATTCAGAGGTTGCTTCAGTTAGTTCCTTAAGGACCCTAGAGTGAATTTAATCAGGCTCTGATGACTTGAATACATCTAACTTAGTTAAATATTCTTTAATGTGTTCTTTCCCTCATTTGGTTGTGTTCCTTCCCCCTTATTGTTAATATTAATATTTTTAATTACCTGGTCAAAATTTATCTTTTTTGTAAAGACTGAAGCAAAATAGGCATTAAACACCTCAGCCTTATTGATGTTGTCTGACACTATCTTTCTTTCATCTTTCTCTTGCTCCTAATGTATTTTTAAAAGCTTCTTATTGCTTTTATGACCCTTGTAAGTTGTAACTCATTTTGTGCCTTAGCCCTACATGCTTGTGCTATTCTTTTGTATTCCTCCTTAGCAATTTGTCCATGTTTCCACTTTTTTTAGGATTCCTTTTTGCTTCATCAGGAGCTCTTTAATGATCTGAAGATCAAGATTGGCCTCTTACTATTCTTAGCTGTCCTGTCCATCAGGCTAGTTTGCTGTTGTCATTCATGTGTAGAGAGCAGTTGCTGTGTCTTGAGGTACTAACTGAATATTTGTAAATCAAAAAAATGCTTGTGTAAATATAGTATTTTTAAAAGTCCTTTTGTTGACTCTGGTACATTTAAATAAAAGCAAAACTTTTGCAACTATGACTCAAAAATATACCAAACTTTTCTTCATTTGATGACTAAGCCTATTATGAGGAGGATTGGATAGAACACTGGGTTGGGACTCAGGATACCTGGCTTCTATTCCCCACTCTTCCACTGACCTGCTGAGTGACCGTAGGCAAGTTGCTTCTTAAAGAAATAAAAAATGCTTGCACATGGGGAGGCAGAGTTGTACCGTATGTAATGATAATACATTGTCAAACAGTTACATTTCAAATACATTTAATAGTAACTTGCTATATCTCTTTTACTTTTGTTGTCCCCCTTCCTTGCTTCACTCCAGTTTTTTTCTATAATAGATCTTTTCCGTTGTTTTCAGTGTACGTTTGCTTCCTGTTCTTATTTTTGGTGGGGTTTTTTGTTTTGGTCTCTCCATCAATCCTTTACAGCTCTTTGTCTCTCTCATTTCCTCCTCTCCCACCACTTGATGTGCTTTACCTCCTTCTCCTCTATTTTCTGCTGCTTCTGCTTCCTCCTATAAGTCGTCATATTCTGCTTGTTTTGTTTTTTTTTCTAACTTCCCTATGAATCTTTCACCCATCCACTCATGCAGGTTCTCACCCCCATGTACTCCCTTGCTCCATCCACCAGGGTGGATTTGATTTAAATCACTAGTCAGGAAGACTCAATTTAATCATGGATTTCTGCATAAAAGTGCGTTCTTATTGGTTGTTATAACCTTAATACACATTCTTCACAACTCAGAGATGTAGGTTTCATTTTTACAAGGTACACACTATACATTTTTAAAGTGATTTATTTTGAAAACTTTTCAGATTAGTTTTACAGCTATATCAGAAAATGAATGATTGTTTGGTTATTTCATTTACCAAAGATAATTGAATCAGTTCACCTCCCAATGACTTCATAAATATCTATCTCCAATTGAACAGGTTAATCATTAATATTTGGAGGATTTGCTTGTCATGCTGGAGGGAACATCACCAGACAGACATTTAAATTGTTTTATTTAACTAAAACAACGTTATGTATTCTGGATTTTTTTCTTCAACAGCAAATATATAATATTTTAACAAAACAAGCATATGAATTTTTGAATTTAATTAAACATTCAAGTTTCTAAAAATCAGGTTTGTTTTTGTTAAAATTGTTTTAAACTAAAATAGTTAAATGAAATATTAAAGAAAAAAACAACCACCAAAAGTTAAATCGACTATGGCAGCCAGGTCAACATGAAAAACTTAAAATATTGGCTTCTGCAGCTAATTCAGTCGTCTTCACCTTCATTTTCCTGTTGGTTCATAATCTGGAAAAGAAACACAAGTTTTCCTGCTTTTTCAGGTCCCAAACAATTTCTCAATTTGGAATGAATTAGTCCAGAGGAAGAAAGTATTCTTTCTACACTAGCAGAAAAAGCTACTGCAATTAAAAGTGAGATTATCACTTCAACAGTCTCTGAATCCAAGTGCTTAAGTGACTTCCACCAGTTCACTGGGTGACATTCTTTAAAACATCATCGGCAAACGTATGTTTCTTGAATGGTTCACCCTTAGCTCTGAAGTTTATTATAGTTGGCATTATGGAGGGATGATTGCTGGATGTTCATGAAATAGCCAACTCCTCTTCTTCAGCAGTTAGTACTCAGTACCAGGGTCAAACCTTGAGAGTATCTGCAAGAAAATGAGCTGGAGATAGTGCTTGTCCAATTTTTTTTTTTTAAATACTTACAATTAAACTCTGTCATTTCATATTTCTCTTTTTAAGATATCACTCAGTTCCTTCCAAATTTCAACAGCGTCAGCAATAAAACAGCTATTTCCCTGTATTTTTTTCAAGGCTACAGAAATAGGCTTTAGGGTACTCAGCATGTGTTCAACATTTCTCTTAAGCCCAATGTTGAGAACTTTGGCTGTGACAGTGCCATCTATTTTTTCACAATTTTGTTCACAAACTATCATCAGATTAGGCCAGTTCTTGATACAGTGCTCAAAACAGTCCACTGCTGAGTTCCATTGCTCATCTTGTGGGAGAGTTAGCTTGGTTCCTCCCACTTTTTTCAGAGCAACTGCTGCAGAGTGGTTGTTACGGACGTATTTTGCAATTTCAACAACATTAGTCTTTATTTCTGGAACACTGAAGTCTTTGGCTAGGAGGTGCATCCAATGAGCATTGCAACCGTATGTTATTAGCTTGGGACTCTTTTCACTCTATTCTGAATTTCTTGTCATCTTGGATACATTTGCAGCATTGTCTGTGATCAAGCTGCATATTAGACATTTGGATTTTTTTCTTCACTGTTTGTTATAGCTTTCACTGCTGCTACTTGTAAGTATTCTCCTGCGTGTGCATTTCCTGATGTATCAATTGTTTCTGTAAGGAACATTCCCTTCTGTTGTCACACAAGGACATAGAACAGGATCATTGGGGACATTGCTCCACCCATCAAGCCTCAAGTTAACAGGTTACCCTGTAGACCTTTTGCACACTGCTCAATTTCTCTTTCATATACTTTATCCAGCAATTTGCCTGCGACATCTGCTCTGTGGGTGGACTGTATCCTGGTATCAATGACTGAACCATGTTAATGAAGTGTGGGTTCTCAATCATATGGAAAGGAGAGTTTTCATAAACAAACCGGGCAGTTTTTTCATCAATTACCAATTTTTGTAATCTGCTGATTCTTATCACAAACTTATCTATGGTTGTTTCTGGATGATAGACTTTTTTTTCTCTTTTTGCTACAGGTGATAGATATACTGTGGCAATGTGACATACATGATGTGACTGAAACACTATCATTGGCAGCTAACTCTGAAACTATAGAAAATGATGGTGATCTTGAAGGTGGATAGTCTTCATAATCCTGTATGTTGAGGATGGATTCTCCTAAACAAAATAAGTCAATGCAGTTATTTAATTACTATTACCATACTGCTCATTTAGTATTACTCATTGGATTCACTGACACTCAGTACTACTTTAAAAGTGAAATTGTAAAAGGAAGATCTGCCTATTTCAGCTATTGATTTTTTTATCACAACTGCATCTAAAATGATAATACCATAGAGTAACAACTATATTTTTTGCTCAAACATGAGAATTCAAGAATAGTCCAGAAGGAAGATGGGCAGTCCTTAAGAAAGAAGAATGACAAAAAAGTTTACCAACCTGAAGATCCTGCATATTCAGACATGTTCTTTTCATCATCTTCAACACAGCTTCCTCCTGAGAAGGAACACTTCTCATGATGTCGTTTCATTTGGGCAACCAGGCCTGGCATTTCTTTGTTGCACTGTTTGCATTTTGCACGCATATGTCTTACCCAAGGTAAAGGAACTTCATTTAAATATTTCCAAAATCTTTTACGGCCTGCTGCCATTACAGGTTTTCCCTTCTAGTGAGAGAATGGTATGGTAGATCTCAAATCAATGAAGGCTACACTCAGAAAGATCTCAAGACTTCTGGAATATGCTGCTCAAACAGTTTCACTTTTGGTTCTACTACCTGTCCGTCCCTTCTCACATTTATCTCCTGACTTCTTCTCCTTGTCCAGTTCTATTCTGCCCCCAACAATCTTCTATTCATTGAACTTTTTGAAACTTTGCACTTTTAGAGAGAGGTAAGGGATTGACTTTGTGTACAAAAATTTGCAGCGGGACAATGAGGTTGAAGTCTGTTATTTCTTACCTCTATTCATTATTTATTTATTTTAAAACATTTTTGCTGTTAACAAGCATGTTATTTCTGGAGAGACAAATCCACAGTTTGAGAACTGCAAAACTAAGCATCTCTGATGGTATCTTCTAGACTGAGCACTGAGTCCCATTCGGTAGATAGAAAGATTAACCTAAATAATCTATACAGAAGCCTGTGGAACCCCATAAGATTAGGTCCCTAATCCATGAACTATTGGAACTCATTTACAAAACTTTCTTAAACATTACATGAATATATTGTCTCATACTATAGAATTAGAATTTATAATCCTTATTCCATGATGAGATACATTATAGCTCAAAGATATCTTAAGTAAAACTATCTTTAGATAGGTTTTTTCCTCAAAAAGCATTTAATAAAAAAAATCCTGATTTTTTGTTTTTAAATCATTGAATTTTATCGTCCTTGCCATCCACTTAGACCCTTCTATCCACAGCTTGAAGAAGATACTAGATGCTCAACAGCCTGAGAACTAAACTAAAATATGGGACACCATTGTCCATAGACAATGCCCAGGTTTGCTTAAGCAGTGACCCGAGGAAAGTAAATAAACTGACAGTTTGAGACGGTACTGCTTTCTATATAATGTCATCTCCTCCATCCAGGCTTGTGTGTGCCATCTTTAGGTGAAGATCCAGAATTTAGAAGTTTGACTCATGATCATTGTGTGGCTGCAATGTCCATGGACAATAGCCTGATGAGAATCAGAGCCTTGTTTTTACCCCCATTCTCATATCCCTTCGCTGCTGAGAAAGTGCAGAGTGATGGAAGCCTTACCAGGCTGCGCTCCTTGGATCCTGTTCGGACTTCATGTTTTGAAACCTGGTACTACTTGTCTGATAAATTTGAAGCCTTTTCTACTTGTTGTTACTGCTGGAAGGAAGAAACATTTTTGTACACCCGATCCCTGCCTGCTGCAAAGATGGTGAAAGGTCTTCCTCAGCCTTTGGTTTTGGACTGAGCTCTTTGAGGCAGGGACCTGTTAATTGTCCGACGCAGATCACACCGTGCTTATGTGCAACACTGCTGAAGAACAGAACATTCTGGAAAATTATATCATTTGTTTAAAAACACTTCTCAAAATAGAAGTCCTCATCATTAGAGACCACAATTCTTCCACTGCATTCCACTGAGACTGCTCTAAGGGATTGATTCTGTGAGTTGCTAAGCACCACATAGGATCATGATCCAAATGTCCAGATTTTGGAACATTTCCTAAAGATGGCAAACACAAGCCTGGATAGAGGAGGTGACGTTGTATAGAGAGCAGTATAGTCGTAAACTCTTAGTTCATTTATTTTCCTGGAATCACTGGAGAAGCTCATTCTTAACTCTATTTTTCAAAAGCATGTGACCTAGATTTTCTCTTTCACTGTGTGTTTTCTTAACCTTCTGAGCTGTTATTTTTAAAATCTACTGGGGACAATGTCATATTAGAAATCATATTTCTAAAAATTAACATCTCTATCCGTTATCAATAACAGATGAATATCACTGAAATTGTCAAAAAATAATTTTTCACCACTGAATGAAGTGGCTGAGCTGCTAGCACCAATATGCTACCTTGCATTAAAAATAGCTACTATACCAGAGTATTGGATGGTAGCAAATGTAACTATTTTTAAAAAGGCTGTGTAGGGATGATACAAAGATTTATAGACCAGTAAGCCTTACATTTTTAATGGGTAAATTGAAGGAAAAAAATTACAGAATATAATTCCTGGAAGATCATGATCTGAGAGGGTCTAATCAGTGTTTTTTCAGCAAAGGAAAATTGTCTTGCTCTAATCTATTAGAATTCTTAAATGGGTCAATGAAGTAGTGGATAAAGTAGAACCAATTGACATAATGTATGTAAACTTTCAAAAGTCTTTTGACAGAGTCCCTCACAAGTTTAAGTTCTATGCTGCAGCTCTTTGAGATTCTGTGCTGCACCTCTCTCGGGTTGTTCAGTCTTACATTTATTTAGTGCTCACTGTGAATGTCACATTTGTAAAGAGCCACACTTGTTCATCTTCTTTGCTCATTTTTAAATGTAAACGTATGTCAAGGTGTATCCTACTGTAGGTGCATATAAACCTCATGCATATAACTGGAGTCTTTCTGAATAGTGGTGTCCATTGGGGATGTGCATGCTCCTGTCCCTGCTTGTGTTTGAGTATAAGGACATAAAGGTCAGGGTGGCTGTGACCTTCCCTCCCTTACTGTGCATGGTAGTAAGACAGAACAAGGGTCTGGCCTGCTAGTTCTTAGTGAAAACTAAATCTCTCAGAACTTGTAAATCTTCAGAACTCTTCTGTTCTACTGATATACAACTGTTGGGAACATTTTCAGTTCATCTGGACTGAAAGCTGATGGTCAGCTCTCCCTTCTCCCGGCATATATCCCTCCTTACTACCCTGCATCTCAACATGAGGGATTAAAAACCTGTGAACTTCAAGCCCCACCTATCCTGTGATGAGTTCATCATCATCATCATGGCAAATCCCAAAGGGACGTGGCCTCCTTGAAGATCAAATGCCTTCCAGATGGATCTCTGGCAAGATGGTGGTGTATTCAGTTTGTGTCCACCAAAGCTTTTGATGCCATGTGATCTATGGCCACATAGCAGTATTTCTTGGTAACCGTGCTTTGGAATTCATTGGTCTTTCCTTCTGATAATGACTATACTAAGAAAGCTGCTGAGATCAAATCAGTGATGATGGAGGCGATTGCTGGGTTTGCCTTTGTCTTCGAAGATCATCATTTCTGATCTTTCCTGTCACTTGATATTGAGTAATGATGAAGACAATGAGAATCAAAAATGTCACTCTGTTGTTCCTCGGCACCCACATTTCACTTCCATTCAGTAGATTTGGTATAACCGTGGTTCTGTAGATTCCCAACTTTGTAGCCAGCTTGAAGTCAAAATGTCCCAATAGAGCCATTGAAGGGCCCGAAACATGGAGGTAGCAGCTGTTACATACGTGTTCACATCTTGTGAGCATTCTCCAACACTATCTATGACACTGCCAAATATTTGACAGTTGGCACCTACTCAATTTGCATTATGTACTGAACAGACGTTTGGGTGCATATCTTTCACAGGACCTAAACTCAAACATGATGATAATGATAGTGAGTATGTGTCTGGGACTGCTAGGCCATATGTCAGTGTGCATATATGTGACAACCTTTACCGGATTTCACCTCTGACCCTCACAACTATGTCTGAGGTCAATATATTTCCCATCCTTGCATGACATGACCAAGCATGTCTTTTCTCCTACACCAGATCCTACAAGAACTTATTTGGTTGCAGGACCCGAAGAGCATACAAAAGGAATGGTACCCTTCTTGTCCCCTCCCCAATGATGCTGTTCATCCCAGCTGCCTCAGGAACAAATTCAAGTGCCCACCTCAACCATTTACAGTTCCAAGGGACCTGGTCCCAGGATGATTTGAAGCTGCATGTTAACATCTTGGAGCTCAGGGTCATCTGGCTAGCCTGAATGGTATTCCTGCCTGTCCTGTGGGGCTCCACAGTGCAGATTGTGACTGACAAGATATCTGCAATGCACTGCATCAGCAAGCAAGGAGGCCCTTGGTTATCCCCTCTCTGCCAAGAAACCATCAGGCTACGGACTTGGTGTCATTACCATGACATAATCCTATTGACTCTACAACTTTCGCTACCAGAAATACCTGGCGAACTTCTTAAGTAGGCACGTTGCAGCAACCACTCATGTTTGGTTACAAACATCCATCAGAGATGTGATATTTTCCCAATGAGGGGAGTCCCATGACAGATCTCTTAGCTATAAAGGACAATACCAAATGCTAAAACTTCTGCTTCAGAGAGGGAATGAGCCCAGGTTCCTTACCAGGCACCTTCTTGTTACCTTGGTCAGTCGGTCGGTCTGTCTGTCTAATCTACATATGCCTGATCCCCGGGATGATCTCCAAAGTCAGACGGGACCAGACCATACTGACTGTAATGGCTTCCTACTGGCCAAGATAGTTCTGGCCATCAGACCTCTTGCAGATATCTGTTCAGCCTCTCATCCAACTCCAGCTCTACCTCGACTTGAGAGCTCAGAATCACTGTCTGATATTGGATCCAGACCCACGGTTGTTGCTTTTGTTAAATTGGATGTTGGCTGGTTGAGCACTACTGATGGAGACTGTTCTTGACAATTCAAGAAATCGTGTAAAGCACAAAACCATTTACTTGGAAGACCTACTCCTCTAAATGGAAATAGTTCTTCTTATGCACAACCCAATATACCCTGGACCTAGTTGAGGCCCTGATACCAAAGATCCTTGACTATGTGCTGGACTTGAAACAAACTGGTTTGACTCTTAGCTGTGAGATGAAACTTGAAAGCTCTATCAGCATTTTATGCTTACATACTCACACTATCTTTTCACATCTAGTGGGATCTTGACATCATCCTCTTGAAACTCATGGAGCCTCTGTTCACGCTGATACCAAATTGTTCAGTACATCACCTGCTTAAGATAGTCTTCCTACTACCTATCGCTTTGGACAGGTGGTCTAGGAGTTTCACTTAGATCAATCAATTAACCTGCTAGTTTTATTGAAACCAGAACTGATACTGAGAGAGAAAAAGCTACATACTTTGGACATTTCAAAACCCTTGCTCTATTAAATTGACAGGACTAAACCTTTCAGGCTGTCTCCCTGCCTCTTTGTGGCTGTATCTGGCTCATCAACAGGTCAGACCATTTCATTACAGAGGCACTCTAAGCAGATCATGCTCTGCATTTCTCCCTGTTATCAATTAGCTGGTGAGCCTTATCAAGTCATACATTGCCAAAACATAAGCAGCATTGTCAGTCTGCTTCAGAAACACTTCTGTAGCTGAGATCTTTGGAAGTTTTGTTAAATGTTTTGCTTTTGACATGATGGATAGGTTGATGCCAAGTTTGGCAGTGCAGTATTTCAACCTCTGATTGATACAGCTGATACTCCTCTTTCCCACTATCCAGAGTGCATGCTGCTTGCTTGTTGCCTCCAGTAGGGATCCACACTGACAAATATTCAAAGAAAGTTACTTACCCTACAGTAATTGTGTTTCTTCAAGATGATGTTGTCAGTGTGGATCCTACAACCCATCCTCCATCCCTGCTTTTCAGAATCCTCAGCTATGCAGGCTTTGTATTGGGAGGGAACTGAGTGAGGGTTGTGACCCTGTATGGGAGTATGAAGAGGCAATAGGGCATGTGGGCAGCCCTCACAGACACTCAATTAAAAGACTCAGGGTGTGCATGAGGCGTTGGTGCACCTTCAGTGGGATCCAGGTTGAGTACAGCATCTTGAAGAACCATAGTTACTGTAGGGTAAATTATCATTCTTTAATTCAAATGATATAAAATCTATAAGTAAAAAGATGTCAGTACATAGCAATATAAAATCTCAGTAATTAAATACGCTGCTACCTTGATATAACGCCACCCGATATAACACGAATTTGGATACAACGTGGTAAAGCAATGGTCCGGGGGACGGGGCTGTGCACTCCGGTGGATCAAAGCAAGTTCAATATAACACGATTTCACCTATAATGTGGTAAGATTTTTTTGGTTCCTGAGGACAGCGTTATATTGAGGTAGAAGTGTATTGGTAAAATATTTAGTAAGAAAGAAGTCAAGCACCTTTTTAAAAATAAATTTACTGAGAGTTGTGCTGGTTCACTGGAAAATGTTAGACAAATCTGAGCACTGAGAACGGTAAAGGGGAACAGAGCAACAGAGTGTAATGAAAATCATTGAGAAAAGACACTTTAACACTTCTGGCTATTTCAGGTGTTGTCTAACTTTTTGAAGAGCAAATTTCAAATCTGAGCATGTTGTAGTGAATGTGTTAATTATCACAGAAGTGAAGATGGGGCTTTGTAAGTGTAATTATGTGCAAACCAATTTAAAAAGTATAAATCTGTAAATCAAATGAGGCTAGCTTTAGTTGGGAAAGCAAGAACAGCCTCCTACTGTGTTTAGAATGTAAGGAACCCGGTGGGATGGGGATTGACTGTGTGCATATTTTGTGTTGTTGTGTGTGAGTATCTTATCATTATCCAACGTTGTTCAAAGTTTGTTTGATTAGTAAGCTTAAATATGTAAATTGTGCATAATTGCATGCAAATATACTGCTGGTTTTTTATTTGTGTAGTTTAGAAGTATTCTGTTTTAGAAAGGTTTCAGAGTGGTAGCCGTGTTAGTCTGTATCAGCAAAAACAACGAGGAGTCCTTGTGGCACCTTAGAGACTAACAAATTTATTTGGGCATAAGCTTTCGTGGGCTAGAACCCACTTCATCAGATGCATGAAGTGAAAAATACAGGAGCAGGTATAAATACATGAAAGGATGGGGGTTGCTTTACCAAGTGTGAGGTCAGTCTAACGAGATAAATCAATTAACAGCAGGATACCAAGGGAGGAAAAATAACTTTTGAAGTGGTAAGAGAGTGGCTCATTACAGACAGTTGACAAAAAGGTGTGAGTAACAGTAGGGAGAAATTAGTATTGGGGAAATTAAGTTTAGGTTTTGTAATGACCCAACCACTCCCATTCTTTATTCAGGCCTAATCTGATGGTATCCAGTTTGCAAATTATATCCAGTTCTGCAGCTTCAAGTTGAAGTCTGTTTTTGAAGGCTTTTGTTGAAGAATTGCCACTTTGAGGCCCAGAGAGACTGAAGTGTTCTCCTACTGGTTTTTGAATGTTCTGATTCCTGATGTCAGATTTGTGTCCATTTATTCTTTTGCATAAAGACTGTCCGGTTTGGCCAATGTACGTGGCAGAGGGGCATTGCTGGCACATGATGGCATATATCACCTGGACATCTACCAATGCATCTGATGAAGTGGGTTCTAGCCCACAAAAGCTTATGCCCAAATAAATGTATTAGTTTCTAAGGTGCCACAAGGACTCCTCGTTGTTTCTGTTTTAGAAAGTTTTC
Source organism: Mauremys mutica (assembly GCF_020497125.1). Lineage (NCBI taxonomy): Eukaryota > Metazoa > Chordata > Testudines > Geoemydidae > Mauremys > Mauremys mutica. The sequence continues at coordinate 84,760,186 of NC_059074.1, read as the reverse complement.
CATAAGTGATGACTATCCTGAAGATGGAAATTCTTTACTGTTAGACACAGTACTAATGTGCTTTGTTTAAATTTGTTTTTACGTGGATTGGATAGTTCAGGGGGTGGTAACTGTCTAGTTTGAATCCACTCCAGGTTGATAGTGGTTGAAAGTTGAAAATAGAGCTTTTTCGTTGTCTCAGTACAGTTCCCAATGGATGAGTCTCCATGTTATAAAAACCTCCATCACAATTGGCACTAATTGTCATCATTTGTTTTAGCAGAGAGGCCAAAGACTGAATGAATACAGAGGTTGAATTAGCCTCTTAGACATGGTTATACTACGAGGCTTTTAGTGACATGGCTTTGCCGCTACAGTTGTACCACTAAAAGGCACGCAGTGTAACTGCTGTTTGTTGGCAGGAGAGAGCTCTCTTGTTGACAAAGTGCTGTTTACACCGGCACTTTGTGTCGGTAAAACTTTTGTCATTTTGGAGTGTGGTTTCTTTTAACACCTCTGAATGACAAAAGTTTTGCTTATGAAGTGCCTGTGTAGTCAAACCCTTAGAAGTGTTTGCTCCTGGGTGAGAATGAGGGACATAGTTGAAGGAGAATCCTGTATTGCTTTACGCTTTTCTTTTTCTCTCTTTTTTTTTTTTCTTTTTTTCTTTCTCTCTCTCTCTCTTTTTTTTTTTTGGGGTATACTAAGGAGTTGTATCCTGAACTAATTTGTCTGACAGTGTTCACAAGCAGAAAACTCTCAATTTTTTTTGTCATGTAAATTTTTCTTGAACTAAGAGGCTCAAAAATAATTGTACATACTCATAATGTTTTGAGCTTTCTCTTAATCTTATTTTGCATTTGTGCTTAGTTCTTTTTTAAAGAGAGATTGATTCTCCTTGACTGGTAACAATTAAAATGTTGTTTTGTAACTAAATATAGCCTTTACACTAAATTTGGTACTTTTTGCTAACCAGGGAGGATACACTATATCCATTCACATTTATTTAAGCAGTTCTACAATTTAACAGACATTTGATTCAGATTCTGATTTTTTTATTGTTAGAAATGACATTTGCCATTTTTTATTTAATAGGAGGTTTTTACTCGTGATTTGTGCCTAGCTGCATTTGATTGAAAATTGGAGTTCAATTAAAACCAGCATTTTGAAATTGTTAGCTAAATCAAATGACCTCATGTGCTGTATCTATCTGGGGTGGGGAGGGGAGTAAGTTTATTAAAACATGTCTTGTATTTCAAACTAACTGATTTATTAAACAAAGGAAGAATTATCTGTGGTTAGTTATTTGAACTGATTATTTCTGTTCATGATGTCCATTATGATTTTATAGTTAGTAGGTCTCTCTGATACACCTAATTTTTATTCATAGGTTGGAAGAGAAAGATAAGCTTTCTCAACTTGGAATGAACTAGTCATTGAACTGATCTAGTTGGTTTCAGGTACGTTGCCAGTGGCTTCCACCAATTCAAAAGTTTGCTGCCAAAGTGTTAAAGAAAGTCAGACATGGCCTGCTTGACTCATGTTTTATTTAAGTGATTTGTAATAAATTATAAGAAGTTTGTCATAATTTCAAATTTAATTTTAAATAATTTTTATTTTTAACAATAGTCATATTTAATTTAAAATCAAAATCAAATTAGTTTTTTTTTTAAGAATCTGATTGTTAAATTAAAAATAAATTTTTATCTACCCTAGAACCCTCAAGCCATGTCGAAGGGCATTGTTTGGATTTTCTACCACAGTATTCGTCTCAGTTTCTGAAAGAGATGGCTGGACTTCTAATCAGAGCATTGAACCTGGACCTCACTAGTGACAGCTCCTGCCATTCTTTTGTATTTACTGCTGGCCAGTTGGTTTAAAGTTCTCACTAGTAAATGTCTGACAGATTTTCAAGTATAGACATTTGGTATGTCCAATATCTAATATCTCTTTTTCCAACTGAATTAAATTAAAATATCAATGCAAAACGTTTTTGAAAATGCTATTAAAGTACTCTGCAAACATAAAATATACTTCATTTAAATCAAAATTATTAGGGGGTTGATCACCTACTTATATTTTGTAACTAATTTTTATTTTTGAATGTGAAATAATAAAAGAATATCAGAACCATGCTTTATATGAAATGGGAAGCTTTTTTTTACCAATTTCTAAAACTAAAAGATAAATTTATGTGATCTAAATAATTTGCTACCGATTAAGCAACATGCAAAACCACATGGACATAGGGTCTGAAGTTAGGTCCATTTAAATGTATTAAAATACTTCGGTTCAAAGACACTGGAGTCCCTCCTGAAACTTGAGGGTGTTAGATGCTGTAAAATATGTTCTGGGATTTTTTGGCTCGGTCACTTCCCTTATACTACACCTCTACCCTGATATAACGCGACCCGATAGAACGCGGGTTTCCATACAGCACGGTAAAGCTCTGACACGCTGCTCAGAGCAGCGTGTTAAGGGTTTCGGGCCAGGCCAGGGCTGAGGTGTTTGATAAGGGGAAGAGGGTCTCGGGTGCGGTAAGGGGCTTCCCCCCCCCCCAGGATCTGGGGGGCAGGAGCTGTGGGAGGGCACGTTTGGGGACCCTGCAGTCCCAGAGTGGCCTGGGGTATTAGCGGGGGGCTGGGAGCAGCCCGCTCTGCCTCCCTCGCCCCGGCCCCAGCCCCAGCCATGTTGCTCAGGGGAAGAGGTTTGGGGAAAGGGATCGCGCCCCCCTCCCCCTGCACTCACCAGCAGCAGCGGAAGTGGAGCAGCCCAGCCCCAGCCCGCTCCACTCCACCAGCTCCCAGCTGCAGCACTCCGCTTCCTGCCACAGGTGAGTATGGGGGGCGTCCTTTCCCCAACCTCCCTGCACTTACCTGCAGTGGGAAGTGGAGCGCTGTGGCTGGGAGGTGGCAGAGTGGAGCGGGCTGGGGCTGCGTTGCTCTGCTTCCTGCCGCCGGTGAGTGCAGAGGGCGTCCTTTCCCCAACCTTCCCTCACTCACCAGCGGAGGGAAGTGGAGCAGCCCAGCCCCAGCCAGCTCCACTCTGCCAGCTCCAAGCTGTGGCGCTCCACTTCCCGCCGCAGGTGAGTGCAGGACCTTTCCCCAGCCGCCCCCCAGTGACATGGCTGGGGCCGGGGCAAGGAAAATGGAGCAGGCTGGGGCCGTGTCATTCCGCTTCCTGCCACAGGTGAGTGCGGGGGGGCATCCTTTCCCCAACCTCTCCGCACTCACTGATGGTGGGACGCGGAGCGCCGTGGCTGGGAGCTGACAGGGTGGAGCGGACTGGGGCCAGGCTGCTCCACTTCCCACTGCTGCTGGTGAGTGCCTGTCAGGGGATGGGGGGGGGTGGATAGGGGTCGGAGCAGTCAGGGGAGAGGAGGGTTGGGTAGGGGGTGGGATCCTAGGGGTGATTAGGGATGGTGGTCTCTGGAGGGGGCGGTCAGGGAACGAGGCGGGGGCAAAGCAAGCTTGATATAACGTGGTCTCACCTATAACACGGTGAGATTTTTTGTCTCCTGAGGACCACGTTATATCGGGGTAGAGGTGTATACGTTAAAATTTTAAGCAGGGTAGTTAGTGAGTTTCCTTTTAAAAAATAAACAAACAAACAAAAAAAACCACTGATGCTGTGCCCTGACATTTTGCTCTTCAGGAACAAAAGTGGCAGATGCATTAAATTTTCAAATATTTAAACTAAAATAGAATCTTTTAATCTGGAGAGTCTTAAATACAATATTCATAGAACCATTTCTCAGGCCAAGAAACCACTCCTTTTAAGTGCACATAAGTGGATATAACGCGGTAAAGCCGCTCCCCCGCAGCAAGCCTGGGAGGGAGAGGGGAGAAGGGGAATTGTGGCGCTTGGGGGATGTCGGAGGTGGAGTGATGGTGAGCTGGGGCAGGGTGCAGTTCCCTGTCCACCCCCCCACCCCCGAAGAGTTACTCCCCGTGCCCGCCGGCCCCAGGTCACCTCCGCTATCCCCCAAGCACGCCGCTACTCGCTTCTCCCTCCCAGCGTGCACTCGGGAGATGGCAGCGGTGGAGCGGAGGTGAGCTGGGGTGGGGAGCAGTTCCCAGCGCTGCCCCCCCCTCCGGGTTACTCCCCGCGCCCGCGGGCCCCAGCTCACCTCTGCTCCGCCTCCTCCGAGTGCCGCTACTCGCTTCTCCCTCCCTCCCAGCGCTTTCGCGCGGCAAGCCTGGGAGGGAGGTGGAAGGAGGGAAGTGCGGCGCGCTTGCGGGAGGAGGCAGGCCAGGGATTTGGGGAAGGGGCAGAGTTGGGGAGGGGGCACAAGCAAATTTTCTGCCCTCGGCCCAGGCCTTGTTGGCCTAGGCGATAATACACTGCTGTTACAGGGTCTAAGATGTTGACAACTTAAACATCAGAAGGCTATTCAAGTGCTCATCTGCCAAATATTTTTCTCATGCAATGGGAATAAATAGAAACTCTCTTATTCTGTTTCTGTGAACTTGTTGCTGCTGAAACTAAAGATTCAGTTTAATGGAATATCTTATACAGTGACTGTTTTAGTAAGAAATTCAAATTTTTTGTTTGTTTGCCTCTGCACATTAGTAGGTCTTTGATATGAAGGCTGCTGAATATCAGTTTAATTACATAGTATTAGAAAACCTATAGATTTATAGAATGTAGTTTAAAATATGAGTTATCATTGTCTTAAAACAGCTTACTGGATAACTTGTCAGTTTCACAGCATGATGTTAAATACCTTGAATACTTAGTAGGGGTCAGGCAATTCCAGCAATCACACTGTGTAAGTGAACCTGAATAATGACAATCATTGCCTTGCTTGACAGGGGAATGAGGATCATTGCAGCCTGGATTCATCAATATTTCAGGCCCCTATATAGACTTTTCTCTCTCTATCAGATCCTGAGTTAGGATGGATTTTGTTTCTCTGCCATTGTCCTCCACCCTGTCCCCAATCCTGAATCCATACTATTACTTCTAAGTGAGGGAGCCCAGCCCTCAGCCAACCAGTTTTCAGCTCATACTCACTGCTCCATGAATAGGGCCCTGATCCCAAGGATCCTGCCTTAATATGTACTTGTTGTTTAGACAGTGTTTGTTTTCAGTCATTTCCTGAATTAGCTTCAGTTAAGGATTCTCACTACACTTTTGACAGTGTTTTTTTTTAATCTGAGCTCATGTGGTAGAAGAAGGAAATGTCTAATGGGGTCTCATCAGGTATTTAAGTCAATACATGCGTATCAAAAGCTACTCATGTCTTAGAACTTTTAATGACTTGTTGAACTTGACTGACTCTTGATATGGCTGTACTGATTGAATGGGGCAACTCACTATTTATCAGATATCTTGAAATCTTGTTCAGTGGTAGAGGGGAATTAGAGAGATGGCAACTGCAGCAAAGTGAGAGTGGAAAGTAAGTTCTGGAGAGATTCTTCCCACATTTCTGCCTAGATTATCAAAGCTCTAGATATGTCCTTATGTTGCCAGTAATTTAATAATTTAGTCTTTTTGTTTTAAAAAATGTGCCTGTGTACTAGGATTGAGAGCCAGGCCTGGGAAGGGAATGTAATATTGAGGCACAGGTAGGAGAAAAGAACAATTAATAAATTCCCTCAAGACAAAAAAAACAAGAATTAGTACATTTTTCATATGAAGTTATCAAAGTGCTTTACAAAGATGGGTAAATTACATCTCTACTTTACAGATAGGGGAAATTGAGGCATAGAGTTGACTTGCTCAAGCTCATATACAGGTCAGTGGCAGTGTGTCTGTTCATACTACACTTATCACTGTAAATCTGAGACCACATCTACGCTACAAAGTTTTTCTGATGCAAGTTACACTAATTGCAATGGCTGTATGCTGATGTATCACTTGTGCATGTGCACACTTGGAGTGCTTGTGTTGATGCACTGTGTAGTGCATCATGGATAGGTAGGTATCCTAGTGTGCAACCCACCACTGTTCAGCACACTGTCTTTTGGTTAGTTTTGGCAATACATGGTGCGGCGGAACCGAGTCTTGCAGGTGTGACTGGTTAGCAAGGAGTGAACTTCCCATACTGCAGTGTTCTCCATCCCATAATATCTCTATTCCATAATTTTTGCACCTATATTCAATTTCTCACCAAGCTGCATGGGACTTGTTGCTGTCTCCCATCTCTGACAGAAGCATGGAGCCTGCACAGCTCTGCACTATTTTCATGAGTGTTGCAAGCACTCACGATCCTCTAGTATTTACAGAGCTGCAAGAAGAACTGTAAGGAACATGATGCGTTCCAGGTAGTCGGTTTGCTGTGAGACATAGCAAGAACCAATGCATGGTGGTTGGTGGCATTCACGGAGTAGCTGCAGATGGTGGAGCACCACTTCTGGACCCGAGAAATGAACACTGACTGTGGGATCGCATCATAATGCAGGTTTGGGATGACGAGCAGTGGCTGCAGATCTTTTGGATGCATAAGGCCACATTCCTGTAACTGTGTGCTACACTCACCCCAGCCATCCAAAGCAGGGACATCAGACTGAGAGCTGGTGGTCATACTTTGGATATTTGCAACACCAGATTGCTTCTGGTCAGTGGGAAGTCATTATGGTGTGGGGAAAATCCACTGTGGGGGCCATCATGCAAGTGACCATTAATAGTCGCCTGCTATGCAGAACTGTGACTCTTGGCAATGTGCAGGACCTGGTGGATGGCTTTGCAGCTGTGAGGTTCCCGAATAGACAATGCACACATCCTTATTTTGGCCACGAAGTACATCAAAAGAAAGGGCTACTTTTCCATGGTTATGCAGGTGCTGGTGGATCACTGGGAATGCTTCACTGACATCAACATTGGCTGGTCAGGGAAAGTGCATGATAATCGCATATTTAAGAACGCAAGTCTGTTCAGAAACCTATAAGCAGGGACCTTCTTTCTCAACCAGTGGATTACCATTGGTGATGTTAAAATACCAAAAGTGATCCTGGGGCATCCAGCCTACTCCTTAGTCCCCTGACTTATGAAGCTGTACACTGGTCACCTCGACAGCACTAAGGAAAGATTCAGCTACAGGCTCAGCAGGTGCAGGATGACAGTTGAATGTGCTTTTGATAGATTGACAGGGCGCAGGCAGTGTTTACTTACCGGATTGGATCTCAGTGTGAAAAATATTCCAATGGCTATAGCTGCCTGTTGTGTCCTGCATAATATTTGTGAAGCAAAGGAGGGAAAATTGCTGCAGGGGTGGAGGGCGGAGTGGAGTGCCTGTTTGCTGAGTTTGCACAACCAGACACAATGGCTATTGGATGTACTCCATGAGAAGAGCTATATGGCTTAGGGATGATTTGAAAGAGCACCTTAACAGTGAGCCACAGTAATGTTCTATGGTGTACTGTGCTCAGTATGGTGCTGCATTTTGGGGGCCTGTTGGGAATTGTGTTGTACTTGCTGCATATATCACTGACAGTGCAGCAAATAATGTTGGGATGCTTGTGTACATTTATGATAACTACACTGTTTGGCACTGATCTTGTCGGTTCTGAATGTACAAGACCACTACTTACACTGCCAGCAGGCTTTATACACCATGTGTTGTAAACTAATAAAGATGGAAAAACTTTCAGAACAAGAGTTTTCTTCAAATATGAAAACAGCTCAAAAAATCTTAAGAACTTTTAAAGTAAATAAATTTTAACTTAAAATTTTTTATGAACCTTAACAAATAAAGGCAGGAACACTGATGTCATTGTAGCTACACTTACATCAACCCTGGCTCTCACAAGTCAGTGTGTATGAAGCTGCAGTTGTCAATGCTTCTCCCAGGGTGGAGTGGTAATGGTAGGCACGTGGCCTCTGAGGCGATATGAAATGCTGAAGGAGAGTGTAGGGAGATGCTACACTGCCATTCTCTACCAAATGCAATGGCAATTGAGTCTGCAGTTGTTGAACCTGGAGGTCCACAAGAGTCTACATCATCTATCTTTGCTGATGGAGAAGCTTCTTTATGTCCTGGTGTATCTCCTTCTCCTTTCTCCTGTTCATCCTATCCTCCTCCATACAGTCTGCAATATTCACCCTCAAGGCCTTCTGTCGAAGGTCTGATGCAGCACTGACTTGCAGGATCTCGCAGAAGGTGTCCTCCTGTGCCCTCTTTTTTCCCCCATCCTTATCTGGGTTAGTCATTCTGATGGTGTGGAGAAGATACCCTTAAAGGTTGCAATGGCTGCATCTATAGATAAAATGCACAGAGGAACCATTGTCAGTGGAAGAAGAATGGAAAGTGAAACTTAAGATTCAGACTCTCCCCTTCCCTTGCTCCCCTAAAGTGTTAGACAAGACATGCTTATTGGCATTTTGCTTTGGAGTATTTGTTCATGGTGCCACTCAGCCCCAGCCATTGGGAGTATGACCCGCCATGGCTGAGGGAACAGAGGAGGGAATTGCTTGGTTGCATGAGACAAAGTATAGGGCACTGGTACTGAATACTGGCTACATTTTCCAGAGATGATGGTGGTTTTAGCTGATATCTCGCTCCTGAGGGTACCAAAGGCCCAGAGAGCACAGCTGTTACTGGCACCCTGAAGCCGCTTGGGCCCATATAGTGCCTGCCAAAGTTATCGCCGAATGTCATGAGAAAGTGTCCTACCACAGAGGAAGAACTAAGGTTGCCATCCCCAGAAACCTTGTGGAGAGGATTGCAGTGTACATCCATGAAAGTTTCATTGAGCTCTCAAGAGGATTCAAGGAACAACCCTGTGTACATAAACAGACTGCTCCTCATGACCCCCTCCGCCTACCTCTGGAGGGGAGTGAAAAGCAGATAACTCTACCTCTCTTGGTTGTACCTCTATATCTTATAGTATGAGTAAATTAATGACGATTCAATAGCTGTGTCCTCTTAAGTTGGGGGTGACATCACCATAAAGGGAAATTTATTTACACACTTACCCGAGGTTCCTCCCTCTGCTTTGGGCTTGCTTGCACTCAACCACAGAGTTCTGACTGGACTGTGGTGGAGTCAAAAATAGGTCCTGGCTCAAGGCCCATCTGGACACCTCCCCACACACATGTCTCACATCCTCTTCCTCCTTCTTATCTACCTCCTTCTCGCATGGTAGGTACTTGTGACTCCTGTTTCCTGGTAGGGTTGAACACCTGGTCGAAAAGGGATCCTGGTGGCTCCGGTCTGCACCACTGACTGGGCCATTAAAAGTCCGGTTGGCAGTGCAGCAGGACTGGCAAGCTCCCTGCCCGGCTCTGCATGGCTCCTGGGAAGTGGCTGGCATGTCTGACTCCTAGGCAGAGGGGTGGCCAGGGAGGCTCTGCGCGCTGCCCCTGCCTGCTGGCTCCGCAGCTCCTATTGGCCCAGGAACTATGGCCAATGGGAGCTGCGGGAGTGGTGCCTGTGGGTGGGGGCAGTGCATGGAGCCCTCTAGCTGCTCCTGTGCCTAGGAGCCGGAGGGACATGTCTCTGCTTCGCGGGAGCCGCCTGATGTCAGCGCTGCCCAGCGCCTGCACCTCAACCCCCTGTCCCAACCTGGAGCCCCCTCCCACACTCCAAATCCCTTGGGCCCCATCCTGGAGCCCCCTCCTGCACCCCAAACCCCCAATCCCCAGCCCGCATCCACAGCTGGAGCCCTCATCTCCTCCCATACCCCAACTCTCTGCCCTATCCTGGAGCCCCCTCCCACACCCTGAACCCCTCATTTGTAGCCCCACCCCAGAGCCCATACCTCCTCCCACTTCCCAGCCCCCTCCCACACTCCAAACCCCTCGGTCCCACTCTCCCAGCGTGGAGTCTCCTCCTGCACCCAAACCCCCTTCCCAGCCTGGTGAAAGTGAGCGACAGTGGAGAAGAGCGAGAGAGGGAGGGAGAGAGGGAGGATGGAGTGAGTGAGGGGCAGGGCAAGGGCGTTCAATATTCTGCAATTAGAAAGTTGGCAACCCTACTGTCTGGAGGTATCCATGGTGGTGTGCAGGGTGATGGCGGGGTTTCCACCAAGCATGGCATGCAACTCTTTGTAAAAGCAGCAAGTCTGTAGCTCAGCACTGGATCAGTTGTTGGCCTCCCTGGCCTTTCGGTATGCCTGCCACAATTCCTTGGCTTTTACATGGCATGGTACAGGTCCCTGTTGTACCCATTTTCCTGCATTCCCTGAGCAATCTGCTTGTAGATGTTGACATTTCTATGGCTGGTTTGGAGCTCTGCCTCTACAGTCTCTTCTGTATAGAGCTCCTATATCTCCTGTATACTTCAGGCTGGTGTGTGTCTGGAGCATGTAGATGACATGATCAGCTGGGCAGTTACACACAACAATGGAAAGCAGATAGAGGTGTGCTCGCCAAGCTGGACAACCAGGAAAAGGCATTTCAAAAATTTGCAGGGTTTTAAAGGGTGGGGGCAGTTTCCTATGTATGTGACCCCTGGGTAGTGGAGTTGACAGTTGTGACCAGAGCAGTTTGTGCTGGGCATTGTGAGACAGCTGCTGAAGGACTTGTTAGGGTCTGCATAGGTAACCCAGCATGTATACTTGTGCTGTGTCAACCTCCGTACATCAGCTATGGCTCAACACCACTAAGGGAGTTGATGTTACTATGTTAGCTTACTGGGGTACTTACATCGGTGGGAGACAAATTTAAGTGTCAACACATACACAAGTAGGTTGATGCAAGGTAACTTACGGTGACCTTCCTTTGTAGTGTAGACCAGGCCTGTAATATCTAATCATAAGGGTGGTTCTCCCTCTCTCTCCTCTTCTTCCTCCATTAGCTGTTTTTTGTTCTCTCTTACATTAGGCAAGTAGGTAAAACAAGTGAGTTTTTTCCATTTCATTCAGAAGGCAGCAAAATTTGTTGTTGGCCTTCTGATTCCCAGTCTTATGCCTGATCCATTAGACCACTTTGCAAGTTACATGAACTGCTGCACAACTTCTTCCAAAGAGGACTTTCAGCATTCTATATGTGCAAGGTGTACATGTCAGTTGGTGATGCCTTCATGGGTTACCATAGTCTTTCTGTTCCCTTCTCCTGACCATTGGAGGAGGTCCACCTATCAGATAGTGACAAGTGATTTTGAGGGTTTGAACTCCTGATGATGATGGAGTTCCTCACTTTAGTAAGGTGCCCAGTCTGGTGCACTAGAGCCTAGTTAGACTCAGTCTCAAAAAGGGGTTGGCTTACTCTCCTGGGTGGGAGAAACTGATACTGATATTCAGAAGCCAGGGCAAGGAGCTGTGGAAATATAAGTCCTTCCCTGTTTTTAATCTGTTTTGTGTACATATTGTTTGGACTTTACACAGTAATCTACAGGTAGGGAATGTAGTCAGAGACGTCACTGGTTTGTTTTGGTTTTTGAATAAACCACAAAAATTTTGGTTTTTGAAAAAAACACAAATTAGATGGAAATCCAAGAGACAGATGAATTATGTGATTTTTGTTAGGTTTTTTGTTTTGTTTTAACCTGGGCATCCAATGAACTTCCTCTGCACATGCTGAGCTTCAATGCTGAATACTAGTTTCAGTGTAATCTGAAGCCTACTGTGATAGACACTTTTTTCCCATTTAAACTCTATCCTTTCTACTGCTTAATATGGCTTAGGAAGATGGGGTCCTAACTTAGAAGAAGAAACATGTGGCCCTGCAAGTGCTCTGCATAGTAACAAAATACTGATTGTAGCTTTTCTGAATTGCTCTCTTGCAATAGTTTGTGCACTTGAGCATATTTCTTTAAGTATGTCAAAAACCTTAATTTAATTTTTCAGAACTTCTTGGCCAGCAGTAGAAGCTGAACAAGAACTTCCCCATGTTCTTCTACTCACCTATGTAATTTACAAAGGCAAAGGTGATCCTTCTTTATAAGTTTGCTTCTAATTTCAGATGCATACCTTTTGCAGGGGGGTCAGCACTTTAGAATTAGATTTTATTTTAAAAAGTTAGGTTTTTTTAAAAAAAATTTTGTACAAAACCTGATATGAATAGCAATGTTCTAGTAAAATGTCTTTTAAAAACATGCTTAACATTTTATTTTTTAATCTAAACATTCCCCTCTCTGAAACTGAAGAAAACCCGCCTGGTGCTAGTGCACAGGAAACAGGCTGTGACAGTGAGTAGAAACCAAAGTGAAACTGAGTAGTCTAGTTGTATTGTCTAAGCTAGTGAAAGGCAAAGAGCACCATTAATTAGCACCATTAATGGGACCTTTTTTCACCTTGATGTTGCCCCTTGACTGTATACCCTGAGTTAGTGCAGAGACATAGAGTATGTCTACCCAGCAATTTAAACACACACAGTTGGCCCTGACTTGGGCTCACGGGGCTGTAAAATTGCTGTGTAGATGTTCAGGCTCAGGCTGGTGTGCAGGCTCTTTTCCCCCCAGAGTCCTCGGGCCTGGATCCAGCCCAATCCTGAACGTCTACACAGCAATTGTTAGCCCTGTGGCCCAAGCCCTGTGAGCACAAATCAGCTGACCCAGAGCAGCTACGACTGTACTGGCCTGGGTCTTTCATTCTAGTGTAGATGTACTCGTAGTGGTGGGTGTTTTTGTTTTTAAATGGTAATAGTCTATAGGTTGGCATTATATTAGTATCTAAATAATTCAGACCTGTAGTAATCTTAGTACAGTAAATAATTTTACATTCTTATATCCTCTTCCTTCACTCATGGTACAAGAGATAGCCAGGAATACTATGTTTGTTAGTCTATAAGGTGCCACAGAACTCTTTGCCGCTTTTACAGATCCAGACTAACACGGGCTACCCCTCTGATATTTGACACCATGCAAGGCACTGCATTTACCCGTCTGGAGTGGAAATCCATCAGCCTCATGAAGAAACTTGCACAAGTACAGACAGTTTGTTAGTCTATAAGGTGCCACAGAACTCTTTGCCCCAGGAATACTTGGCATTATGGCTCCTCAACATGAAGCCAGTAAGCAGAAGAACTTAGACTTCCTCCTTACAAGATCTGGTCTGTTCCTTTTGCCTCTTGGTCCCCCCATGTTTGCCTCTTCTTCCTCTACTTTCCCTTTTTTTTTTTTTTTTTTAGCCTAGGCTATTTAAAGAAGATGGAGAAATACAGGACCTCATGCCTCCCACCAATGCAGCCCAATGGGGGAAACCCAAGCAGAGGGAGAAACTGGAAGCAGAGTTTCCAAAACTGTCTGAGCCCCCTACTGAGAGTGGGTGCTGTCATGAGGGGGAGAAACCGAGGAATCCATTTTCAGAGCCATTCTCTTCAATTTTGATAATGAGAATCCAGACGACAATCCCCCTCTATGAGGCCCATGGGATTTCTTGCCTAGTCAGACACCGTTCAACTTCCTGTCCTGCCTGTAGACTGAAGACAGCAGAGACTCTTCTCTTGGATCCTCCCTCCTGCATTGCAGCTCAGTACAGACCAATCTGATTCCCTTCTCCATATCTCTGGGATAACTGTAAGTCTCATTTTCACAGGCCTTTCTCAACCTTTCCAGTTTGCACACTGGTACTTGGCATTCCCAGCGGTTGATTTCCCCTCCAAACCTGTATGCACCATTATGGATGCAAGCCTCATGGATTGGGGAGCCCACCTTGGTCTTCAGTGAGTGCTGGGTCTTTGGACCCCAGAGGAATGGAAGTTAAACATCAGTATCATCAAGTCCTTTAATCCTCCAGCTGTGGGAATACCTAATTCTCAGGTGTCATATGCTCATTAGATGTAGCCAACAGGTCATTAGGTACCAAAGTGAATAGCCATGAGTGCACCTGGAACCAGCTGTTTTTCTGAAGCTTATGGTGATGTCCTACCTTTTCAGAGACTTTGGAGGAAGACACTGGTCTACTCTTTTTCTTCCTTAATCTTCTACTTTTGTGGACAATAAGGAAGTTTTGGTCAGGGCAATGGTGATATTGTTGGTGGCTCTACCTTGTTCTCTTCCCTGAATTCTTGATCTCCTTTCCCAGAGTCTGGTATTGCACTGCCAACCTCACCTCCACAAGTTAACAGATAGGAAATTAAGTGTAACCATTTCCTAGACTGAGAAATCTCTATGGAAGTAGTGTGGCTGTTTGGATTTGTAAGAACAGAAAAGCTTCCATAATTTTAACTTATTTACTTATTTAAGGCATCTTTAGGGCATCTTTACTTAAATAGATTATGGTGTGAAATATCAGTCATTCCTGTTCCCTACAGAACATTCTGCACTTTTTACTGATAGTGTTTAAGAAGGGATTTGAGGTTAGCACCCTCAGTTCATTCCTTGACTATCTCTGCAGTCCTTTTATTTCTTGCGACAGAAAGCTGCATTCATTGGACATTAAACAAGTTCTAAAGTTTTATTATGTCATTGTCAATAGTTCAGAGAAGACGGAAAAAGCATTGTGGCTTTTTGAGGGCTGCCATAAAGGAAAGGGAATGGCTAAGGCTACCAATGCCAGATGGCTTAAGGCTTTATCTGTCTAACATATGAACAGGTTAACATCATCCCTGAGTATCAGGAGATGTTCTTCTAGAAGTAGCTCTACTTCCTGGGCAGAAAGAGTTGAGGAATATAAGGTGCATAGTCAATTCATCATATATTATAATCTTATAAATTTATCAGCTGGATTGCAGTCTGCACTGTTGGATAGAACGTACAGCAGACAGCACAGGGAGATATGTAAATTCTGCTCTTCAAATGCTGCTTGTTACATTCAGCTATGTCTTGTATTAGAAGAAGGGGGACATATAGCAATTGAAAATTACTTGCTAGTAATTTCATTTGTCATCTTACTTTCACCCCACATTCTACCCTCCTCTCCCCTAAGGAAGTGTGCAATTTCTTTCCTTCTAATTTCTGAAACATTTCCTGCTATAGAAATGTCTAACTGGAAGGTAAAGGAACAGACAGGGGCTTATGTGGTGGAAGTCTTGTTCACAGATCTTTTGCCTCCTTGCTTCTAGTAGAGAAGCTGTACTTCCAACTGTCCTGTACAGTCTTACATGTAGGATTGGAGAATAGGAGACAAGAACAAATGAAAAATTACTTACAGATAATTCTCATGTCTTCCCATCTTTGGAAGAGTGGAGTAAGTTTTTTGGGTGCTGGTAAAGTGGAGTAATGATGTAGGTTTTGTTCTGGACTGTTTATGTCAGGATATTAAACTGATTCTTATACAAGCCTGCAGGGTGGATTTGATTTAAATCAAATTGATTTAAATAATGATTTAAATCACTAGTCAGGAAGACTCGATTTAATGATGGTTTTCTACATAAAAGTGCATTCTTGTTGGTTGTTATGGCCTGAATACATATTCTTCACAACTCAGAGATTGATGTAGGTTTCATTTTTAGAAGATACACACTATACATTTTTGAAGTGATTTATTTTGAAAACTTTTCAGATTAGTTTTATAGCTATATCAGAAAATGAATGATTGGTTATTTCATTTACCAAAGGTAATTGAAGCAGATATTTATGAAGTCATTGGGAGGTGAACTATCTCCAATTCAACAAGTTAATCATTAATATTTGGAGGATTTTTTTGCCATGCTGTGTTAGGAGGAGAACATCACTAGACAGACATTTAAATTTTTTTATTTAACTAAAACAACGTTATGTATTCTGGATTTTTTTCTTCAACAGCAAACATATAATATTTTAACAAAACAAGCATTTGTCCCTCGCTTCTCACATTTATCTCCAGACTTTTTCTCCTTGTCCAGATCTATTCTGCCCCCAACAATCTTCTATTTATTGAACTTTTAGAAACTTTTTGCACTTTTAGGGAGAGGTAAGGGATTGACTCTGTGTACACAAATTTGCAGAGGGACAGTAGAGTTGAGGTCTGTTATTTATCACCTCTATATGTTATTTGTTTATTTAAAAACATTTTTGCCGTTAACAAGCACATTACCTCTAGAGACACAAATCCACAGTTTAAGAACTGCAAAGCTAAGCATCTCTGATGGTATCTTCTAGACAAGGGATTGGTAAGCACCCTGGCAGGCCGGGCCAGTTTGTTTACCTGCCGCATCCGCAGGTTTGGCCAATCACAGCTCCCACTGGCCATGGTTCACTGCTCCAGGTCAATGGGGGCTGCGGGAAGTGGTGGCCAGCACATCCCTCGGCCCGCGCCGCTTCCAGTGGGAGCCGCGATCGGCTGAACCTGTCGACGCGGCAGGTAAACAAACCGGCCTGGCCCGCCAGAGACTTTCTCTGAATAAGTGGCGGACCGGCTTTGAGAACCACTGCACTAGGGAGGAGGATGCAAAATAAGACTGCTGGAGTCAGGGTGGATTATCAACGAGAACATAGTGCAACAGTTCCAGAGGTTCTTTAGGGATACTATTTAAAATTGTACTACTAAACTAAAGGGAAGTTTGGAATGATTTACCTGCTTCAGATAGTCACTCTCTGGACACTACTAAATCACCCCACTACATGTGATTTATCCGTAGGTCTCATAAAAACTGGTTTTCAGAAATATTTTTGCATTTGGAATGAGCTGGATTTCACAAAATAACAGATTCTTGTTATTGACTCTGATGAGTACGCCTAGGCATCCTCCCTCTCCAACCCCATTTGAAATGTGTTGCAATACTAATCTATATTTGCTATTGTTTTTAGAAATAATGTATAAATCCAACAAAGTCTATCTTATTATATGTTTGTTTGCTCTGTGGTGCTGCCATCCTCCTTAACTTAGAGTTATTAGAAAATGTTTGTCTATCTAGTAAGACTCGTATTTTCTATTTAAAGAGGAACTGATCACAGAACTAAAAATTAATGGTAACTTAGATACAAGTGATCAGGACTTGATGACATTTAAAATGTACAATCAGAATAAAGCCGAGACCAGTAACATATATACTTGGTGATTTAAAAAGGCCAATTCCAGCTTTGTGAAAACAATGAGCCAGGTCAGCTGGGAGGAAGAACTTAATCAGAAAAAATGTGAATGATAGTTGGGAATTGTATGAGAACACTTTACTTTTACTAGATTTCCCAAAAGCCACAGTCGAGGAAGAAGGCTATATTGGTTTAAAAGCTGGCCTGATTTAAAGGGGAAGTGAAGGTAGCTATAAAAAAATTAAAAAGTATATATAACAAATGGAAAAAAGGGGAAGTTGATATCAATGAATATAAATTGGAAGCTAGGAACTGTTTAAAAAGAATTGAAAAGGGGAAGTAAAGGCACATAAGGAGAAATCTCTGTCTAGCAGAGTTAAGGACAATCAGAAGGAGTTTCGTAAGTATATTAGGAACAAAAAGAGTCCTAACAATAGTAATGGTCCATTACTAGATGGAAATGGTAGAATTATCAATAATAACATGGAAAAGGCAGAAGTATTAAATAAATATTTTTGTTCTGTATTTGGGGGAAAATACAGATGACATCATAATTTGACAACATTCTTTCCATTCTACTAGTATCTCAAAAATATGTTAAACAGAAGCTACTAAAGTTGGATGTTTTTAAATCAGTGGGTCCAAATAATTTTCATCCAAGAATTTTAATGGAGGTGGCTGAGGACCCTGGTGGACTGTTAATGTCGATTCCCCTCCACACACACACACACCCCATCTTGGAATACTGGGGAAATTCCAGAAGACTGGAAGAAAGCTCAAGTTGTGCCTCAAAAAAAGGGTAAATGGGTGACACAGGTAATCATAGGCCTGAGTGTCAGACATCAATCAGAGGAAAGATAATGGAGGGTCTGATATGGGTCTTGATTAATTAATGCCTATCAACATGTGTTTATGGAAGACAGATCCTGTCAAACTAACCTGATATCTTTTTTTTTTCCTGATGAAATTACAAGTTTGGTTAATGATAGTGTTGATATAATATACTTAAACTTCTGTCAGGCATTTGACTTGGTACCTAACATTATTTTGATTTCTAAAACTAGAACTATATAAAATTAACATAGCACACATTAAATGGATTAAAACATGGCTGACTGATGGGTCTCAAAGTGCAGTTGCTAATGGGGAATTGTCATCAAAAGGCTGGGTTTCTAGTGGGGTCTTACAGGAATCAGTTCTTGGCCCTATGCTTTTTAACATTTTTATTAATGATGTGGAAGAAAACATAAAATTATTATCGATAAAGTTTGCAGATGACACACAAATTGGGAATGTGCTAAATAATGAAGAGGATGGGTTACTGATATAGTGTGATCCTGGATCGCTTGGTAAACTGGAAGTAAGCTATCAATATGCATTTTAATACGACTAGATGTAAATGTATACATCTAGGCTCAAAGAATGTAGGCCATATTTATAGGCTGGGGGACTCTATCCAGAGAAGCGATGACTCTGAAAATGATTTGGGGATTATAGTGGATGATTAGCTGAACTCCTGGTGGCAAAAGGACTGATGCATAAACAAGGGAATCTATACTGTATCCAGTTGTTGTCCCACAGTTCAAGAAGGATGTTGATGAATTGGAGAGTTCAGAGAAAAGCCATGAGAGTGATTAAAGGTTTAGAAAACCTGCCTTATAGTAATAGACTCGAGGAGCTCTTAAACTTCTCTTTGTTAAACCAAATAGATAAGGGGTGACTTGATTACAGCCTGTAAGCACCTACATGGGGAACAAATATTTGATAATAGGCTCTTCAATCTAGCAGAGAAAGGTATAGCACAATCCAATGGCTAGAAGCTGAAGCTAGAAAAATTTACCAAGGGTCATGGTGGATTCCCCATCACTGGCAATTTTAAAATCGACTGGATGTTTTTCTAAAAGATATGCTCTGGGAATTTTGAAGAATTTCAATGGCCTGTGTTAGACAGGAGGTCAGACTAGATGATCACAATGGTCCCTTCTGGCTTTAGAATCTCTTAATCTATAAAAAAGACTCCCAAATCCCTCATACCTTTCTCTGAAGTCAGAGACCCTTCATGCGCAGGGTTTCTCACAGGATGAGGAAGACAAGTTTTGAGAGCCTCTTGTTAAAATATTGGCAGTTTATGCCTGTAGCATTGGTGGGTGGAAAAAAATAAAGGAGGCTCTGAGTTGCAAGGGCTGATCTTTTTCTCACACCTGTCACTGATAGACTACTGTGAGAATTGTGGAGGGGTGTGTGTGCATAGTAGCTAGAGAAGAGGTAAATATTGGGGCGGGGGGAAGAGAGGTAGAACGTTACCAGACGCTTGCTCCCATTACAAAAGTGCTCTCTATATGGGAGGCTGAAACCAGAGAGTGGCCAGTAGCTATGTTAAACTACCTGCCTCTTTTCACCTGCTTTTTAAAAATTTTCTCTTTGTACAGTTCTCCACCTGGTATACCTTTTTTTTTCTGCCCCTTTATCTCCTTGCGTGGATTTGTCTGATAGGTGGTGGGAAGAAGGAAAACTACTAGCATACCTTCCAATAGCCCAGGACTGACTAAAAAAAGAGCAGGCTTTGTAAACCTATCCCAGTAAACTGCTGTCCTGGTCAATGTCCCAGGAATGCATGGATGGAAGGTGTTCAATGACCTACTCTCTGACTGCTGCTTTTTTGGCAGCTGGTTCCTAGCTCTGACCCCTGATGGCTGCATCTAGAACTGTGTGAAGGTCATCTTGATGGGTGAGTGAGGATGGATGCAGTTGAGAGAGAGCTACCGTTCTCAGTATAGGCAAAAAGAGGTCAGTCACTCGAAGCAGAAGGGTCAAGTAGTGTTGGAAGGAGAGCTGTGTGATTTTATTTTAAGACTGTCTTCAAATTGGCTGGTGGTTTAGGGGCCACTGGGTGGTTTTTATTTGAAGTCTGGTGAGATTAGGGTGTTTTTCCTCTGGGTTGTTTTTTCTCTTGTTTCAAAGAATGCTTACAGAACTGTCCATTATCCCATTACTAAGGCCATGATCCCACTGAAGTCAATAGCAAAATTCTTCTTGATTTCAATGGTGTATTATCAGACCTTAAGAGACTTGTACTTGGCAATATATGTGAAGGTTGACAACTATGTACTGGGAAGAGAGGAGGAAAAGAGAGCAAAACCATGGCAGTGAGTTAAGAAGAAAATAAGGCAGGGAACTAGAAGAGAGGGAAGGAAGGTAGGAGAGAGAGAACATAGGGTATGTCTACGAAATTAGTATCAGAGGGGTAGCCGTGTTAGTCTGGATCTGTAAAAGCAGCAAAGAGTCCTCTGGCACCTTATAGACTAACAGATGTATTGGAGCATGAGCTTTCGTGGGTGAACACCCACTTCGTCGGATGCATGAAATTAGGTCAATTTAATAGAAGTCGATTTTTTAGAAATCTATTTGATACAGTCGATTGTGTGTGTCCCCACTAAGCTCATTAAGTCGGTGGTGTGCGTCCACAGTACTGAGACTAGCGTTGACTTTCAGAGCGTTGCACTGTGAGTAGCTATCCCACAGTTCCCGCAGTCTCTGCTGCCCATTGGAATTCTGGGTTGAGCTCCCAATGCCTAATGGGGCAAAAACATTGTCACAGGTGGTTCTGGGTACATGTTGTCAGGCCCCCCTCTCTCCCTCCATGAAAGCCACAGCAAAAAATAGTTTCTCACCTTTTTCCTGGGTTACCCGTGCAGACAACATACCACAGCAAGCATGGAGCCCGCTCAGCTCACTGTCACCGTATGTCTCCTGGGTGCTGCTGACAGACATGGTTAGGGTGACCAGACGTCCCGATAAAATTGGGAGTGTCCCGATATTTCGCACTCTTTTTTTTTTTTTTGCTTCGCCAGTAGCTCCCTCTCCCCCATGTGTCCCGATATTTTCTTCCTCTCATCTGGTCACCCTAAACGCGGTACTGCAGTGCTACACAGCAGCATCCCCTTGCCTTGCCTTGCCTTGCCTTGCCTTGCGGACGGCAGAGGGTGCAATATGACTGCTAACCGTCATCGTCGTCCCGTGGGTCCTCCTGGCCAACCTCGGTTAGGTTGGTTGGAGGCACCTGGGCAGACATGAGTGCTCCTGGGCAGCCTTGGTGAAGTTGGTTGGGGGAGCCTGGACAAAAATGGGAATGACTCTAGGTCATTCTCTTCTTTAAGTTTCGTCTCATGGATTTTCAGTCCTGCCTGGAATATCATGCCAGCTGGAGGCTTCTGCCTCAGGCTGCTCTCTCAGTTGGCAGCACCACGCTTTCGCACCTACCCTTGCTCCCATGGCTCATGAAGCCTGGACAGTAGTAAGGAGCAATTCAACTAAAGGCTGAGCAAGTGTATAATGGTGGTAGAATGCGCCTTTGGACGTTTAAAAGCTCGCTGGTGCAGTTTACTGACTCGGTTAGACCTCAGCGAAACCAATATTCCCACCGTTATTCCTGCTTGCTGTGTGCTCCATAATATCTGTGAGAGTAAGGGGGAGACGTTTATGGCAGTGTGGGCAGTTGAGGCAAATTGCCTGGCTGCTGATTATGTGCAGCCAGACACCAGGGTGGCGCACAGCAGGGCGCGCTGCGCATCAGAGAAGCTTTGAAAACCAGTTTCATGACTGGCCAGGCTAAGGTGTGAAAGTTTTGTTAGTTTCTCCTTGATGAAAACCCACCCCCTCAGTTCACTCTACTTCCCTGTAAGCCGACTGCCCTTCCCTTCCCCCTTTGATCTCCGCTTGCAGAGGCAATAAAATCATTGTTGTTTCAAATTCATGCATTCTTTATTAATTTGTCACACAAATGGGGGGATAACTGCCAAGGTAGCCCGGGATAGCTCCCGGAGGCCAATACTGTCAAATTGCGTCCACACTACCCCAAATTCGACCCAGCAGAGTCGATGTCAGCCATAATCCCCTCTTCGGGGAGGAGTACAGAAATTGATTTTAAGAGCCCTTTAAATCGACAAAAATGGCTTCGTTGTGTGGATGGGAGCAGGGTTAAATTGATCTAATGCTGCTAAATTCGACCTAAACTCATAGTGTAGACCAGGGCTTAGAGTAAGGGAATGGGGAGAGGGGAAGGGCTTTAGATGAGGAAACAGTGAGGGAACTGGGGAAGAGAACTTTCACAGAGAGCAAAGGAAGATGGCTGGGCTGTGTTTCTGGGGAGAAGTGGGAGAAAGGCAGTGATAAGAAGAAAACAGATGTGAACATAAAGATAAAAGGTAAAGAACAAACAGCAAACAAGAGAGAATGGATTAAAAACAGGTGAGATGCAACAAAAATGCCAAGGATGTGGAGGGCCTAGGTGCAGATCCATCACTATTTGGAGCTTCATGCCAGAAAGGCTGTGAAGCACTGCTCTGCATACACTGATATAAGGAAAAATACATGCTGAGAACTGTTGCCATATTCAGCCATTTCTTTACAGGCTTCTCTAACAAAAATAGAATGGAAAAGAGTAAACACAAGCTACAGTCCAACTCTCAGAAGAGCACAGTACAGATCTTGGAGATGTGAATATACCAAGTTCAAACTTCAGTTAATGTTTTTTAAAAGCCATATTTGTAACCGCTAGACATTCAGTCTAAATAAGTGGCTCACCATTGTGATTGTTCCATAGCGATAGAGGGTTCCAGATGCCTTCTGGTATAAACTTTTTTCTTCAGGAAGTAGCAATGCAAGATTTTGTGCAGCCAGTCATCCAAGTATGGGTGTGAGATTTCATAGCTTCAGTGCCTTACGGTACGCTTGACTGAACAAGCTAACAATCTGCACAAGGTCCCAGTGACATATAATTGTGGGAATATTAGTAATTAAGTATCAGCAATTCTAACTGCAGTTCAAGGCTGATATCATCTTCTAAAAAATTGGTATGTTATTGACACACTGAACTTGTGACAGGGATCATGTCTTCTTCTGTGACTTATATAGTATTATTGGTCCTTAATGTATTGTTCTTTTATTATTTCTAATCAAAGAGCATTTTGTAAATGGCTTTAATGATTT
The DNA here is from genome assembly GCF_020497125.1 of Mauremys mutica. NCBI lineage: Eukaryota > Metazoa > Chordata > Testudines > Geoemydidae > Mauremys > Mauremys mutica. The sequence continues at coordinate 84,737,442 of NC_059074.1, read as the reverse complement.
TCATACTCTTGGGCATTCTTAAAAAATGTGCTGGAGAGAGAGATCTCCAGTAAGTATCCTTCCTTTCTTGGTGGAACAGCCTAGAGCTACACAGTAGCAGGAGTCAAAGATGAGCAAGAAAATAATGCATCAATTTATGTTTAGAATTATAAGAACAGATATTAATGTTTTGTTTTGGGGTGTTAGTTCTAGGAAATGAGGAGGGACTTGGGGGTTTCTCAGCACTCTATCTCTCTAAGTTGTTAGGCTACCCTGGATCAATCTATATGCTTAGGTTATGCATTTAGAAACTTGCCTACAGGAAACATTTACAGGAGGATGGAGATTGGGGAGATAATCAGAATTATTTCTCTGCCTCAGTTGGAGCTATTGCTAAAATTGCTTATAGTGGATAGTCCAAATTGCTGTAAGAGATCAAATATTTTGATTTTTTTTCCCTAGAGGTATAGTTGTAATATATCCCCTTGCTTCCCAAAATCATGCTCTTCTCCTGAAAAAGAATTCTGGCAAATAAGTGTTGCTGCAAACTGGGGAGAAGCTCTTTTGGGAGCTTCCTTAAATATCCTCCAAAACTCCAAGTGCTACCTTCTAGATTGAGAACCTTTTACTTTTGTTTATTTATATTTATTTATATTAATATTCCAGGGTGAATCTAGAGTAAAGTAGGTTACAGGTATGAAGGTTCTTAATGAAACGAGATATCATGCTGTACCTGCTTGTAGTTGCTTGTGGTGGGGTGGGAGAGATTATTCTAAAATAAAACAGTTTGCATCCTAGCAGCCCAGTAATACAGCTAAATGTCAAGCAGCAATAAAGTGCCCCTATAACAAGAAAGTGAACCTGACGTCTTTTTTATTTCAATTTTCCAGAAGAATGATATGCATAATTTCATTTTTTTTTAAATTGAGTTTAAGTGGAAAAGGGACCTATTCTTGGCACTCTGCTCACAAGGTGTATCCCTGTCTCTGTTACTATAGCATCCAGCTTTGATTGTATTCAGTGAACAGACCATTCCTTGGTGAAACCCATCTCTTCAGATGAAATGAATGTTTCTACCTCAAGACTAAGTCAGAACTTTTTTCTTTCTCCCCCTTAAGGGAAGAGTTCCTTTGAAAGTTCTTAACTGATTGTCATGCCACTAGGAAAGTTGACTGGCTGCATTCCTTTGGAGCTGCCTCAATCTAATCCCTCCTCTAAAGCTTCAAGCAGCTGTGTTGTCATTAAATTTACTCCTTTTTACTCTAATAGGCCCAAAACATTTGCCTGATCTCCACAAAGAAATACTCTTTCCTGTATGCTCTGACTAGTTACATTGGTTGCAGTTCTAAGGAATAACCCCCATCTTTCTTCCACTATCTTTGGTACTCCAAACAAGCTCCAGGAAGTATAATGAAGAATCTGAGTGAAAGTTTAGCACTGAATGTCTTACTGAAGGTCCAAAACAGGATGCATAGATTCCTAACTTAGAAAAATCAGAAGAAAAATGTCCAAATCTAAGAAAAAATACATCAGAGGAAGAAGGTCCTGAGGAGAATTTTTCAATAAGCTTCATTGAAAAAATTGATAGTTGCCTTTCCCCTCAGACCGTAGCGCTTCAAAACAGTGGTCCATAATGGGAATAAATTATTCAGGAAGACTATGCAGTAGAACCAAATCTTTCTCAAAACACTTGTCAAATCTCCAGAAAGAAATAAGGGAAGCAATTTTTCCTATACAGAGTGTAGGAATTATTAAAAATGTCTATAAGAGAGTTGTTTTGTGGTTTATGTTCAGTGTTTATAGGATCTGGTGCCTGTAGGGTAGAACTGGACCTCAAACTGCTTTTGTTAAAAATACTCTTGAGTGTTTTAATCCTGTCATTCATCTTGCCCGGTGCAGCCTAAGGGGATAGAGGTTTGCCTCTGGAGCATTGCAGTAGAGAAAAGCTACTTCTGACACATCAGATTGGACACTTAAGGAACAAAAAAAGGTTAAATCTTCAGAACTGCCAGTGTGAAGATGATTTCATCTTATTCTCTGGCTGAAAAACACAAGGAGTGGGAGAAGGTAGGCTGGAATGATCTTCTTGCTTCAGAGAGGAGGTAGAACTGTCTCATGGTAGAATTTTCAGAGTGAAGCTAAAGGAAATTAACAGATTTGGCAATTTTTCTTTACTATATTACCTGCAGATTTCTCCTGGTATGAATATAGGACATAATCATACCCATCACAGAGGCCTTGAATGTCTTCCAGTACTTTGACTTGTCTGTCTTTTTGATATATTGGAAATAATTTTTTATTTTAAGTTTAGTTATTGGCATTTCAGAAAGCATACTGAGCATGTTCTGTATTTCCTTCACTTCAGTAAAGTACACCATGATGCAATGCTTCAGATGTTTTCAAATCCACATGTTTGATATGGCTGTATAGCAGTGATATGCCTAAGTGGTTCAGTTAGATTTTCAATTTGTTTGACCAGCTAGGCTGCAAGAAATTCATTAGAAGTTGGCCTGTTACAACTATAGTGTAATATCTAAGACTGATTTGTTGTACTGTCTAAGTGAAAGGTTTACTTTGCAAGAAATGAGAAAAATAACTATTGATAATGTGTATAAACTTAAATTTTATAAAAGAATGCATTTCTAAACAAAATAGATCTGTTTCCGCCTTTATTTAACTGCCATAACCTGAGTTCAGAATTCTCTGTTCCTCTTACAAGGGTTGGTGATATTAGTTAACACTTAACGTACTGTCCAAAATGCAGTTCTTTTCATTGTTTGAAAGTTTGTGCTGTCATCAAGTGATTAGGAGAAACACAGTCAAATTTTCTGCTGGCATAACTACTTAATGGTGACAGGTTTCAGAGGGGTTACCCGTGTTAGTCTGTATCAGCAAAAACAAGGAATCCTTGTGGCACCTTAAAGATTAACAAATTTATTTGGGCATAAGCTTTCGTGGGCTAAAACCCACAATGCATCTGATGAAGTGGATTTTAGCCCACAAAAGCTTATGCCCAAATAAATTTGTTAGTCTCTAAAGTGCCACAAGGATTTCTCATTGTTTCTACTTAATGGATTTATCCTAGCAGAGAATTTGGCCTGGAACCTTTACAGTCTGAACTCTGGTCCATGTAGGCCATTGGTTCTCAAACTGGGGGTCGCGACCCGGTTATGTGGGGGGTCACGAGCCCTGACTCCTGTGCCAGGCTGTGAGCCCTGACCGCGACGCATGGCTGTGAGCCCCGACCCCTGTGTGGAGCTGCGGGACTGCGAGCCCTGACCTGGGTGTGCGGCTGTGAGTCCCGACTCCAACCCCTGTACCGGCCTGTGAGCCCCGACCCTGACAGGGATGCATGGCTGCGAGTCCTGACCCCGGTGTGCAGCTGCGAGCCCCGACCCCTGCGCCGGGCTGTGAGCCTCGACCCTAGCATGCAGCTGCGAGCCCCGACCCCGAGCTGCGAGCCCTGACCCTGACAGGGACACATGGCTGCGAGCCCCAACCCCGGGCTGCGAGCCCCGACCCCGAGCTGCGAGCCCCAACCCCAACCCTGGCCAGGAGCAGGGCTGTGAGCTCCAGGCAGGCGCGGGGCAGCGAGCCCTGACTCCGACCCCCATGGAGCTGCGAGCCCCGACCCCAACCCTGGCCAGGAGCGGGGCTGTGACCTCTGGGCAGACGTGGGCTGCAAGCCCTGGCTGCGAACCCTGACCCCAACCCTGGCCAGGAGCGGGGCTGTGAGCTCCGGGCAGGCATGGGGCAGTGAGCCCTGACTCCGACCCCCAATGGGGCTGTGAGCCCAGACCCCAACCCTGGCCAGGAGCGGGGCTGTGAGCTCCGGGCAGGCGTGGGGCAGCGAGCCCTGACTCCGACCCCCGATGGGGCTGTGAGCCCAGACCCCAACCCTGGCCCGACCCCCCCATGGGGCTGCGAGCCCAGACCCCAACCCTGGCCAGGAGTGGGGCTGTGATCCCCGAGTCTGACTGCCACGCAGGGTTGCGAGTCCTGACCCCAACCAGGAGAGGGGCTGTGAGCCCTGAGCTGGGGCATCCAGGACACTGTGAGCCCCGACCCCTGTACTGGGGTTGTCAGATGGAGTCCAGCCATGCGGAGAGTTATTACTTGCTTCAGGTCATTAATTGCTGTCAAGTATTAAAATAAAATTCTACTTTAAAATAACTTTTCCACTTATATTTAATTTGATAAAAAATGTATTTTAGTCTTAATTTAAAAGCAGTGAGAAAAGATAAATTCATTTTAAGCAATAGAGTTTAAATTTAGTATTTAACATAGTGTTAAATATAAAAAATGTGTTTTTAATGTCTAAGGGTGGGGGTCGCATTCAGATGCTTGGTGTTCAAAAGGGGTCACCAATACAAAAAGTTTGAGAACCACTGGTGTAGGCTTTAAAAAATAGATTTTTACTTTATCTATAAATTGTAATTATTTGCAATGCGGCTGTACGTGCATGTCTTCTATAATTTGAGATTTCAGGATTTGTTAATGTAGCATTTCAGTTCATCTATAATGGATCAGTGACTAAATCAAGTATTCTAATTGTTTTCTTGAGAGGTAATAACTGGAGGGTGGCAAATGTGATTTGTCTAAATTGTGGGGAAAAATATCAGATTTGACTTTGTTGATTAGAGCAGCTTATTGCTCACTAATTACTGAATGCCTCAAATTAAATTACTATCAAGTCCCTTCTCCTATAGCATTCTCCATGTAAACCTCAATTCCATTGTCTCAGAATCTTTCTCAGAACCTAGTCTGAATATTGCAGTTCTCTCTGCGATTTACAGCAGAGCAGTGATGGAAAAAATTCTGTGAATAAAGAGAATTAGACAGGGATCAGTTCTAAGTATGATTTTAAACTTTATTTGTAATTATTTTATGACATTTTTAAATCAGTATTTTTTAAAACCCATCATAATTGAAACTAATCTCTTTCATAGAAACAGAGAGGATTGGAAAAATGTTTGAATTGCAAATATCAAATATGAAAGCTTTTGTAACAGTCCCTTTACACACTGAAGGACTCCAGGGCGACACTGAGGTCCTCGACATATACATGCCTACACAAAAGGAAAAACGGGAAGTATTACTTGACACAAAGATCTAGATCCATGCTCTACACCCAACCACAGAGGCAATATGACCCACAAAGGTGGAGGCTGAGACCTGCAAGACAGAGACCACTCCCTTCTCAGCCTTGGACATCCCAACAACCTCCCTCTAAACAACAGTTTTGAGGTTTTGGTTGAGGACCAGAAACACCTCTCACATCGTCTGTTGCTGGAACCATCCAACGCCATCCATCCATTCAGAGATCATCTGACTCCATTCCACCCAGTGTGGCGAAACATCACGTCAGACAAACGGGTACTAGAAATTATCAAAACGGGCTATTCCATCCAATTTACCTCCATTTCCCCTACCCTCCCTCCCTTCCCATCCCTCTTCAGGGACCGCTGTCACAAACACCTACTATGACAGAAGGTAAACCATCTCATATGCCTGGGCACAGTTGAACCAGTACCAGCACAACACAGAGGGAAGGGTTTCTACTCCTATTATTTTCTAACACAGGGAAAAAAAACAGAGGATGGAGGCCCATTCTTGACTTAAGAAAACTCAACAAATTCGTGAAGACTCAGTGATTCAGGATGATCACGCTAGCCATGATAATGCCAGCATTTGAATGAGGGAGCTGGTTCTCAGCCCTTGACCTGCAGAATGCATATTTCCACATAACAATATGCAACATAGGAGGTTTCCTCAGTGTTGTTCTGGGAACAGAACATTTCCAATACAAAGTAGTCCCTTTTGGACTATCTACAGCTTCACAGGTATTCCCAAAAGTCCTTGGTAGTGACAGCTCACCTCCACGGACAAGGGGTCATAATATTCCCCTATCTGGATGATTGTTTACTCAAAGCCTCAACTCGAGAAGAGGCATTAGAAACTACCCAAAGGACAATAGCTCTCCTTGCACAGCTAAGTCTACAAATAAATAAAGATCAACATTCACACCTGTGCAGAGACTGGAGTTCATCAGGGCCTACCTCAACTCTCTGGAAGCTATAGCCTCCCTGCCATGGCACATATTTACCACTCTAGTCAATCTAATCGCTACAACGCATGCCAGCCCACAGACATCAGCCAGGACCTGCCTCCAATTGTTAGGCCGCATGTCAGCAATGATATTAGTCATCAAACATGCCAGACTGCACATGTGATGCTGCAAGACTGTGTGGGATATATACTGTCCTGAGCCAAACACAGTGTAAACAAACATCTTACGATGCCAACCAAAGTAAAAATTCTCTATATTGGTGGACTCAACCACATTTGCACAAGAATTCCCTTTGCACAGACTTCTCCATTGATAATACTCATTACGGATGCTTCTCTCCTAGGCTGGAGAGCACACTTGCACAACCACACAATCCAAGGCCACTGGTCCCCATCGCAATCGACACTACACATAAACCTACTGGAACTGCGGGAAGTCTGCAATGCATGTTCATACTTACTACCCATGATCAGGGACAAGACCATAAAAGTGCTGGCAAGCAATGTTGCTTTTTGTTTTGTATGTTTTATATAAACCATCAAGGAGGGGCACAGTCAGACTTCCCATGCACAGAAGCCATCCTACTATGGAACTGGTGCATCCACCACAACATCGACATCTCAGCCTCCTATCTATCAGAATGCCAAAACACCATTGCAGATGCACTGAGCAGAAATTATTCCCAGGACCACAGTTGGGAAATGAACACCAGGATACTGCAAAACATATCCAAACAATGCGGGTTCCCAACTATAGACCTATTTGTGACGAATCAGAACTCCAAGTGCCCACACTTCTATTCCAGTGGGAGAGTGGGACCCCATTCTCTCTGTGACACTTTCCTCCTGAAATGGGATACACATCTGCTGTACGCTTTTCCCCCAACCCCTCTCCTAGCCAGGGTTATAAACAAAATAAGGACCAACGAATCCAGAGTCATCTTGATAGTCCCCACGTGGCCCAGACAAATGTGGTTTCCTTACCTCTTGAAGATGGCTGTGAGCCCACCACGCACTCTTCCACTTCTACCTCATCTCCTGTCTGAAGATGTGGGCCAGGTCTACCACGTGAACATGGCAAGACTGCACCTGAAGGCATGGTTACTTCACGGTTCCAAGACAATGAAATGACTTGTTCAGAGGAGGTAGGGGACATTCTTTTAAACAGCAAAAGGTCTACTATACGGTATACCTATCTGCACAAATGGAAGAGATTCCATGTATGGTCCCAAAATAGGCAAACAATGACAGTGACCTCTCCTTTACCAATGGTATTGGACTGCATGCTGGAACTCAAAAAATCTGGCCTCTCAGTGAGCTCAATCAGAGTACACCTCATGGTAATCACGGCATGCCACCATGAAGTGGACGAGTTCTCAGTCTTTGCCCACCCTACCATTAAACACTTTCTCAAGGGTCTTCGTAACATTTACCCTGAAATACTGGTACCTACTCGATCATGGGACCTCAATCTGGTGCTGTGATGCCTCACAGGGGCCCCTTTTGAACCATTAATGATGTGTTCACTTTTCCACCTTTTCGATGAAGGTGGCCGTTCTCATTGCTGTCACATCTGCCTGACAAGTAGGGAACTGGGGGGCCTCAGGGCACACCCCCTATACACAATATTTTTAAAAAACAAAGTTACCCTAAGACCACTTCCAAAGTTCTTGCCTAAAATAGTTTCATTATTCCATTTGAATCAACCCATCCATCTCCCATCGTTCTTCCCAAAACTTCATGGGAACAAACGAGAAGCAATGCTTCATATCCTGGGCATCTGAAGGGCACTTTTTACGTTGAAAGGACAAAGTCTTTCATCAAGTCACCACCATTATTTCTCTCCATCACAGAACAATCTAAGGGAGATGCCATATCCAAACAGAGGCTGTTGAAATGGATCTCTAGTTGCACTGACTTTTGTTATTGCCAGCAACAATTGCAACTCCACACTGGAGCCACCTCACACTCAACCAGAGCACTGTCTACGTTGATAGCCTTCCTCAACAATATACCTGTCAAGGACATTTGCAAAGCAGCAGCTTGGGCATCCATCCATATGTTCACACAGTACCATTCCATAGAGCAGCACTCGTCATCGGACACCCTACTGGTACTTGTGGTTTTATCATCTGTCAAAAGTGCACCTCCAAAGTACCTTCCTTCCACTGAGGGGCACTGCTCTATAGTCACATAAAGTGGAGCCCCCACAGGGACACTCCTCGAAGAAGAGAAAATTACTCATTCTTTGCAGTTTCTGAGGTTCTTCAAGGTGGTTTGCCCTGTGGGTGCTCCACTATCCTCCCTCCTCTCCTGTACTTCAGAGTTCTTTTGCACCAAAGCCTGTGCGGTAGAGATGGAACTGAGGGAGGGCACAGTGTTATGTAACCTCGAGAGGCAGCATGAGACGGGGACAGCGCACATGTGACCCAACCAATTACAAACTCAGGGTCACAGATTCACGTAAAGTGGAGCACCCACAGAGACAACTATCTTAAAGAACCTGCATAGGGTGAGTAACCACCTCTTTCTAGCAACGAATTTGTCAGTGCTCAGCTGAGTCCTACAGCCTTGGCAAGAGCTGGCACCTTGTCTGCCAGTGTCACAGCAATCACGCAAAGAAGAAAAAATGGTTACTAATCTTTTGTAACTGTTGTTGTTTGAAATGCGTTGTACATGTCCTTTCCACAACCCGCCCTTCTACCCTGCTATGTTGGAGTTTCTGGAAAGAAGAAACTGAGGGGACTTGGGATCGGCTGGGCCCTTTATATTGCAGCAGAGGGCATTTGAGCCACCCCAGCGGGCATCATCGAGGGGAAAAACTTCGGGTGACTGTGTGCAGAGTGCATGCACACTGAGAGTGGAGTAGACATGCACAACACATCTCGAAGAACAAAAGTTACGAAAGGTAACTTGCCCTTAGGGATTAGGGAGCGTTTTTGATCGGCTCTGAAAGGTGTTTGTTTACATCTAGTTCTGCACTTAGCTAGAAATATGGTGTCTACAATGTGGAGCCTTCGGAAGGAATTATAGATTTCCAGTGCACCAAACAGGGAGCCCAGAGAATTATCTGCTTTGTTTTTTTTCTCCCCCTGTCTGAGTATGGTAGTATCTGTTTATATCTTTCCATCTCGTCTCTCCATCATTATTCTGCCATGAGCCAGGTAACTTAGACAGGACTGGCCTCCCTGAAGGGTTCATAAAGATCCAAAGAATTAGTAACACTGACAACAAGCTACTACAGATTGGATTTGTATGTCTCTTGGTTTGTGCTCCGGAATAAACAAAAGTGTATTTATTTACATACAATTAATACACCTGCTGAAGCCCAAATCCCTTCCTAAGCATTTTAGCTCTGCAACACCCTTTCCACAACTCTCTTTTTCAGTCACAAGAGTAGCAGGGGGAATAATGCATTCTAATGTATCAACCCATATTTGATTTGTTGCTTAGCAGCCAAAGCAAATTATGGAAATTGAAATCTCTGAGACAGATTGAACATTGCTGTAGTGAAGAGGGTTCATTTCTGTTTGCATTCCTTTTTGTTTTATTAAATAATATAATTTCTGTTCTGAGGTAACTTCACCCCCCCAACCTGTTACATTTAGGCAAAATCATAGGATTAGTATCAGAAATAACCTGCTTAAAAATTGAAGTGTGATATTATAAAGCTGTGCCTTTGAAATCTCAACAGATAAGCACTTTAATTAGGTACATCAATGAGAGAGCCCAACAAATCCCCAGCATGGTTGTTTAGGGAATTCCCTTGATTCTGATTTAATTTACAAGTTATTTCACCATATAATTTCAAGTGTATAAAAATTACATTAAACCAGCCTTTTTTTAAAGTTATAGGCAATTGAATTTCATATTGTGCAATTGAAAAATCAGTTCTTTATTTTAATTTTTTATCATTTGGACTTGATCTATAGTTAGCTGGATGCAAAATATTCAGATCAGAACAGCAAATATAAACAAAACCATTACGCATGCACAATGCTTCTACCTTTCTCTCAGTTACCGCCATTACATACTCAGTCACAAGGGAGAGCTACAGTGGATCTATTTTATAAACAAGCTTATAATTATGGTTTTTTTGGTAATTAAATAAATACAAAAATATTTTATTACATTAAAAAGGGCTGCCATATATTATAGCTTTAGCCAACAGCTGTAATATAGGAAAATGTTAGTAGTTAGGTTTGCAAAACTGTTGTCACTATAACCTTCTGTTTTCAGATAGACAGAATATTATGGGGAAAAAATTCCCTTTAGTCTCAAGATTTCCATGCTTGGCCTCAGCCCAAGTGTGATTTTTAAAAAGATGAAAAGGTGTGGAAACTTTCAGCCAAATTTTGGTGTTTGACATGGATTGTCTATCCATTTTCAGTTAATTTAAATACATTTATTTCTAGTTACAACAAAACCAGCTGATGACTAAAACTTGAAATTTTTCATGTAAATAGTTCTGAACAAGGAGTAGAGTCATTGATAAGCTTGGAGGGGAGGGTCGAAATATAAATTTGAGAGAGAAAAATCACTTCTGAACATGCTCAGTAAACATCTGCTATGACTTTTAGTAAAGCCTAATGAACTCTTTGTGACATCACATATCTGGCAGGGAGAATCCTTGTACTGTCCTTTTTCTTTCTGCATCAGGAGAGATGCAAGGGATGTAGCTCTCAGACTGTTCAGGGGTGATATTATTCCTTTTACTCTTTCTCACCTGGCTCCTGAGGCTTGTTGTCTATAAACCTCTCCTTGTTTAAGACACTTCTCACACCTGTTTAAAATACCTTTCCTGGATTAAATGATTAATCCTGTAGTGTGTGGGTAGCATCACTTTGAATATGGATTTTAATGCATATGTAAATGCTACAAACTGCTATTGAATATGTATGAAAGGATTGTTAAAAGAACAGAACATTTATTATCCTAACTCTTACAGTGAAAACCCAGTATAGAGAAATGAGAGATGTTGAAAATGTGCATGTCCTTGACACCAAACTTAATAAGCAATTATACAAAACAAATGAAACCAAACATTGAGGTTTCTCTGTAACTTGCTTACAGTGCCAACTCACAATGTTCCAAAGACTCTTCAGGCTTCCACAGAATTCTGTGTTGCTATAGCGTCTTTTATCTAAAGATCTCTGAGCACCTCCCAAACATTACTAATTAAACCTAATAAAACATCTGTGAGCTAGGGAAAGTGTTTATCCCCATTTTACAGATTAGGGAGCTAAAGCACAGAGATTTTTAGAGGGCCGGGATAAGAACCCAGGTCTTTTGACTTCTAGTATCCTAATCATAAAACTATTCTTCCTTCTTTTTATTTTCTCTCTAAGAGAATTTGATCGCAGATCCCTCTTTCAGCTAGCTGCAAGGTTCTAGGTTATGGAATAGTGCTGACCTGAACATTAGTTTTGTGGAGAGGATGTTCAAATAGTGGTGAGATCCACCCAGTTAGTTGGATTCAGGAAAGGAGCATTTATCTGCTGGGATTTCTGGAAGGATCAGATTTCATGCCTGTAGCTCAAATACAATCTCAATTTCTGTCGCAGGAGGAATTGTGAAGGGAACACTTCCTGCTGTCCCATTACATATAAAATCACCCTTGAAGTTATAGCTGAACAAGGAACATCGGAGGAGCATCTTATGAGAACAGAAAGGTTCATTTTACAACTGATACTGGCCTAAAGGTGTGGAGTCTACATATAAGCAACTGGATGACCCAAAAGAAATAGTTAATAACATAAGAACGGCCAAACTGGGTCAGATGAGTGTTCCATCTAGCCCAGTATCCTGTTTTCTGACTGGCCAGTGCCAGATTCTTTAGAAGGAATGAAAAGAGCAGGCAGTCAGCGAGTGATCCATCCCATGTCATCCACTCCCAGCTTCTGGCAAACAGAGGCTAGAGACACTCAGAGCATGGAGTTGCATCCCTGACCATCCTGGCTAATAGCCATTGATGGACCTATTCTCCATGATCTTATCTAGTTCTTGTTTGAACTTTGTTATACTTTTGGTCTTCAGAACAGCCTCTGGCAATGAGTTCCACAGGTTGACTGTGTTACGTGAAGAAGTACTTCCTTCAGTTTGTTTTAAACCTGCTGCCTATTAATTTCATTGAGTGACCCCTGGTTCTTCTTTGAGTGGAGTCTCTGTGGGTGCTCCACTTTAGGTGATTGTGTGCCTTGCACCTCTAGTTGGAGAATTTCAACAGCTGTACCTGGCTGGGCCGCACATACACTCTCCCCAAATCACGCCTGCAGTGGCAAGTAACTAGTACCATGCGGTTTCCTCTCTTCCCCCCTCCCCAGTTCCTTCTCAACCACCCTTGTTCCGTGTCAGAGCTCCAGCAGTGTGCTTGTTCACTTTACTTGAGATTGATTTAGTTTGGTTAGATTAGTCAAATAGTTTAGTGTAGTTAGGTTAGTTGGTTAAGAACCTATTCTTTCTCCCCGTTTTAAAAAACAAAAACAAAAAACCCCACCCTTTTTCCTTTTGTCCCCTTAAGGGATGTTATTTTTCTCAGAATGCCAGGGTCGCCTGGCCTTAAATGCTGCTTCTTCTGTTGTGAGGCCGTTCCACTTTCTGACAGACACTTGCAATGTGTCCGGTGCCTGGAGGAAATCCATGTGCCCCAGAAGTGCACCCATTGCCACAGTCTTAAGACCCGGACAAGGAAAGCGAGGGACCTTAAACTTATCCTAATGGAGAAGTTCCTCCATCCCGCCTTAGACCTGGGCTCGCAAACTTCTCCTGCCGCCCTATCACCGCAGGTGGCTTCCGACACACCCTTCCCCCCCCCCCCCCCCAAAAAAGGGATCTGTCTCCTAAAGGACATGGAAAGAGGAGAGCTAACACTCCCCCTGTCAAGACAGCATCAAAGAGGAAACATTCCCTGACTCCATCCACTACATCGGTACCGACTGCACCATGGCTTAGTACCTTTGAGTCTGCAGGGACCTCTGGTACTGGTGGTACCTTCACAGTCGCAGACCCTAAGTGGGCAGGCTCTAAGAGGGCAGGCAGAAGACCGCCTCCTCCACCTCAGCACCGGCAGCAACTCTGCAGTACAAAGGCAACAGCACCACCTGCTGGCCCTATGTTGAATAGCACAGACATTCCACCACAGATTGCCACACTGTCCTTGGCATGCTCTCTGTTGGCTTCTTCCCCTGGTACCTCCACAATTCTCCATACCATCTTTCACACAGGTACCACAGCCTCAACAGTTTTTTGCTCCGAAGGGACCTGAAAACTGCCCTGGTACCAGAATCCACTCACCTTGGTACCGATACTGCTTTGGTACTTTCGCTACTGCTCACTCCACCAACTACATCCGCTCCTCCTTTCTCTAGTGAGGAGGATGAAAATGAGGAAGGGGGGGCTTTCTCCTCCCAACACTCTTCACCTATGCAAGGCAGTCTTCAATCTGCACATCAGGAGCGCCCTAAGCCTACACCAGGGTCTGAATTTTTAAAGGTGGTATGGTCACCCCTGGGTATGCCCTTCCCACCTCAATGGGCATTCTGGGATCCATGGGAAGTTTATAGACAGTTTTACCTCAGACCCCTGGCACCACAGGGGTACATAGGCACTCTTCACCATGATTCACAGTACCACCAGCTGCCTCTCCCGAACAGAGCATTGAGGAGACAGAAGTTTTAGCTCAGGAGGTAGCTCCTGCCACTTGCACTTTATTCTCACCGGATGAGACTATTATGTCCCTTACGCCTACTGCTGGAGATGATTTCAGGAATTTCCAGATAACCCTAGAGGAGGTCTCCGAGTCAAGTCACGAGCCCTTGGACATACTTCACGTGTCCACCTCCTCCAAGATTGCCTTTCTGATTAACTCAGCAATCCTGGAACCCACCACAAACATCTGGCAGACCCCAGTTACCATCCCGCCCACATGTCAGAGGGAGGAGAAAAAAATTACGTCCCTTCAAAAGGGATGGAATTTCTATTCATGTACCCTCAGACAAATTCATTGGTAATCGATGCAGTTAACGAACGGGGCAAACAGCATTATTCTAGATCCACCCCTTATGGTAAAGAGTGGAAAAAACTGGACTTACTCAACTGCAATATCTATTCATCAGCGATACGGATCGCCAATTATGAAGCCCTTATGGCGAAGTAGGACCATGTAAACGATTCCAAATTTTCTGACTTTATTGACTACATACCAGAGGACAAAGGAGAGCAGTTTACATTGCTCATTTCCAAGGGCCACCTCTTGCCTAGAACTGCCCTTCAAGCCCCTTTGGACTCTGCTGACATGGCGGCAAGGGCTGACAGCATAGTAATGTGCAGGGCCTCCTGGCTTCGCCTGTCAGGCTTCCCTAGGAAGGTCCAAACCACAGTAGAGAACCTACCATTCAAGAGTCCAAAGCTGTTTGCCACCAAGACTGATGAGTCACTCCATTTGTTGAAAGTTTTGAGGGCCACGCACAGGTCTCTTGGCATCTATACATCTGCAACAAAATGCAAACAAGGCAGGCATTATACATCGCAACGTCCCAGACAGGTCCCGTACACACAGCTGCCGAGACACAATATGATAACCAGAGGCATAGACAGAGACTGCCCAGACACAGAGCAAGCTCCTCCCAACCTACCACATCTCAACAATCAACCTCTAAACAGCAGATTTGAAGGTTTAGTCGAGGGCTTGCTAAATCTCCCCCAACTTTTGCTGCCACCACTACCTACCACCAACCATCCCTTTACCAATCGTCAAATACCATTCTATCCAAACTGGCGAGCCATCACTTACAACAGATGGGTATTGGTAATCATCAAGACCAGCTTTGCCATCCAATTCCTCCCCACCTTTCCTCCCCATCCCTCTTCAGGGACCCCTCTCACGAGCCCTTCCTGAGTCAGGCAGTGGAGCATCTCCTACAACTGGGCGCAGTAGAGCCAGATCCAGTGCATCACAGAGGGAAGGGCTTCTAATCCCATTATTTTTTAACCCGAAGGAAGTCTGAAAGATGGAGACCCATCCTCAATCTCAGGAAGCTAAACAAATTCACCAGAATACGATTCAGGATGGTTATGTCAGTTACAGTCATTCTAGTTCTGGAACAAGGGGATTGGTTTGCAGCCCTCCACCTGCAAGAGACACATTTTCACAATACTATATGCCCTACTCACAGGAAATTTATTTGGTTTGTACTGGGACAGGACCATTTCCAATATACAGTACTACCCTTTGATCTCTCCATGGCCCCCTGAGTATTTTCAAAGTCCTTGCTGTGGCAGCAGCCCAGCTTCGCAAGAACAGGGTCATTCATGATATACCCCTCCTTAGACTACTGTCTAATCAAGGCTTACACTCGGGCAGAAGCTGTTGCAGTCACACACCAGACAATGTCGCTCTTCACCAGTCTCAATCAACAAATAAACGTCTAAAAGTCCACACTAATGCCAGTCCAGAAACTGGACTTCATTGGCGTGCAACTAAATTCGCTAGAAGCAACAGTGTCATTACCTCTTCAGAGAATCACCACTCTAACGAACCTCATCAATACCTCGGTGCACAGCCCAACGATATCGGCTGGGACCTGTCTTCAGCTACTATGTCACATAGCGGCAACTACATGTGGTGAAACGTGCCAGACAGCACATGCACTGCTTGCAGGGTTGGTTCAAGATGGTGTTCACACCGCACAAACACAATTTGAACAAACTTCTGAGTATGCCAATGAAGGTCAAGGACTCACTACAATGGTGAACTAACCTGTACAACGTCTGCACAGGTGTCTTTTTCCTTCAGCCTCCTCCCAAATTGATAATCACAATGGATGTCTCTCTACTGAGTTGAGGTGCTGTAAATGTGCGGGACTCACCTGGCAGCGCCTCCTGTTGGTCATCCGTGGGAATTAGCTCACCAGCCCTCTGGAGTGCCCTCTGCAGGCCGGTGTCCCTACATACAGCATACTCACCAACTGGATCCTACTGGCCCTTCCCTTCCTTTCCAGGACAGGTTATCCTATTTCTTGCTTGCACGGCAGGCCATCACCTCAGGCATATGTGTGCTAAGCATGGTGAAATTGAGAAATAAATTGCAGGGTATATTCATGTGCCCTTCCCAGCCCCTCCTCAGGGACCCCTCTCATGAGCCTGTACTAAGGCAAGAAATGCAGACTGTAGATCCTCTGCTTCCTCAGGGGTAGGGTGGTTTATTCTTGATAGCTTTTAATACCCAAAGCCAGAGAAGGGTCTCAAACCCATTCTAGACTTTCAGAACCTAAAAAATGCATCAAGAAGTTGAAGTTCCACATCATAGAATCATAGACTTTAAGGTCAGAAGGGACCATTATAATCGTCTAGTCTGACCTGCACAACGCAGGCCACAGAATCTCACCCACCCACTCCTGTAATAAACCCCTAACCTATGTCTGAGCTACTGAAGTCCTCAAATCATGGTTTAAAGACTTCAAGGTACAGAGAATCCTCCAGCAAGTGACCCGTGCCCCACGCTGCAGAGGAAGGCGAAAAAAACCCAGGGCCTCTGCCAATCTGCCCTGGAGGAAAATTCCTTCCCAGCCCCAAATATGGCAGTAAGCTAAACCCTGAGCATGTGGGCAAGACTCACCAGCCAGACACCCAGGAAAGAATTCTCTGTAGTAACTCAGATCCCACCCCATCTAACATCCCTTCACAGGCCGTTGGGCATATTTACTGCTAATAAGCAAAGATCAATTAATTGCCAAAATTAGGCTATCCCATCATACCATCCCCTCCGTAAATTTATCAAGCTCAGCCTTGATGCCAGATACATCTTTTGCCCCCACTGCTCCCATGGGAAGGCTGTTCCAGAACTTCACTCCTCTGATAGTTAGAAACTTTTGTCTAATTTCAAGTCTAAACTTCCTGATGGCCAGTTTGTATTCATTTGTTCTTGTGTCCACATTGGTACTGAGCTTAAATAATTCCTCTCCCTCCCTGGTATTTATCCCTCTGATATATTTATAGAGAGTAATCATATCTCCCCTCAGCCTTCTTTTGGTTAGGCTAAACAAGTCAAACTCTTGTGTCTCCTTTCATAAGACAGGTTTTCCATTCCTCGGATCATCCTAGTAGCCTTTCTCTGTACCTGTTCCAGTTTGAATTCATCCTTCTTAAACATGGGAGACCAGAACTGAACACAGTATTCCAGATGAGGTCTCACCAGTGCCTTGTATAATGGTACTAACACCTCCTTATCTCTACTGGAAATCCCAAGACCAAATTAGCTTTTTTCACATTGGCGGCTCATAGTCATCCTGTGATCAACCAATACTCCGAGGTCCTTCTCCTCTGTTACTTCCAACTGATGTGTCCCCAATTTATAACCAAAATTCTTATTAATCCCTAAATGCATGACCTTGCACTTTTCACTATTAAATTTCATCCTATTACTATTACTCTAGTTTACAAGGTCATCCAGATCTTTCTGTATGATATCCCGGTCCTTCTCTGTATTGGCAATACCTTCTAGCTTTGTGTCATCCACAAACTTTATTAGCACACTCCCACTTTTTGTGCCAAGGTCAGTAATAAAAAGATTAAATAAGATTGGTCCCAAAACCGATCCCTGAGGAACTCCACTAGTAACCTCTCTCCAGCCTGACAGTTCACCTTTCAATATGACCCATTGTAGTCTCCCCTTTAACCAGTTCCTTATCCACCTTTCAGTCTTCATATTGATCCCCATCTTTTCCAATTTAATGAATAATTCTCCATGTGGAACCATATCAAATGCCTTATTGAAATCAAGGTAAATTAGATCCACTGCATTTCCTTTGTCTAAAAAATCTGTTACCGTCTCAAAGATGATCAGGTTGGTTTGGCACGATCTTACTTTTGTAAAACCATGTTGTATTTTGTCCCAATTTCCATTGACCTCAATATCCTTAACTACTTTCTGCTTCATATGGTGTCCCTTGCCACTATTATCCCTTCCCAATATCTGGGAGATGGTATGCTGCCCTTAACTTCCAGGATGCCTGCTTCTGTGTGATGATCCATTTTGGTCAGAGGAGGTTCCTGAGGTTTGCCCTTCAGTCTGCCATCGGCACTGACAGTTTTCACCAAGTACATAGCAATGGTAGCAGCCTTCCTCCACCAGAGAGATGTCCACACATATCCTTACCTGTACAGTTGGTTGATTCAAGGTCGTATCATATGTCAGGTAGAGGCCATTATCCCTCATAGTCTGTTCAGCATCCTAGGATTGAAAATAAGCAAAGAAATCCATGTTATCACTTCTACAAAAAATAGTTTATTAAAACAGTCCTATACTCAACAAGGCCTTTGTGCCTTCTCCCAGATTCCAGACTATATGGAACCTCTGTGCATCTCTCAAGGATTAGTCACAAACCACAGTGAGGAATTTTCTCAGGCTCTTAGGTCACATGGCTGCATGTACATATGTGACCCCTCATGCCAGGCCCCACCTCAATGTAAGATAGGCAAGGCTCAAGTCAATCTATTGCTTTCAGATTCACCATGTAGACAAGCTGGTATGCACCTCAGACAGGGTGTTGTCATCTCTGAGCAGGTGGATGAGCCAAGATGATGTTTGTGAGGGAGTCCCCTTCTCTCTACCTCTCCTTTATGTGACTTTGGTAATGGATGCTTCAGTCATGAGGTGGGGAGTGTATTTGGGTGATCTTCTGACTCATGGTTTGTGGACTGCCCATGAGGCCAGGTTACACACACATGTTTTTCGGTTGCATGCAGTATTCTGTGCGTGTCAGCAGTTCCTGCCTCATGTGCAGGGCAAAACTATGTAGATGCTCACATATGTGAACAAAGAAGGAGGCGCCTAGTCAGACTGCCTGTGCACAGAGGCAGTCAAGCTGTGGAATTTCTGCATACAGAGCTCAGTCACTCTCAGGGTCTCATTTGCCAAGTATTTAAAATGGCCTGCAGATCACTTGAGTAGATTCTTCATCTTTGATCATGAATGGTCTCTCAATGTGGCCATTCTAGCTTTGGTGTTTTGTGTAGAGGGTTTTCAGATGGTGGATCTGTTTGAGACTTGGCAAAATAGGGTCATGGCCCTGGGATGGGTAGCAGTTGTGGGTCAGTCTCAGATGCTTCCTGTTCCATGGAATGATCCTTATAGCTCCACCCTGGCAAAGGCAGCTGCAGTGGTCTGACCTGCAAAAGCTCTCTACTTAGGAAGCCTTTCTCTTGCCACTAACCAGAGACCTCATAACTTGGAATCATGAGCCAGTGCTGCACCGACCCCTCAGGTGCTACACCTCACAGCATGGTCATCAGTGGTTAAATGCAGAGAAGGCACACAGTTAGGTGGCAGTCCAAAATGTCCTCAATAATATAAAACCTTCCACTGGAGAGGCTTACCTTAGTACATGGAAGCACTTCTCCATCAGGGTGACTTCCCTTAATGTGTCACATGCTCAAACTAAAATTCAATCAATTCTGGACTCTCTCTCACATCTTAAGGAGTCAGGTCTAGCCCTCAGCTTCATTAGGGTGCATCTGGCTGCTACCTCAACTTTTCACCCTTGAATTGATGATGGAACTATTTTTACTAATCCTATCACAACCATGTTCCTGAAAAGTCTAGATAGATTATTCCCACCCATTCAGGATCTAGCACCACCTTGGGATTTGAACTTAGTTTTTTCTGCCCTTATGGACTCCCCATTCAAGCCTTTAGCTTCCTGTTTGCTTCTACACTTCTCAGAAAAGGTGGCCTTGTTAGAGGCCATCACCTTGGCTAGGAGAGTGGGAGAGCTAAATGCACGTGTCACAGATCCATCATATATACCATTTTCTACAAAGATAAACTCAATTATAGACATAGATATAAGGTTTTGTCAAAGATGGTATCTGATTTTCATCTGAACCAGTCTATATACTTACCTGTTTTCTTCCCAAAGCTGCATGCTGACAAGGATGAATGAAGGCTGCATGCTCTGGATGTGTGGAGAGCTTTGGCTGTTTACCTGGACAGGACAAAAGCCTTTTGGGTTTCTTGGACTATAACACGGTTCAAACAAGAACTAGATAAATTCATGGAGGATAGGTCCATCAAAGCTTTTAGCCAGGATGGGCAGGGATGGTGTCCCTGGCGTCTGTTTGACAGAAGCTGGGAATGGGCGACGGGATGGGTCACTTGATGATTACCTGCTCTGGTCATTCCCTCTGAAGCACCTGGCATTGGCCACTGTCAGCAGACAAGATACTGGGATAGATGGACCTTTGGTCTGACCCAGTATGGCTGTTCTTATGTTCCAAGCTCTACCTCCTCCATAACAGCATGGCAGTATCTACAATATAATGGACATATGCAAACACAAAGAAGGGAAAAAAGTTACTCCTCTTAACTGGTGGTCTTCAAGATGTGTTGCATATGTCCATTACACAACCTGCCCTTTTTTCCCCCAGTGCATCAGAGTCTACTGTCAGCATTCTGGTGTGAGGGAACCAAAGGTGGGGTGCGGTGGCGTCCACCCTTTATATCCTCTGTTCAGAGCATGAGGAGCCAGGGTGTGAGCCCCATTACTGTTACCACTGGGGAGAAAACTCTGGCATGGGCACATTAGCTGCACACACACCTACAATGTAATGGACATACGCAACATGTCTCATGGAACAAGTTATGAGAAGGCGAGTAACTTTTTTCCCCTAATTTATTGCATCGGGGGGTTCATAAAAATTACAAAAGCTGTAAGACTAGCCCCTCCAGCTATAAAGGACACTAGCTTTTCCCAAAACCTACTTTTAAGATAGTACACTATGAACAGAGAATCATATTTGAATTATCAGGGAAAGGAGTCCCTCATTCAGGAATTGGTCATTTTGTTCTAAATGGGCAAAAAATCAATCTGCTATTCATGTCTATTCTTCATGTGTTTGGGACTAGCAGCCAAACAACAAAGTTGATGAGTGGGAAATCATTCAGCAAGGATAATGGTGTCTGAAGTTTTCTAAAAAAGTGAGCATGGCCTACAGGATTGGAATTCATGAGATGTGGGTTTTATTCCTGGCCCCTGCTGATCTTAATACTTAAGCTTACTGGGCTTAAAACTGTGTGGTGTTGAGCTCTCTCGACTTGTGTTGAAATTGAGTTGAAAGCATTCATCATCTTGCAGGATTGGGCTGTTAATCTCTGTATTTCAGTTTCCCAATATATAAATTTGAATGTTTACCTCCCTCTTAGAGCTGTAGTGAAGCTTACTGCCTGTAAGGATTGATGTCCTTAGATGAAAGGTAGAAGTGCAATGTATGAGGTCCTAAGCTAGCCGTGGAACAGCTAGGTGGTGGGTATCATGTAGAATTGCAAAGCTGTGACTTGTAGCAAATATATAGAGCTATGGGCTTTTGCTTAGGATGTTTTGCCACCTGACACCCTATTCAATACAGCAAGTGTGTCGTTATTGCATGAATATACAATTTTGGTTTTAACAGCATGTTTTGATGTGGTATTACTTAATTGTACCCATATGTCTTATGGATCCAAATAACTAATTTTTCTAGTGTGTACACTTGAGTTGTTGTCTTGAAACTGTTTAAAATAAATCCCTTTCATGCCATTCTTCTGTGTGTGTTCACCACTGTGCTTCTCAAAAGCAAAATGAATGTAATGATGCCGCTGAATGTAATTGTAAGGCATACACTGGACAACCATATGGATGCTGTTTTGATGCAGTTACGTTCTATGTTTGTTTGGCACATGCTAGATTAATAGTAGTCAATGAGCATTGTGTTAGCCATTATGATGTCATTAGAAGTCTATTAGTATTGTAGTAAATGAAGCAGTTCATTATATTCCAGTGTCAGTTGAAGTCTGTGGAAATGGGGTTTATGCAAGCATGTCATATTGAGATACAATGTGCTGTATATTTTGTTAGATTAGTTTCATCTTCTTTGTCATTTAGATGACTGTGCTCTGAAGATCCTGCTCCAAATAAGTAATCAAGTACAGATGTCTTCAGCCATGAACAGTTTTTTTGATGGTATTCTCTCAGTGCTGCTGTGTTGCTAAATATTTCTTTGCGATCACAATTTGTATAGGAAATATATAAATTATTCTTTAATCCAGTATGTCTGACTATCCTGTACTGTCAGCAAAATCTACATTTACTGTTCAGTTGCTCCTAATTTTCATTCCAAATTGTATGTAAACTGGAGCGAACCTAATGGGTTTTTATGTTTTGCAAAATGGGTCTTTTGAAATGGCGTCTTCTGTAATAACAGATGTAAGCATGTTCAGCAGGATTCAAATAGCAAGTTTGAGTAGCAATTTTAACTTTGTAAATACCTTTCTAACTTGTCATACTAATAAAGATTTTTAATTTGAATCCCCCCCACATATTTACCTAGACTAGAGGCTAAAGGAATCCTGTCTTAAATCAAACACAGTTTTTTAAAAAAGGGGGTAGGTGGAGAAGCCCCAGTCGCTGCAAGATCAGTAATTGTATAACTTTTTCACATCTAGTCTGTTAAAATTTGTCAATTTACAACATGTAAATAAAATTTTCAAGTTGGCAATAATAATAGACTTTCCCTTTCTATGATGCAAACTTAGTGTTTTTTGTTGTTTAATTTTTCTAGTGCGTACACTTGAGTTGTTGTCTTGAAACTGTTTAAAATAAATCCCTTTCATGCCATTCTTCTGTATATGTTCACCACTTTTTTTTTTTTTTATTCCAGGGATATTTATTGCAAATTCTGGCCTGATATTATTTTGTGAAAAAGGTGATGGTTTTAAAAAAGTCTGATTAATGTGTAATTCAAAGGTGAAGAGCTAAGAATTTTTTTCCCAAAGAAAATGGCAATCCCTCCTCCCTACCACCTCTTTTTAGATTTTTTCTTAAAATAAAGTTCTAACATATAAAGCACAAGATGGAGTACTAGCTGTATTTGCTACAAGCTACCAAATCACACTGGGAAAAAAATTACTGTCTCATGAAGCACCTATCTATAATACGTCTTTGGGAGAAAAAGCTGAATTTTCATGGGGACTTCAGTGTGAGTGACATATGCTGGTGGTCTCCTGCTGGTAGTACTAAAACATCCTCTAAATTTCTAAAAACTATGGATGACAATTTCTTAATTCAGTGTTGCATCCAACATAGGGAAATTCTATATTAGACCTCATATTGACAGATAAAGAGGAATTGATTACAGAACTAAAAACTAGTGGTAGCTTAGGTACAAGTGATCATGACTTGATTACATTTGTTATGTGCAAACAGAATAAAATCCAAACAAGGGTTGTGTGTGTGTGTGTGTGCGTGCATGTGTATGTGTATATATGAGGGTTTTAAAACAGCTCTCTGGACTGTTAATGTTGATTTCTTCCAATACATCTTGTAACACTAGGGAAGTTTCAGCGCACTGGAAGAAAGCTAATGTGCCAATAATTAAAAAGGGGTACATATATTAATGAAAAATAGATCTTGTGAAACTAACAGTATCTTTTTTTTATGAGACTACAGATTTGGCTGATAAAGATAATAGGGTTGATGTAACATACTTAGACTTCTGTAAGGCATTGATTTGGTCCAGCACAACACTTTGATTAAGAAACTAAAATAGTACAAAATTAATACAGCACACACTAAATAGATTAAAGACTGGATAACAGAAGGTTTCAAAATGCAATTGTAAACAGGGAATCATCATTGAGCAAATGTGTTTCTAGTGGGGTCCTGCAGGGATTGGTTCTTGGCCCTATGCTTTTTAACATTTTTATCAATGACCTGGAAGAAAATATAAAATCATTGCAGATAAAGTTTGCAGATGACCGCAAAGATAAGGAGAAGGTTAATAATGAAGAGAACAGGTCACTAGTGCAGAGCAATCTGGATCACTCCAGTAGGTTCCTTATGTGAACCTTATGCATTTTAATATTACCAAATGTAAAGTCATACATCTAAGAACAAAGAACGTAGGCCATACTTACAGGATGGGGGACTCTATCCTGGGAAGCAGTGACTCTGAAAAGAACTTGGGCATCATGGTGGATAATCGGCTGAACCTGAGCTCCCAGCAGAATGCTTTGGGTAGAAGGGCTAATGTGATTCTTGGATGTATAAATGTGAGTATCAAGTAGGAATAGGAAGATAGTATTATTTCTGTATTTGGCACTAATGTGACAGCTAGTGGAATACAATATCCAGTTCTTGCATCCACAGCTCAAGAAGGATATTGATCAATTGTTTGCAGTGTGATTGTAGCTGTATTGGTCCCAGGCTATTAGAGAGACAAGCTGGGTGAGGTCATATCTTTTCTTGGAACAACTTCTGTTGGTGAAAGAGACAAGCTTTCAAGATACACAGAGCTCCTTTTAGGTCTGGGAAAGTACTCAGAGTGTCAGACTAAATAGAAGGTGGAACAGATTGTTTAGCATAAGTAGTTAACACATATTTTAAGAGACCATTCAAGGTGAAGTGGCCAGTTAGCACCTCTGCAGTCATAGGACAAAAAAAGGGGGATTAGTGGGTTACAGATTGGATTTATGGCTTATTACCACAATGTCTTTATTAAGAACATGATTTCTAGTGTTTAGTTGCAAAATTATTAATTTCAGCTCCCAGGCTCCTCTTTTGAAGTTGTTGTGCAGGTTTCCTTTAAGGATGAGGACTGAGAGGTCAGATATGGAGTGATCGTTTTTATTTTTAAATGTTCGCCCACAGGTGATATAGTGTTTTTATCTTTTATCAGTTTTTTGTGAGAGTTCATTTGAGAGACTAGTGATTGTCCCAAGCCCCCTCTTCTGGCCTTCAAACAACTCTGCAACCTTTCCAAGCTCATCAGAAGCAAGCTCCTGACAGACCAGGAAACACCAACTCAAAGTGGCACCAGACCCTGAAGTAACAACAGATGCAAAACCTGCAGATATAGCCCCACTGTTATGATGATCAATACTCCCCACAGCACACCTTTCAAGCTCATATACGTGCCTATCACAACATGTCGCATACTTCATCCAGTGAAGTAAGTGCTCCAGTAACTATGGAGGTAAAACTAGACAATCACTGTGCTCTTTTCCAGATGTGAAGAAGAGCTCTGTGTAGCTCAAAAGCTTGTCTCTTTCACCAACAGTAGTTGGTCAAATAAAATATATTACCACACCCACTTTGTCTGATTGATCAGTTGGAGAGGGTGCACAGAAGAGCCACGAGAATGGTTTTAAACGTGGGAAAACATGTAGTGATAGACTCAGAGTATAATCTATTTACTTTAGGGCCTGGCTACACTTGCAGTTGTAGCGCGCTGGGAGTTAAACCAGCCTTCAGAGACCGCAGCAGGGAAAACACTGCCTAGTATTTACACTGTCAGCTGGAAGTGCACTGGCATGGCCACATTAGCAGCTCTTGCAACGCCACAAAGAGCAGTGCATTGTGGTAGCTATCCCAGCATTCAACTGGCTCCAACATGCTTTTCAAATGCGGGGGTGGGGTGGGGTGTGACAGGGAGTGTGTTGTGTGTATGTGGGGGGAGAGAGAGAGTGGGTTTTTGGGGTGCTGAGAGTGTGTCAGCATGCTGTCTTGTAAATTCAGACCCTCTTCCCCCCTGCGCGCCTCTCACGCTCACAGCAAGCAACATTCCACACTAATGGCTTGCTTTGTCCTGGAGCAGATAAGCATGCCAGCTGTCAGAAACCGAGCTTTGAAAGGGCATATCCGCATTCGTACAGCTGATTCCAAAACAATGACAAGGGTGGCCACTTGACTTAAGGGGATTATGGGACATTTCCGGAGGCCGGTCAAAGCACAGTAATGCAACACGTCTGCAGCTGCAGAGTCCAGGCTCTCTAAGTGCCTTGCCAGTGTGGACGGGTCGGGAGTTAGGGTGCCTGGGGCTGCTTTAATGCACTCTAACTTGCAAGTGTAGCCAAGCCCTTAACAAACAGAAGATTAAGGGGTGTCTTGATCACAGAATATAAGAATCTCTATTCTATGGGGAACAGAAATTTTATAATAAAGGGCTCCTTGACCTAGCAAACAAAGGTGTTACAAGATCCAGTGTCAGAAAGTTAAAGCTAGACTAATTCAGACTAGAAATAAAGCATAGATTTTTAAGAGTCAGGTCATTTTTAACAGTCATTTGGTGGACTCTCCATCAATAGAAATTTTAAAATCAAGATTGGATATTTTTCTAAAATATATGCTCTAGTTCAAACAGGGAAGACCTATGGCCTGTGTAATACAGGTGGTCAGATGATCACAATGGTTCATTTTGCCCTTATAATCTACAAATATGGTTTCGGGAAGTGCAGCTTGAACCAGAGGGAAAGAGTAGGATCTGCAACCCACTTTTTGCCTTAGTTCTGGGAAAGACCTATACAAGACCCCTGTGCTTATAGCCAGCCATCTAGGAGCAGCCGCAGATGTCTAGGGTGAGAGGCGAGCTGTCACGGCCTCAGTTGTCTCCCAACATAATTTGAAGCAAGTAGCTCTGAACTGTTTTTATCTTAGAGTTTTACTAAGATTACTATTTGACAGGCATTTATATTATGTTTCCCATATCCTGCCATCTGACTTTTCTGGACCCTGTATCCAACCCATCATGTTTTTCGCGCTCCTTCACACCCTGACAGCCCTGTCATCCTCCTTTTTCTTCTTATACCATATCGTTTCTTTTCCTGTAATACCTCTCACTCCTCCAGCCTCAAGAAATATCACTTACAACTTTATTAATACATATAAAAGCACACCCTTAAATAGAACTATTGTGAACACATTCAGAACTAACTAGAGTTACCATATGTCCTGTTTTGGATGGGACAGTTCCCTTTTTTAAGCCCTGTCCTGAATGTCCTGAGTTTTTTGTCAAAACTGGGCACGTGTCCTGCTTACTCTTGCCAACTGATGATTAGTTGGCAAGAGCAAATGGTGCAAATGCCCAGTTCTGCCAAAAAAGTGGGGTGCGGCCCCCTAACAGGGCATGGAGGAACATTCAGGGTGGCGAGCGGCTACACCAGCTCTGTGTGGTGGGACTTGGATGAGTGGCATGGGCCAGCCCCGCATGGCGAGGCAGCTCGCGTGAGGGTTTCAGGCCAACCCCACACATGAGGGGAGGAGAGGACTGGGGGTAGTGGAAGGCTCAGGCAAGCAGCTTGGGCCAGCCCCACATAGTGTCCTGTTTTCACTTTGAGAAATATGGTCACCCTACAACTAACTGAATCTACCACCTGATCTTTTGTTGTAATATTTATTTCATTCTTCTTCCTTTCCATCTCTGTTGTCTTTGCTTGTCACATTATGTTTATACTTTATATTATAAGCTGTGTGGGACAAGCATCAGGCATCTTTGTCTATAACACACCTATACATGACAGGTGCAAGACGAAAAACAAAGAGAAAAATTGTGGTAGTGCTTATTTGTGCTATAGGAGAAAGTTAGAAGGGGAATGCACTGTTGCTTGATTGAAGGAAAAACAAAAACCTTGCTTTGGATCCCATGTACAAAGTAAAGATTTTTTGCATTAAAATATGAAAGTAGATAGTCTTTTGCTCAGTCACTGTTTCTAAGATGTATTATAATATGGTGGTTGAACTACAGTTGTAATGCAGCTGTGAGGAGAATGGTATGAATAAAACATGTTCCTGCAAGCTGCTGGTGTATAAATGTATAATTTTTTTTTTAAAGAATTGAATGTTCTTTCATAGCAGATAAAAACAATTGATATTTTAGTATGTAGAATATAGGGTGACCAGATGTCCCGATTTTATAGGGACAGTCCCAATATTTGGGGCTTTTTTTTATATGGGCTCCTATTACTCCCCACTCCCTGTCCCAATTTTCACACTTGCTATCTGGTCACCCTAGTAGAACACATTAGCTAAAGCTGACATAGCATGAGTTGTGCAATTGCTAAGTGTAAGAAAATACTGTCTTTTAAACTGTTACCGAGACCCTCATATGTCTGAGTAATCTGGATCAATATTGAAAAAGCCTCTGGATCCCTCACAGTTAATTAATCAATCCTTTATAGGGGGTGGTGGGGATGCAAGCATGGGTGACCAGATAGGCCTTGCAGCATGACATGAGCTGAACTCTAAAAACAGGGACACCTTGCTGAAAACACCCTGTTTCTAGCCCCCTCCTAACTAAGGAGCTTCTAATTTAAGAACCTCATCTGATTACAACTGCCCAAATCTCTGAGGTATACAGAACCCAAACTATATAGCGTTCTAGGTTAAAGCAAACACCTGAAATTGGATCGGGGAACAAACTAAAAGCCAGTGTAGGAACAGAAAGGAAACTAGAAGATGTACTGCAATTGTATCATAAGGATATCTTTAAGCATCCAAAGATACGTCCCCATCAGAAGCTCACTGTTGTTTTATTTATTTATTTTTGTTGTATAGGGACACAGCACTTCTAATCTTGTCTTTTGGCCTAGTGTCTACTGTACATGCATACTGATTAGCCACCAGAGTATACTTATTCTGTTTGTTCAACTGATGAACTATTATTTGGAAGAAGTCGAGAGATCAATGTATTGGATTTAGTAGGATATGTAAAACTATTTCAGATCTCATCCTGCACTTGAGTGTATGGCAAGTGTATTCACACTTTTGAATTCTAATGAAAGTCAAAGTTTTCCTCTTTTACATACGAGGCAAAGAAATTGTCTCCAGAATGTTTCAGACAAGCTGTTAATGCTATCCCAAAGGCCTCAACATTATCCCTTACATTTTAGGCCTGTTTCTTTGCTACATCTAATAATTCATACTACGTCTGCCTTATAGCACTTCAGCAAAGATCCTTGTCAGGATCTCTTGCAGCAAGGGTTTAATGATCTTGGTTGGCTAAAGCACTGATTTCCTTTTCTGCTGAAAGGAGCTATTACTGTCTCAAACTCATAGTTTTTCATAGCTTCTAGAAACATCATCTCCTTTATAAAGTTTGTCGTTACAGACTTGCTGTGGAAGGTGGTAGAGAGACAATGAATCTAGGTTAGCAGGAGTTCGCCTAACTCTCTCTCTCTCTTACCCCCCCCTCCCCAAAATCCATGTCACCATAGAATTTGGCCCGGTGACTAGTGCCAAGTCCTTCCCTATCTTGTTTCCTTTTAAAAATAAATACTTTTCCTACATATTTCAAAATACTTCTTGTGGGTAACAAAGGCATTGAATTTTACTTCATCATCAATCTTCTTCATCTCTATCATGGTAAATTATGTGGGGGTTTTTCTCCCATAAACAGGATTTTAAATGCTTTGTTAATCTACCTGTTCAAAATAAAACGTGAAACCTCATGCTGTTTTTTTCATTCAACATACTACGACATCATGTTTGTTAAAACTGTTATAACAGTTGTGTTCTTTTATATTTGATTTTATTATCTTATAATTGAATATAGTTTGTGGAAAACGCTAGACGTGATAACATCGGAAGCTGAAGTTCATGCAACAACAGTTCATATTTTATCTATTTTGCTCAGTCTTTGCACCCCAACCATAACTTGCAGGGATTTCCATTAGGAGAAAGAGTAACTTGTCTCTATACCAATTCAATTCTTAGCTTCTCTGCTAATTAGTATACTGGTTTGACGTCACCAGTGTCGATCACATAAGCCTCTGACTAGACATTTAAAATAATGGTAAGTTTTGGTGACTTACCAACCTGTGTTCCATTTTTAATTACTCGTTTATTTTTGAGTTGGTGATCACATGTAAACTAATCTCCAGCTTCCTTTGCCTCCACTCCTATTATTTTAATGTGATAGCTTCTTGAAGATCATGTTAAAGCTTGTTAATTAACTATCCTGTGGAATGGTAGGTAATTTCAAGTTGTATCTGTCCCATAAGAAATATAGTTTAGTTTCAAGTTAACAGTACCACATGTTGTAATCTTCGTAGCTTTACCAGTCAGTATGGCTTAGACATCTAGTTGAAACAGGAGTCTAGATTTAAGTGTCCTGTCTGAATGAATAAGGATCTAATATTGGTGTGTATAATCATGAAATAGAAAAAATTGAAAAGAACTACATTTTAAAAAGTTGTCTTTGCAGACAACTTGTTTATCTAGTTTCAGGACAATTACTGTGAAAATGGCTGACTTCTAAACTTCAGAAAAATTGGGTTCATATATGAAACATCAGCTAACCATTAACTAGCTGTGCTAACTAGTCTAAAAATAGTACATAGCTCCAGGGCCGCCCAGAGGATTCAGGGGGCCTGGGGTCTTCGGGGGTGGGGGGCCCCGCTTCAGAAGTAATTCGGCGGCGGGGGGGTCCTTCCACTTCGGGACCCACCGCCGAAGTGCCCCGAAGACCTGCGGCAGGGGCTCCCCGCCGCCGAATTACTGACGAAGACCCGGCACTTCGGCGGCAAGTCCCGCTTCAGCAGGAATTCGGCAGCGGGTGGTCCTTCTGCCCCGCTGCCGAAGACCTGGAGCGGAAGAAGCTCTGGAGGCCCGGGCCCCGCGAGAGTTTTCCAGGGCCCCCGGAGCAAGTGAAGGACCCTGCTCCAGGGGCCCTGAAAAACTCTCATGGGGGCCTGGGGCAAATTGCCCCACTTGCCCCCCCTCCCCCCAGGCGACCCTGTATAGCTCTACCTGCCCATTATCTAGGTTTTATGCATTGACAAGCAGGTTGGTAGAGGCTGATAGGATACATTTTAAACTGTCAGGAGTTCTTAATCACAAAAATTGCATTTTCCCTATCACTTGCAAGGAGTTTACTAATCAGAATAAGTTCTTTTATTGACACTTTTGATCTTAGTATTTGAAATAATAAAATTAAGGGTGAATACTTTATAAATGAAAACTAATTAAACTATTTAATGTAATAATATGTAAATTTGCACTGTGCAGAATGTTTTGCAACCTGTGGGTTGCTAGACTAGTTCAAGGAGCTATGGGGCATAGAAAAATAAATTTAGGTGGAGAAAGTTGCAGATCCACCCAAACATGGTGTGCTGTCCACAGGGAAAGCAGCAGGTGCCTTCTCAAAAGCCAGCCACTTTCCCTGCCAACTTCTGTTGTCACTCTTAATATAGCTGACTGCAGGAGCTGCTCAGAAGACAGACCACGCATCCAAGCTTCTAGTCTTTGTTCCTACAACAATGAGCTCTGCTTGAAGTAGTACATTCTGTACACCTAGCAACTGGTAACCTTCTTGTGAGTGGAAGAAGAGACTGAGAACATGAGCTGCTAGAGCTGAGTTGAGATGCAGGGAAGAAGTGAGTAGTCAGCAGAAAGCATGTAAAATCAAAAACGAATAAAAGAAAACAAAAATGACACTAGGAAAATAGAAAAGAGGAGAAATGAGAAAATTGACAACCAAAAAAAAAGAGTGCTGTGCCATGACAGGGTGCGAAGAGACATTCTTCGAGTAGTGTCCCTATGGCTACTCTGTTTCAGATATACATGCTCCTCTAGAGCCCTGGTTAGGAGATTTCTAGCTAGCAGCATCTGTTTGGCCCATACATGCACCATCATGACAGAAACTACAGCTATATAGGGGTGTGCAGGCAAACCACCCTTAGTTCCTTCTCTGCTGCCACCCCCTGAAATGGAATGCCTAGAGTGTATTCAGCCTTTTCTTTTTCTTCAAAGTTAGTTAGTTTATAGTTGTAAGTTACTGTTTAGTGTTTAGTATAGTTAGTTTTAGGTGAGAGGATTATTTTTCTCTCTTTTCCCCCAGGAGACTTGTCGGTACAATTGATATCCTGAGTACTGAGCATGTGTCAGCACGTGGCATCTGCAATGCATGCAATATGCACATCATTACCAGTACTGTTGGCTCCAGCTATGGCAAAACTTGGCTGTGGTCTTGGTACTAGGGTCCTTTGCAGTACTTCAGGAGTTCTGATATTCAAGGGACCTCTCTGTCTCGGATGTACCAGAGTCCCTGTTTCTTGTCAGGTACTGAGCATCTCTTAGTATTGAGACCTCAGTCTCTGAGTGGCCATTCCATGGAACAGGAGTCTCCTCCGTTCTCACTGACTGCCCCATCCCCCAAGAGCTGGATGTGGAAGATGACGTTTCCCACCTGGTCGCCTTGGTTTCCTTGAGGGGTTCTCCTACATGCCTTTTTAGGAATCCGCCTTCCTTCAATTGGGAAGGGGCTTCCTACAATTGGCTGATATAGAAAGGTTATGGGCAGCTCGTCATAATCTATTTTACCAAAACAAAAAACTTTCTTATTAAAAAAAAATGCATTCTTAAGAGGTGGTCAGTGACCACCTTGACCACTTTATTGATGTATTTTATTACTATCCTCTGCTTCTTTCATCAGTTTCTGCCTGTTTGACTTTTTGACCCTAATCCTGCAAGCTGTTTTGTACAAGTGGATTCCTGAACCCATGTGACACCCATTGAAAGGGTCAGCCTGTGCAGAGTAGCTTGCAAGATCAGGACCTGTAAATTCTTGGGGCAGGGATTCTGCCTTCCCCTACTGCTGCCCTAGGGTTCTCACCCAGACATCACAGTAATGGACAAATTTTGATTTCTGTTGTGGGGTTGAGGTCTCCTGGGGGCCCCAACCCAAACTGACTCCCCCATTAATTTGTTGGGGTTTTTTTTCCTCTTTTTTTTTTAATGATGTCCATGTTGGGCAACTACAGACTTTTGATAATCCTTTGCTATGAGAAGGTCAGGGGGAAAACTAAGGATAACAGCAAACTTAATCTCCTAACACTATGCATGTTGTAAACATCTCATATTTCATACAATAGATTTTAAAATTTTAAGGTGCCATGTAAATTTTATTTCAGACACTTTAGTGTTTTGTCTGGTCAAATCTATTAAGATATATAGACTACTAACGGGTGAAAGACTGATGCTTTGGTTGATTTTTACTGTAGCAGTGAATGTCTGAATGAATTATTATCTTTAAAATGTTTATGTCTGGTGTGAAGGTGAGTGTCTTCATACATATCTTACTGCAAGTCTGTTGTAACTTAAATTTTTACAGTAGTGATTGTTAGGGTAGTTTTATATCTTCATATTTTAGTTAATCTAAAATTATTTTTTATATTCCTTCTTAGTTTTTTCTACATTTCTTTGGGCTTTTAAAGATTATAATTGAGCTACTTTGCATCATTTCAATCTGCCTGCCTAATGTGATTAAAATGAACTGTTATGAAAAATACATCTGATTACACTAAGAGCTCTGTACAGATCTGTAGTTTACAAAGTTGTCATTATGTTTTGCAATTCCTTGTACATACCAATTCTGCTATGTGGCTGCAATACAATACCCAACCTCCAAAACATGCTACGACATCTACCAGTGTTTTCAAAAGATTTGAGCTAAAACATGCATGTTGATGACAAAGGAGAACAAGTTGGATGTGACACTGACTGAGAAACTGGTGCTTTCTTTCCCTTATTTAGGGGAAGAAATTACTACAGCAAGGAAATGTGAATAACTCTTACTATTCCTTCCAGGCATTTCTAGTTTATGATGGTTAGCAGGATAGCAAGGTCATATTAGTTTTACCATTGATTTGCAGACATCATTGCTTGCTTTCAAACTTGCTAATCAGCATATCTGTTCTTTAGGGGTGGTTTGGCTGTATTATGTTTAATAATAATTTAGCTGTGTAATGTCACTCAGGGAAAGGATAAATTGCCCTTTAATAATGAGGCATTCTTTTCTATACTGTGACCCATTTTGAAACAGTTTACAGGAATAGTTGCGGAACTACCCTCTTGTGTATCCATGGAGAAGGTTAGGGTGATTGTGATCCTCCAGGGACAGTTTGCAGTCCCTTAGGCTGAGAAACCCGTATTCTAGAATAAGCTCCGTCAGGTGGAGGCTGGGTAGAAGAGCAAATTGCAGAAACTGAAGATACCTATTTAATGTCAGTAGTTCATTGCTTATTTATTTATTTATTTATTTCATTTGATAAATATGAACTGACCTTAAACTACTTACCTTAAGTCAATGGATCTGTGCTGCCTGCTGCAGGTGTCCACCTCGCATAGGACTGTGGGAAGGGTTTGGTTAGAACTCTGAACTCCCGTGAAGCCAGGATATGTTCTCATTCTGCGTTAACTAAATATCATCCCATGTTTCCAAATGTTTGCAGACCTGACTTGATGTTGTCTTCATAGTCTTGCATTCCAACTTTTCGTCAGTGAATGTGATGTTTTCTTGGGTTGTTTAAAAACAAAAACAACAAAAAATACACACACACACCCTTTTTTTTTACAAGCTAACATGAAGGTTTGTATGTCCATTCTAAACTCCAACAGAAATTGAAAGATGTTATTTGGCTATGATAGTAGAGCGTAAGTTTTTGTGTAATACATGCATGAATATATGTATATCTAGCAGACTGCTTTGTCAAATAAATTATTAACAGGGAAAGATGCATATTAGACATTCAATTAGAGGTCTTTGATCACAATGGAGCACTATCTCTATGGCCCACTGATAAGATCCCACTCAGATAATTTTTTTAATCTACTTCATTTCTATGCATAAAAAAGTGCTAACAGTCCTTTTGAAAGAAATGGTTTGTGTGGATGACTCCTTACTTGCACCCTGCTCAGAAGGAAAATGTTCAGATAATGCCATCTCAATTTTGCATCTGCCTTTATAAACTTTGGCTTGATTGTGAGCATTTCAAAATCGAGATTATGTACCATTCAGCATTAAACAAAACAGTATATAGAACCAAAGATTAATATTGATGGTAGTCTTGAAAACAATAACAGTGTAAATACCTCCGTGTCCTCATTCACAATGCACAACAGCTGAGGAGAAAAATTACATGTCCAAAAGTTCATGTAGGGTTGAGGTGGGCGGGGTGTGTGTGTGTGAGAGAGAGAGAGTGAGTGTATGGGGAACGCAAACTGAACAGGGCAGTAATAGTTTCCACCCTATTATATAGGTCTGAGTAAAATTGGTAGAAAACAAACACTTTTTTCCAGTGGAAAAGCTCTTAGATTAAAAACTTTCATTCAAAAATATATATAGAAAATTTTCAAAATAAAATGAAATTTTTTGGTTTTTTTTTAAATCACACATTTTTGTTTTCCCCTTTCTCCCCCTCCCCACCCCCATTTGTTTTGCCACTGAACATAATAGAATGAATGATGTCTATAGTGTTTTCTTGTTTCTTGAAAATGAAAACATTTCATTTCAAAATTTCCTGATGAAAAATTAAACAATCATTAAATGTTTTCCCACAAAATCTTGGTTCTTGACAAAACCCTGTATTTCAGCTGAAAAATTTCAGCTAGATCTGTTGCCGAGTGATGGACTTTTGAAAGTGCTAGAAAACTTACAGCTGCGACATCTTTGGTCTTTTAGTGGAGTAAAATGTTAAACTAAAATAACCACCAACTCTGTACTGAAATGTTGTGGTCTTATACTTCCCCCCTCACCAGTAGCTTCCCCCTTTATGTTTCCCAGTTACTTCCTCCCTCTCCATTTTTTTCTCCAAATACTCCTTTCTGTCTTTTTCTCCTCCTCCCCCATGCCCGGCTTCCCTGATTTTGCTCTTCTCTTTTCTCTTCTACTTCTTCACTGCCACTCTCTTACCAGAAGGATACATGCTGGGGACATGGGGCAGGTAGTGGCTGATGGAGAATCCATAGTTCTTTGTGCTCATGGGAGAGCAGAGAAGCAGCGATGGACAGGCAGAGGAGGGAGCACAAAGAAAAGTCAAACAGGTGACTGAAAAGAGTCACTGGCCACTCTCTCCTCTCCAGCTTCAGCCTAGCTATGGAGCATGGCAGTTTCCCCATCCCCAATGCTTTTCTTTCTGCCAGCAGCTGCTGGTCTGCCCATCCCTCCTTGAATCTCAAAGGGACTGAGCGGAGTCATGGGATGGTGAAAGGAGCAACCCTTTGGAGCTCAGAGTCTTTTTACAACTAGTGGTCTTTTGCAGCTGGATGAGTCATTTCCTTTCTGGAGTAGTTTTACGTGCACTAGAGAGGCTTGGTCAACAGACTGGGAACCCCTGCCAATGAAGTTTCATGGATAGGTAAGTATTATAAATCAAAGGAGCTGATTTATGGTGAACTGGCTGATGAAAAATGGACTCAAGATTGCCAAAGGAAACCTCTAAAATACCCTATTAAAAAGGAACTTATAGCTGTATAATATGGGAAACGTTAACTATTATTCAAATTAATTTGTGATGAACAGTAAAACAGTGCAGAAATGTTGTATGAAACTAGCCATCATTGTGACTGTAAAATAAAGTGGAAACTATGTCTTGACAGCATTCACATCTTTTGTATTGGCCTCACCAGAATGAACAATACATCTACATGGGGCATTGTAGAATGTATAAATCCCAAATGAGATTTAATAGCCATGGTCTGTCTCAAAGACATAAAACCTGCAACCACAGAGGTAGTTACATTCAAAATTGCTTAAGCAAAGGAATATAATTATTTTCAAAGGTGCTGAGCACATGCAGCTCCCATTAACTTCAGTGGGAGTTTTGAGTGCCATATTAGGCCATAACATGCTTGTATTGCCCAACTGTGCATCTGATATTCCACCATCAATTGTCTGAGCAGTCTATCATAAGATTTTCAGCAAACTTAGGGTAAAGGCCTTTTCCAAGACATTCAGTAGCTATCCTTTAACTTTTCTCTCCTCTTCCTCAAGACAGCATGAAGAAACTAAGCATTCTGGACTGTGGAGGGAATCTCCTTTCTCTTAGAGCCATTAAACATAGTCCCATCAAAAGAGAGAGTTTTTATTTTCTATTCCAGGTTCTTTGTGGTGATAAAATGATAGATTTTTTTCTGAATCTGGACCTGTCTATCCTCAATCTCTTTTGAGCATGCAAAACTCATTTTAAGATGGAGACTGAATCTTTTCAGATCTAGGAAATATACCCTACCCCCAATATTTCTTATGCTCCATAAATATGAGTCGTCATGCTCCAGTATATTCTTGCCACCATTGGTCTGTGTAATTTATAACTTGGAATGCTCGGTATCTGTTCCAGACAATGATTTTTCAGTTTGTCATCTCTTTCTTGCGTGTTTACAGATATAATGGTGGTCGTAGTAGAATGATCTATCTACTGGTGAAAAGAACAGGAGTACTTGTAGCACCTTAGAGACTTACAAATTTATTTGAGCATAAGCTTTCGTGGGCTACAGCCCACTTCATCGGATGCATAGACTGGAACATACAGTAAGAAGATATTTATACATACAGAGAACATAAGATGGAAGTAGCCATACCAACTGTAAGAGGCCAATCAATTGAGATGAGCTATCATCAGCAGGAGAAAAAAAATGACAAACTTTTGAAGTGATAATCGAGATGACCCATAGAAGGTGTGAGGATACTTAACATGGGGAAATAGATTCAATTAGTGTAATGGCCCAACCATTCCCAGTTT
This sequence comes from Mauremys mutica, assembly GCF_020497125.1. Classification (NCBI taxonomy): domain Eukaryota; kingdom Metazoa; phylum Chordata; order Testudines; family Geoemydidae; genus Mauremys; species Mauremys mutica. The sequence goes on along the minus strand of NC_059074.1, from coordinate 84,700,070 downwards.
CTGTTCAAACCAAAGTTAATTGTATCTAATTTGCATATTAATTCAAGTTCAGCAGTCTCTCTTTGGAGTCTGTTTTAGAAGTTTTTTCGTTGTAAAATTGCCACATTCAAGTCTGTCACTGAGTGGTTAGTTGAGGTGTGAACACAAAGGGAGGAGAAACTGCTTTTGTAGTTGGCTAGCCATTCACAGTCTTTGTTTAATCCTGAGCTGATGATGTCAAATTTGCAAATGAACTGAAGCTCAGCAGTTTCTCTTTGGAGTCTGGACCAGACCTCAACTGCTAGAAGAGGGCCTCATCCTCCCTGATTGAACTAGCCTCGTTATCTCTAGACTGATTCTTGCCTACATATTTATACCTGCCTCTGGAAATTTCCACTACATGCATCTGACAAAGTGGGTATTCACCCACGCAAGCTTATACTCCAATACGTCTGTTAGTCTATAAGGTGCCACGGGACTCTTTGTTGCTTTTTACAGATCCAGACTAACATGGCTACACCTCTGATCATTCTCCTTTTGCTCTTTCCCCTTAAAATACAAACATGCTTTAGTGTCTCCCATTTAAAAAAAACCCACACTTGACCCCACTTGCCTCCAGCTACTGCCCCTTCTCCCTTTCATCTCTAAGCTCATTGAACACACTATTTACAATTGCTGTCTAAAGTTCTTTTTCTCAAGTTCCATCCTAGACATTTTTCCAATCCATCTTCCATCCCTGGCAGTCAAATAAAATTGCTCTCACCAAAGTCTGTAATGACTTTGCCCAGACAGATCTCACAACAAATACTCCAGCAATATCTTCCTGGACCTGTCAGCTGCCTTTAATACCACTGGCCATGCTCTTCTTAAATTGTTATCCTCCGCTGGTTTTTGTGACTCTGTTCTCTCCTGGTTTTCCTCTGACCTCTCTAATTGCTCCTTCAGTGTGTCCTTTGGAGAATCCTCCTCATCCAACCTCTAGGCCTGTGTTCTTGGTTCTCTCCTCTTAACCCTCTATATCAGGGATCCGCAACCTTTGGCACGCAGTTCGCCAGAGTAAGTACCCTGGTGGGCCAGGCTGGTTTCTTTACCTGCCGCGTCTGCAGGTTCGGCCGATCGCGGCTCCCACTGGCTGTGGTTCGCTGCTCCAGGCCAATGGGAGTGGTGGGAAGTGGTGGCCAGCACATTCCTTGCCCCGTGCCGCTTCCCACCGCCCCCATTGGCCTGGGATGTCGAACCGCAGCCAGTGGGAGCTGCGATCAGCTGAACCTGCAGATGCAGCAGGTAAACAAACTGGCCCGGCCCACCAGGGTGCTTACCCTAGCGAGCCATGTGCCAAAGGTTGCCGATCCCTGCTCTATATCTTATCTCTGTGTATCCTTGGTCCTCTCCTCTTAACCCTCTGTCTTATCTCAAAGACAAATTCAGCTACCATCTGTATGTTGATGACTCACAGATCTAAGTCTCTACTCCAGACCTGTCTGCTTCTGACCAAACCAAAATCTCAGAGTGTCTCTCTGACATCTTCCTGTCAATGTCTAGCCATCAGCTCAAGCTCAACGTGGATAAAACAGAGCTCTTAACACCCCTCCACCCCAAAGAAAATCCCAAACCAACCAACCAAAAAACACCAGCTTTCTGCTACCTCTTTTCACAATCACTGTGAAAAACATCATCAGCTTGCTTGCCTGCCCCTCAGGTTCATAACCTGGGCATCATTTTGACACAGATCCCTCTAGGTCATCACATCTAGGCTATGTCCAAATGTTACAGATTCTTTCTACATAACATTTCTAGCATATGGCCTTTACTATCTATCTATCCACACAGCTAAAACTTTTGTCCAGGCTCTCATCATCTTGTGTTTTAGTTATTGAAAAGTCCTTTTCTCTGGCCTTGACAAATGCAATGATTATATCCATTCAGAATCTTGCTACAAAGATTTTCCTAACCCATTGCTTTGACCCTTTCAGCTCTTTTTTTGCATCCTTCTGCTTGGGTTCCCCTTCTCTGTCTCATCCAACATAAGCTACTTGTCTTAACTCTCAAGGCCCTTTCCAGCCTATTCCAACCCTACTTATTGTCTCATTTGTTATTGTGATAACAAATCCAGTCTCTGGTTGGCCCATGATGCCAGCCTCCATTGTCCACTTGTTAAACGTTCAAAGATGCAACTTTGCTGTTCCTCAAGCTTGGGGGAGGTGCTCCTTGTAAATATATTAAAGATACACCGCTACCTCAATATAACACCACCCGATATAACACGAATTTGGATATAACGCATTAAAGCAGTGCTCCGGGGTGGGGGAGCGGGGGGCTGCACACTCCAGTGGATCAAAGCAAGTTCAATATAACACGGTCTCACCTATAATGCGGTAAGATTTTTTGGCTCTCAAGGACAGCGTTATATCAAGGTTGAGGTGTACTTAATTATTCTCCTTAGAAAATTCTTTTTCTGTGTTACTTACAAATTTTTTGACAAAGGCTAAGCCAATGGTGTGGTGAGACCACTGCCTACCATACTGACCAATATTATTTTACTGTTTCCTTGTACTCTCCTGTCAGTCTGTCAGTATCCATCTCTTGTCTCTGCCCTAAAAAAACTTAGACTGTAAGTTTTTTTAGGGCAGAGGACTGTCTTTTTATTCTCTGTTTGTACAGCATCTAGCACTTTGGGTTCCCAGTCCATGACTAGGACTCCTACGATAGTAAGTAGTGAAGAGCACTTTTATCCCTACTTGTGAACTTTTATATCAAAATTCAAGCTCTAATCAAATAATTCCTCAGTAGCCCCGGACATCAGCATGTTAAAGTCTTCAGTTGTTCTTCATGATAGCTGGATTGCCAAGAATATCTTTTGACCCTGGAACAGCAAAGATATTTTGTAATCTGAGGACCATCACTGAACAAGTAGCTCTTGGTTTTCCAGACTGAAGTATGTTACAGGTAGTATCCATGGCGGACATTCCACCTCCTTATATCTTATTCACTGGTCCCCTTAAGCTACCTACACCTACCACATCTGAGGTTCACTGCATGGTATCTAAGTAGTCATAATTCCTAAAACCTAGTTCCCCCAACAGTTGGATGACTTTCTTCTCAAATTCAGAAAACCTTCCATCAGCCAAGCTTATATTGGTATATGGAAGATGTAGTATTGATGGTGCATGAGAAGGAAGATAAATGCTCTGGACTCATCATAGAAGAAATTCTGGACCTTCATAAGGGTCTGAACTTGCAAGTCTCAGTCCTGATAATCATGGGTCTTATCCTTTTACTTCTAGTCATCTGCTTCATCCACATAACTCCCATTTTCTAAAAGCAGCATTGCCTCAAATGTCCCCAATCCAATGACCAGTGGAACAGTGGAGTTTCAATCTTGTATTACAAGCACTTACTAAATCACCTTTAGAACCAATGGGGAAAGGTATCATTGCTCATTCCGTCAGGGGAATGACTGCTTAGTGGGCAGAGAAATACAGAGCCTCTTTTCAAGATTTGCCAGACAGTTATTTAGAACATAAGAACAGCTACACTGTGTCAGTCCAAAGGTTCATCTAGCCCAGTAAACTGTCTTCTGACAGTGACCAATGTCAGGGGCCCCAGAGGGAATGAACAGAACAGGTAATCATCAAGTGATCCATCCCCTATCACCCATTCCCAGGTTCTGGCAAACAGAGACTAGGGACACCATCCCTGCCCATCCTGGCTAATAGCGATTGATGGACCTATTCTCCATGAACTTATCTAGTTCTTTTTTGAACCTTGCTATAGTCTTTGCCTTCACAACATCCTCTAGCAAGGAGTTCCACAGGTTAATTTTGTGTTGTGTGAAAAAATACATCCTTTTGTTTGTTTTAAGCCTGCATCTTATTAACCTCATTTGGTGACCCCTAGTTCTTGTGTTATGAGAAGGAGTAAATAACACTTCTTTATTTACTTTCTCTACAGCAGTCATGATTTTATAGATCTCTCATATCCCCCTTAGTCATCTCTTTTCCAATCTGAAAAGTCCCAGTCTTTTTCATCTCTCCTCATATGGAAGCCGTTTCATACCCCTAATCATTTTTGTTGCCTTTTTCTGAACCTTTTCCAATTCCAATATATCTTTTATGAGATGGGGCAACCACATCTACACGCAGTATTCAAGATGTGGGTGTACCATTGATTTATATAGAGGCAATATGATATTTTCTGTCTTATTATTTATCCATTTATTAATGATTCCCAACATTTTTTGACTGCCGCTGCACATTGAGTGGATGTTTTCAGAGAACTATCCACAGTGACGCGAAGATCTTTCTTAAGTTATAACAGCTAATTTAGACCCCATTGTTTTATAGGTATGGTTGGGATTATGTTTTCCAATGTGCATTACTTTGCATTTATCAACATTGAATTTCATTTGCCATTTTGTTGCCCAGTCACCCAGTTTTGTGAGATCCTTTTGTAGCTCTTCGCAGTCTGCTTGGGACTTAACTATCTTGAGTAGTTTTGTATCATCTGCAAATTTTGACACCTCACTGTTTACCCCTTTTTCCAGATCATTTATGAATATGTTGAATAGGACTGGTCCCAGTACAGACCTCTGAGGGACACCACTATTTACCTCTCTCCATTCTGAAAACTGACCATTTATTCCTACCCTTTGTTTCCTATCTTTTAACTGTTACCAATCCATAAGAGGACCTTTCCTCTTATCCCATGACAGCTTACTTTGCTTAAGACCCTTTGGGCATCCATACGCTCATTCATGAAACACTACAACATGGATGCTTTTGTCAGATGCTGCTTTCAAAAGTAAGCTCCTTCAGTCTTCCCTTGTACAAATGTTAGTCTATTTGTCTTGAAACTATGTTTACATCTGGGATGTTTTCATGTCTCCTTCCTAACTGATCGAGGATGTTTTTTACTGCTTGCTGCTGTTCAGTTCCAAGACTGATGGAGCAGTGGTTTGCTGTGCTAGAGAATGAGAAAATTGATACAGTAATATCCTAACTGTAATTTCATCTTCTTTGTCCTCTCCATCATCACCCTCCCTTATCTATTGTCGTAGGTATTCTGTGTTTGGTGTTGTAAATGATTGGCTGCGCAGAGATGGCAGTTGATCCTTCTTTTGCAGATTTTCTGGTCAGAGAGAGGAGATGACACATCTACATTTTATTTTCATTCTTTTTTCCTGGAGGTGGGAAATGTTCATCCTGATGTCTCTTCAAATTTTTGTTGTTCTTTGTAGTTTTGGTGGTATGGCCTGTGGAGCAATTCAGATGGTTCTGGGGATACAAGAGAAGAGGAATCTCTTGCCTTCCCCCAGGATTTGGAAAAAGTGCCAAACCCAGACATTCTAAGCCTGCTGGAATAGCAGATTCCTGTTTGGAGAAAACAAAATTATAGGTAAAAAATAGATATTTTGTTAATGCACACTACCTTCTTTGAGTTGGGACAAATATTGCTTTTAAAATAAGTTAAGAATGTTTGAAAATGCAGGGACTGAGCAAGGACAATAGAAGTTTATTTCAGCTATTATTAGCTGCATACTTAAAGATGGATGTGGCACATGGGTAATTAAATGACCAGTTATTTGACTGCAATAATTTACAAATTGAACTATTGAAACAAGAGGTGACTAAGTTGTGATGCTTAATAGTTCTGGAGCAAAGGGTAATTGTGCCTGTATATGCAGTAAGCAGCTGAGTTTCCAACTAAGGAGATGACAAACTCCAGAGGCATTGCCAGTAGAACTTGTTAGCTATATAGGCCGAATAGTGTAGTTCAAGAGACTTGTATACTCCATGGGTAAAGCCTGGGAAATTTGTAAGCTGATTAACTCTAGTTATTTCTTCTTCTCTTGCCTTAAAAGCACAGGAAGATTAAACTAAAATAACTTACAGTAATGCCTCTTTACAGTTACAAAATTAAATGTTCCAAAGTCAGGAAATGTCAAATGATAAGGTTTTTCTTGGAATATTAGCTTAGCTACATTTCACATATTCTGGTATTGTCAATTCCTCTTTTCATTGCTAAATATAGACTTTCATGTATTATGAATGATTAATGCATTTCATAAGCTATGTGCAACATGGACAGCTGATAAGAAATAATTGTATTTGTTTGGTAAAATTTAAGTTAAAAAGAATAAGCACATTTTAAACTAAATGAACATTGCAATCTTGGTACATAAAATAAAAATTAGAAGAGAGCAAATAGCACTGTGAAAGGAACAGAATTAAGGAGTATTAAATGTGCTGTTGCATTGCAAGTACAAGTTGTAATAGGACATGCTGTTAATGGCAGTGTAACAATATGCAAATGTGTACTTTTCCAGCTGTTTTATTGCAATGCACAAAACAATAAAATAGCACAAAATACTGAACAGATCAGTATCAATGTTAACATAAAGAAATTGGTCTGTAGAGCATTTTTATTTGTATAAAAAGCATCTTTTCTCCTTTTATGATGAAATAACTAATTTCTTTAAAGGAAATAGCTTTTCCATGCCTCCACAATTCCCACCACTGAGTCTCATCTCCCAAGTGTGAGATAGGCCAAAGCTCCCTCTGCTCTTAGATTTTTGGCCCCTATAGCAGCGGTCCCCAACCTTTTTGGCACCAGGGACCGGTTTCGTAGAAAAAAAAAATTCCGCGGACCTGTGGGATGGTTTTGGGACGATTCAAGCGCATTACATTTATTTTTGTACTTTTATTTCTATTATTATTGTAATATATAATGAAATAATTATACAACTGACCATAATGCAGAATTAGTGGGAGCCCTGCCCCCATCTGACCCCCACCCACTTCCTGCCCCCCCGACTGCCCACCCCCCTCAGAATCCCCGACCCATCCTGCTCCTTGTCCCCTCACCATCCCCCAGAGACCCCCACCACCCTGGGACCCCACCCCTGCTCCCTGTCCCCTGACTGCCCCAACCCCTATCCCCCCGCCGCTGACTCCTGACAGACCCCCCCGGAACACCCACAATCCAACCCCCCCCATTCCCTGCCCCCTGACCGTCCCCCCAACCTCCGCCCCCTCTCTGTGCCCTGACTGTCCCCAGGACTCCCTGCCCCTTAGCCAACCTCCCTGGCCCCAGCCTCTTACCCCCGGCTTCCTCCTCACCCGGAGCCTCAGCGCCTCGCCCGACAGCTGCAGTGTGTCCCCGGCGGGGCCTGAGCTCCGTCCCGCTCAGAGCCGCGTGGTGAGGGGGCGGGGCTGGGAGCTCCACGCCGACCGGAGGCAGCTGAGCTCAGCCCGGAGCTCGCAGCCCCGCCCCCTCACCACGCGGCTCTGAGGGGGCGGGGCTCAGGGGCCCCGCCGGAGACACGCCACTTGATGTGCTAGGGGTCGGTTCGCGGCCCGGTTCCTAACAGGCCGCGGACCGGGGGCCCCTGCCCTATAGCACTGACAGATGAGCATGAGTCCTGCACCTGTGTTCCATTCTAACTGCCAATGCCTCTTCTCTCTGGAACCTATTCAGTCAGTTGCTTAATGAGTAAGGGACTCTCATTCAGCATCTTTACTTTAGAGAGATTCTGCCAGTGAACAATATTCATTTTGGGGGATGTACCTGGAAAATGGAAGGGTCCAAAGTTCCTAGAGGTAAAAGCAGCGTGTTTAGTCCTCATCTCTCTCTTTTTACAGACGTATCCCAGAAAACATTGCCACGATTGCATATATTAACCAATATGGAATAATTCACGGGCAGGCAATGACGGTAACATCTAATATGGCAGTCAAATTGATCTATTAATAAATTTGTTGCAGTTAATTTGATTATTTCCCTGTCTTGATGGGAATCCTAAAAGAGAAGGATTGCCCAGGCATTGGTGGACATGCTTGCTAAAAGAGTGTGTAAAATTTTCATTCCGGTTGATTTATTTTTTCTAAAGAGATAGTCTGGATTCTCCCTGGAAATGTAATAAAATGAGAAAGATCTGGTTCCAAACGCACACCTTATTTTCTGTTATTAAATTTGTTTAATTAGCATGCTGTATATGTTAGTCTTACAGCTTTGGGTAATTTTTATGGAGAAAAATTCTGTAAGTGGGTTGTTAGTGCTAGGTAGCCCCAGATGGACAGATCTGAAACTGTTCCAGTATTCTGCAGAGAAGAACAGCACCCTATTGAGACAAAATCATACTTACAAGAAAAGGAGCATTCAGATTAAGAAAATTTGCTTCCTTTCCCTGTTTGTGTCTCCCCTTTTTTCTAACACTTATTCTGCCTCACACTGAAATGTCTGCCCTGTGTACATACTACAGTAGAATCTCAGAGTTATGAACACCAGAGCTACGAACTGACAGGTCAAACACACTCCTCATTTGGAACCAGAAGTACGCAATCAGGCAGCAGCAGAGACCAAAAAAAAAAGGGGGGGAGAGGCGGGGGGGAGAAGGCAGTACAGTACTGTGTTAAAAATAAACTACTAAAATAAAGGGAAAGTTTAAAAAAAATTTGACAAGGTAAGGAAACTGTTTCTGTGGTTGTTTAATTTAAATTAAGATGGCTAAAAGCAGCCTTTTTCCTTCTGGATACTAAGGGTTCAAAGCTGTATTAAGTCATTGTTCAGTTGTAAACTTTTGAAAGAACAACCATAGCAAACAACCTCCATTCCCGAGTGTTTGTAACTCTGAGGTTCTATTGTATGTGCCAACTGCTCTGAAGACAGATGCAGTATTAGGCTACGTCTTCACTACCCGCCGTATCGGCGGGTAGCAATCGATTTCTCGGGGATCGATATATTGCGTCTCATCTGGACGCGATATATCAATCCCCGAATGAGCTCCTGTCGACTCCGGAACTCCACCAACCCGAACGGCGGTAGCGGAGTCGACATGGGGAGCCACGGACGTCGATCCCGCACCGTGAGGCCGGTAGGTAATTCGATATAAGATACTTCGACTTCAGCTACGTTATTCACGTAGCTGAAGTTGCGTATCTTAGATCGATTTCCCCCCGTAGTGTAGACCAGCCCTCAGTTGGCTCTGATAGCACCACCTAGTATTAAGGTTGCTGAAACTTCCCATTATAAGGTCTTGTTTTCAGTTGCTTATGAGTTTGCCATACTTGAAACATTTGGGCTGAAATTTCTCATGCTGGTGGTCTGCATCAAGCTGAACATATTTAGAAATTTTCAGCCAAAACAGATCAGCCATTTTTGAGAACAAGACGAAGGAATGATACCTTGTTTTGCCCACGTTAAAAGAAACTCTGGCGATTTTTTTCTTTGATCATCTCTCATGCCCCCATGCTTTGGATTTTGGACTTGAAATTTGGCAGGGGATTGGCTTTTATCAGGAATGTGCCTTTTGTTGTCCTCATGAAAATCTTCCTAAATTTGGTCCAGTTATAAATCTTTGAAAAATCACAATTTGCACATGCTCAGGGGACAATTGTTAAACCATAATAGATAAATTCCCTGAAGATTCTAGCCACAATGAGCATGCTCCAGCCTGCGGTTGAGCAGGACTTTGCCTGCAGTTGTAACTCTGGACTTTGCCTGGCCATGCTGAGTCCTGGTCCAGGCACCGAAAGTAAGAGCAGGTAGACTGTCTCTCTTTGTGGACTTTGGGCTTGATCCTCCTCTCACTGAAGTAAATATTTAAACTTCCATTAACTTCACAGGTGCAGGATCAGGTGTATAGCTGGAATTTAGCTAGCAAATAACAGCAGAGGACAAGGTAACCATGTGAATTTACTAGAGTTACCATTTGCCTTCCTCCCTATTCCCTCCAATTTTTTGTCACGCTTGTTGAATATTATCTTAAATTAGATGAGTTACTATGAGTAAATGTCTATGGGATCTAACAGCCTAAGTGATTTAGGTAATTTTTAATTTTTTTCCCAGTAATCTTCGGGGCAGGAAATGTCTTATTGTGCATTTGTACATTGCCTTACACAATGGGAGTCTGGTCCTAAATGTGGTGCTGCCGTACAAATAAATAAGTAACGAAGTAGTACCTCACAATTTTCATTCCTTCTCTCCATTTCTTGATTTCATACCGTTCCTATTCATGAGCCACCTGAGAAGGTTAGGGTGGAAATTTCTCCCAGCTTTTTCTGTGCAATTCTGTCTAATCTTAAAGATCGGTAATATGAGAAAGGAAGTGGACTGGCAGAATTCATAATGAAATAACATGGCTGAATCCTCCTATGCTAATTATAGATTAGTACACAATGACTTGCAGCAGATTTTTTTCTACTGTGACTGGGAATTATCCTAGAACAGATAGGAAACTTTTGACCCATGCAATGGGCTATATATTTTTTTTCAGACAGGGTTTATGGAAACCTTCGTTTATAATGAAGTGCTAACAGTTATAGAACAGCCATTCTGATTTCAGTAGGCAAACTCTAAGAAATTTGCAATCTGAATTATGTAAACATCATAGTTGAGCCACAGCCTACATATCTGTACAAAGGAGAACTTTCAGATTTTTGAACATGTCTGCATTGTTTGGGGGGTAGCAAAATAAAATTATGAATGTTGTAAATAAACTCCTAAAATACATAACATTTTTTTGTACAGAAGCTTTCCTCGACTTCCTAATTATCTTGTTGTGTCACATTCCATATTCTATTAGTGCGCTGGGGAGTCTCATACAGCACCTGGGAGTAGACAGTTCCCTCATGCTCATTCTTTGCACGTTGAAACAATCTGTTTTAATACAAAATGGACATCAAATATTTTCAGTAACAGAACAACAAGGTAATTGCTCCATGTGATAGTTTACCACTGCCTAGCCAAAGATCATTTTAAATGTGATTGTCTATCCAAATAGAATAGATGAATTGTTTATCTGCCGTTTGTTCCAGCAGCAATTTCAGCTTATGTACCTCAGAAAGTGGCTGGAGTTTTTATGCATTTGTTTGTTTGTTTTTGTTGTTCTACCTACCCTTGCCCAATCTCCACCCTTTTCATCCCGCCACCATGTAGCTGGACAAGAGTTACAAATCTCACACATAAAAATCAGTAATCCTGAAGTTTTCCTCATACAGGTTATGTATACACTTACGTCATGAATATTAATCACTAGTTTTATATATGCTAACTTTATTGATTTTCTTTTTACAATATCACACTCTGATATGAAGTATATTAATTTGTCTTAATACCCCCCCCCATGCACACACACTAATATTACTCCCACTACTGCTTAGTGTTTTGAACTGGCACCACCTGAAACAATGTGGACAAGTAGGTCCTTCTCTAGCAAGATTAATTTAGAGAGGCATTGGCAGACAAATACGCCCTCTTATCCCCAATCCCTTTCAGCATTTGGACGGTATTAGAGAATCTCTTTTCTCTACCTGTATCTGAGGATTGTAAAGGGCTTCATGCTACAGAACAGAACCACCACTTTTATTAAAATGCTTAAGATGCTGTTATAGTATTCACAGAATAGCAATTGAATGATAGAGTTGTTCATTAGAATGTCAGAGTGAGAACTATGGGACTTATTGCCATGACAATAGTGTCAGACTATGTTAGTGTTCTGAATCCAAAACAAGTGAGTTTCAACTTAACGGGATACTGTACAATGTATAATCATGTTTGACAATAGTATCTCCACCTTTTAGATGACCAAAATGGATAAACTGCATCATGGAAGTGAGGACTAAGACAAGACAAATTTCTTTAAATAGTTACTTTAAAAAACATTTACTTAAAAGTAGTAAAGGGCATCTAACTACAGTCTGAAAATTAATAATTGAATGTAGCGTACCATTAAAATACTGTGTACAAATAGCAGAATCTTGAAAGTGGAGAGTCTTTAGTATGAGTCAAGAAACACTAATCATAAGAGGAGATTCCAGGTTTACTCATGATGATGTCCTTCTTACCAAACAGTTTGGGATTTCAGACTGTGGGAAAGTTTGCCACTCTCTCTCCTATGGGCATGTAGTAGATGATGTAATGAAGCATGCATCTCAAATGGTCTACAGTTTTTTCAAAAAGGTATATTGATTTTTTTAAAAGTTTATGTAATGCTTGTAAAAGGTGCAAGATAGGTATCCTGAGAAAAATGAATTCTTATGATTTAAGGAACACAAACAGCAGTGGGAACTGTAAGCTTCCCACCTTGTCTTGTCCAAATGTCTCACCCTGACCTTGGAGGAATGAAACGGTATTCAGTCTCGGAGCCAGATCCTCACCTGCGGTAAATCAGTGTGTAGCTCCATGAAGTTATGTTGAGTTACAGTATCTGGGGATCTGGTCCTCCATGCCCATTCAGTACTTGACTTTTCTGCTGTGGTGGGTTTTTATCAGGTAGAGACCAGTCCACTAGAAACTAGATTGAAAGCAGAAACTCAATTCATACTGGTCACCAAACCATTTTCAGATAGTAATTATTTTTAGTCACTTCCTCCCTGGTCTGGATTTTAACTGATAATTTAGAGGTGAAAGATCATATGTTTATTTATCAATCCTTTTAGCCATCTAGCAACCTGGCTTCAGACGTTAGTTCAGTTTGGGTAAAAGCCCAGACATTCAGATGCTATCAGAATTAACTAAGTTACTTGGACTCAGATGCATTTGAGAATTTTTAAAAAACCCAGGCTTAAAAAAATACAAAACCAAAAACCTGAAAATTAATATTTTGACATAAACCATCTGCCCTATGTAAGTGAGGAATGGCAGACTCAATTAATTATCAGCTCGGCAGTTTCTTGGAATCAGTGCAAATCCCAGAATTACTGATGTTTATGCAGTGAAGATAGATGAGTGAGTCTGAGATAGGCTGACCAGAGTTTTAAACAGAAAATTAAGACACATTTCGTAGAGCTGGAGTATTCCCCGAGGCAGGCTACTTCCGCAAGCAAGCAACAAAGCTTCAAGTTTCCCTGGAATTTTTTAATCAGGTGAGCAGGGTTTGACCTGACTTCTGCAGATCTAGTCAGGGATTCTAGTTCATAAACCTGCAGATATCCTATGCCTCTGCAGTGTCTACAGCCTCCTTCTACTCTTTCAGGATCCCTTTCAACATAGCTCTTATGAGAGCTACTTATGATGGATTCCTGCAGTGCACATGGTCCCCTACCGGCATCAGTGTTTCAGCTGAGAGCTGAAAGAAGTGGCTTATTTTAAAAATTACAGTTCCCATCTACAGTTCTGTTTGGAGAGATGGGGGAGGGCTTGGAAGCATATTTGAGCTAGTGGGTAGGGAAGGGGGGTGGTAGGTGGTGTAACCTGATCTGGGGGGTGTGGGTAATGTTAATTTAATTTATCAATTTAATTTAATTTTATTTTAATTAATAATAATAATATTAATTAGTATGGGTTTAGGCTTGCCAATCTGTTTGATCAGAAGATAAAATTTCTTGTCCTAAATCAGGCTCCACAGAATTTATAAGGGACCCTTGGGGGTATGACAGGAAGCTCACACTCAGACAAATATAGTCATAAAGACTTTTTATTAAAATCAATGAAATAGTAAGCAAATGGTAAAATAGAGTTACAAAATTACAATTGTATTACTGTTATTTAAGAGATACATATGGTAATACAATATTATGTGCTGCAAAATTTTGGTTAATACTCACACCCTGTTTAGATAACCTGGTGTTGAAAGACACAGGACCTCGCCTCTGGCGGTTCTGGTTTCACACCTCTTGTAGAGGTGTGCAGAGGTAACTAATGCGAAGAGCTGTCAAAGCTGCTTTAGAATTTATTCTCTAACTTACCCAAAATAAAACCTAATACACAAACTGAGAATAAAGTTTAGGGAAACCAAGCTTGGCCTAGTCACTTTGGAACTTAAAGTTTGAAAAGAAAATAAGTACGGCCTATTAATAGTTAGTAGCTGTCGTAGATGGATAGCATCGATACGTAGTTGAAGATAATGAAGATAATCGAGCGAGGTGAGTCACCTCTTTATAGGGCATAAGTACTAGAAATCCTTCCTCTTATGCCCAAATTTCATTCCTCCCCCTCAGAAATGTTAGGGCACACTTACCCCATAGTATGTATATGTGTATAGATGACAGGTACGTGCGCAGTTGTGGTGTACTTGCTAAGTCTGTGGGTACAACTTTGAAACATCCCCTATACCATTCTTCATTGTCTATTGGTCTAGGTCAGGGATCGGCAATCTTTGGCACATGGCTCACCAGGGTAAGCACCCTGGCGGGCCGGGCCGGTTTGTTTACCTTCCGTGTCTGCAGGTTCGGCTGATCACGGCTCCCACTGGCCGCGATTCATCACTCCAGGACAATGGGAGCTGCGAGAAGTGGCAGCCAGCACATCCCTCGGCCTGCGCTGCTTCCCGCAGCCCCCATTGGCCTGGAACGGTGAACTGTGCTTACCCTGGCGAGCCGCGTGCCAAAGGTTGCCGATCCTTGGTCTAGGTAAAGACATAGCCGTGGGTACTTTATCTCTTTAGGGAACAAAATGAAGGTCAACTTTACTTTCTGGGCAAAAGGGCCCACTATAAATATGATAGCTTTGCTTTAGCTTAATGTATAGGTTTTTGGCCTGTAGGTCTCTTGCATTACAGCCAAACTTATTTTTAATATAAATCTATAAACCTATTACAATACATCAAATAATTAAACTTATAAAAATATTTATCTATGCAAGCAAGCAGATTAATCCTTAGGGCTACAGTGGCATATTGCACAAACACCCTCGTGGCCCTCAGGCCTGTAGTTTTATTGGAAGAGTAGCCTCTGGAAACTAACTGTAAAATGCTGGCTAGTAGAAAGCTCATACTATCTAATTAAGACAGTGGGTGAAAAAATGAATATGAATGAACACAAAGTCCTTGAGTGGTTTTCTAATATTGCTACTATTATCTTCAGTGAAGAAGTCGTAATGCAATCCAAACATTAGCCAGATATTCCATCTTCTTTCAAATCTTCTCAGAGTGTTCTTTTGTGTGAAATGGTCTACTTCAAGAACAGCCATTACCTGCTATTGATGCTGCTGCAGTTCCAGTGTAGTGGCTGTGGCTGATATGCTGATAGCAGTCTCAGAAACTATGCTAGAAGTAAGAACCTCCTTACCCTGCCTTCAAGCTCAAAGCTAATAAACAATCTGCTATTAGACAGTGTTATACAATCATTTTGTTGTTTATCCACATTCGAATGCTAAAATATACAACTTTTCTCTCTGGCTGCCTGGCAGTATGCCTACCTTTGATCAATAAGAAATAATCATTTTGAGGCACAGCAATATTGGAGAAGAATTTTCTTGCTAATAGGAATAGCATGGCTCAATAAGCTGTAATAGCCTTTTGGAAGCCAATATCCTGTATGCTAATCTATGGCTGCAAATCCAGGACAATAGCTTCTGCTGCTTTTCAGTTAATAGATTGGGTTGTTTAATAATTATATGGGTAATAACACTTACCTGCCTTATTGGAAAACCTTGTATAAGGAAAGTTGTCTTATAGAGTTCTTGCCTGGTGACTTTCAGTAGTGTTGATAAAATAGTAACAGTGCTGGTGCTTGGTACCATCAGGCTGATATAGCTATATGCTTTGAACTTGTACAAACTTGAACTTCCACAGCAAATCAGGAGGAATTCTTCCCTGGTTGCTGCTTTTTCCTTTTAAGTTCCAGCTCTGCTATGCTGTACTCTGGAGAAACATAGGTCAATATTTGATTAGGATGGTGGTTCTGAATATACCTCATTTCATCATAGCTGTCGTATCAGATTACCTATCTTTTTGCTTCCCTTACTTATTTACATGACATTTCAGCACAGAAAAAAGTGACCCAAACATCAGGGAGAGTCATAGGAATTGCCGTGCAGATCTTTGGTCCATCTAGTATGGTGTCCTGTTTCTGACAGTAGCCAGTACCACCTGCTTAAGAGAGAGGTCCAAGAAACATGGCACTAGCTTGTTACAGAACAATATGACCACAAGGAGAGTTTCTTCTTACCCTATTAGTTAATGGTTGGCTTATTCTCCTGGAGCATGAAAGTTGATTCCTTCTGGGACTCTGGATTTGCTTTGTTTTTGTTTAATTTTTGCTGTAATAACTAAACAGAAGTTGTGGGCTTGATACAAGAATTACTAGGGGAAATTCTATGGACTGTGTTATGTAGGAGATCAGACTAGACGATCTAATAGTTCCTTCTGGCCTTAAAATCTATGAATCTATTAATTCTGGATGTACTTGTCAATGTAAATGTCCAGTCCCTTTTTTGAGTCCTCCTGAACTCTAAGGTCATGGATTGTGAGAACATAGAAGAGTGGTAGCTTTGTGGGTGGGTGTGTGAAATGGAGAGAAGCAGTACTAAACTTGTTCTGGCACTGTACAAGTTTTAGTTCTGGGAATTAATATTCTGGGCTCTTTTGGGGTCCTTTTCCTGGATGGTATTGGTAAGGACAAACAGAAAAATACTTGCTTCTTTGAGGAGTATCATAGGAGCAACAGCGCGGCATTCTCCATCACAACTTCTACTGTGTGTCTCTTGACCGCTGTCGAGAGCCTCTATTCACCACTTCATTGTCGTTATGCATCTTGCTGTCTGTTTTATTTTCCAGTACTGATAGACTTCTGGAAACTTGCAAAAGGCTTTACTACTCTTACAGTCCTCAGTGGCTGCTAGAGATTTCATTCGTTGCAGTATGAGCCACTCATCACAGGCAAAGGGGTTTGGACCTGCTGCCTCTGGCTACCCGTGGCTAC
The DNA here is from genome assembly GCF_020497125.1 of Mauremys mutica. Lineage (NCBI taxonomy): Eukaryota > Metazoa > Chordata > Testudines > Geoemydidae > Mauremys > Mauremys mutica. The sequence goes on along the minus strand of NC_059074.1, from coordinate 84,683,451 downwards.
CCCTCTGTAGCCCCAGTACCTGTCTGGCCTTACACTAGGCCGCAGCCTGGAGGTTTTACCAGGCGAAACCCTACAGCTCCCTTGCTCTATTCCCCAGCCCTGTTTCCCTCAGGTACTCTCTCAGCTTCCAGCAGCCAGGCCCTTCTTTCTCTGAACGCAGAGAGAGACTGAGACTGCTTCAGCCCAGCAGTCCCTTTATAGGGCCAGCTGAGTCCGTTTGGCTGCAGCTGTTTCCCCACTCAGCCTAGGCTGTTCTCCCTGCCTGCCAGCCAAATCTGAGAGCTGGTTCCAACCCTGTCAGCGGGTCACCACCCCGCTACATTTAGTCACAGAAATACAATTTAGAAGATCACCTTGTCTTTACTGAATAAGTGTGCCTACTGAGCTGTGTGAGATCTTGATGGATATGCTTGCCACTATTGCATCCCCTCACACCTTCATGAGACATTAGAATACAGCTTCTGTGTGCACTGAGAAAATAAAAACTTCCCATATTGGCTTTGCTTGTCTCCCTGCCATGAAGTTATTGAATTTCCCCACCTCTATGAGACAGTGGGTGGTATCTCATTACTATTCATGTTGACATTGAAACTTCTTTTTTTAAACTGAGCATGACAGTAAGCTAAAGGTTGTCATGTTTGTTGGTTTTAATTACCTTAAATTGTGTAAAAATAATCATTAAAAAACTAGATATTTCTTTCCCCACCCCCACCAAAATACTAGAGGCAGAATAAACCAGCCTTTTTGAAGAGATATTAATGATAGGCTTGCCTCCTCCTCTACTCCCCCTCCGTCTGGTGCTGGTCCTTTAAGCAACTGCTCAGACAGACTGAAATCTCTCTCTCTCTCAAATTTTAAATGATTATTTCTATTATTTACATTGTTGTAGCACCCAGAGGTCAAAATTAGGATTGGGGCTCTATTTTGTTGCCAAGCTGTGTGAACTTCCATTCTAAAGTCCCCCATTATCCTCTCATGGCTGGGGCTCTGGATGTGTCCCCATGCTCTACTATTTCCCACTCCCCTGTACCAGGGTCCCCCATTCTTTCACCATGCCAGAGGCTCTGTGTGTTTCCTCCTCCCCTATACCAGGGTCACTCAATCTACCCCTGTACCTGGGGTTGTGTGTAGACCCCCATGTTAATGGGAGCCATCAGCCAGTCTATAGACAACTGCAGAGGTACTTGTAGCTGTGGCTGTGCTAACAGAATGGCAGGGGTTCCATGTGTCCCTCATTTTTCCCCTTTCAGTTTTCTGATTTTCCACAAAATCAATACAGTTTTGGCCATTATGCCTAGAACTTTCCCTGAACTTTTGGAATTGATCGGATGTCATTCAAAAAGTTATTACATTACAGATAAACAGACAAACAGAGAAATGCTGTCATGTTGAGTGTAATAACCTTTACAAACTTGGCCAATTATCTTGGTCAATTATCTAGTCGGACCTGCATAATACCATTATAAATGTTCACTCAGTAATTCCTGCATCAAGACCATAGTTCAGGTGAGGTATACTGCTAAGGGACAGACTGAGTGAGGCTAGGCTTCTGAAGGGTTGCAGTGGTAGGAGAAAGGCAAGATGAAGGAGAACTCAACAATTCCATAGCAAAACAATAAGGGCGGAGGGGTTGGGGGAGGAATCCAGATTCCAAGTGTCAGAGTTGAGTGAATGATGATGTTGGAAAGCTTTAAATTAACGGCTTCTCTCACCTGCTGCTCTCAATGTTGAGGAGACAAGGCTTGTAGGTCCTTTTAGGTCTAGTGGATGGACTGACTTAACTCCAGAACCCTCAGCTGTGGTGCTGGCTGCCTGAGTGAGAGTACTCTTAGTTGTAAGCACAATGAGCTTGATCCAGTACCCACTGAAGTACTTGAAAAAGCTTCCATTGGCTTCCATGGAAATTGAACTAGGGCACTTACGCTTGTTAATTTTTTGCAGGATTGGACCTTCTGTTGTCAGGGCCTGTAACTCTGCCCCATTTAGGCAAATGTTTACTCAGTAGCACAAACCTGTTATATTTTAAAGTGCTTTTGTTTTCAGCACACCTCTTGTAGCAACCTTCCCTCTCTCTTTCTTATCCAGAGGAATTTCAGAGAAGTGTACAGTTGAAAATTTGCCTAAGATCCCATGGAGACAAGCTTTCTCATAAAATTTTAAGCACTCCATGATTTTGTCTCCATTTGAAATACTATCAGAATAGTGATTTTTGTGGTATTTTGGTAGCTTCTGGTTGAAATCAGTAAGTACAAGAATGTAAAAACGTTGGGTATGATTCTGACATTCCTGTTGAACAGCCATTTTAGGCTTTGCTTATTTGAGACTGCTCAAATAAGTAAGAGCTACTCACTGGTTGTGACAGAATCAGGCTCTTACACAAATTCATTAGTTAAGATTTTGAACCAAACGAAAAGTACAGGTTTACTTCAACAAATATGAGAGGTTGATTATTTTATCTGCAACATTTTGCTCATCCCTAATATGGATATTTCTCAAATGTATTTTTAGACACTGAGACTAAATGATGGTTAGAAGTAATTTTAGAATTTAAACACAAGAAAAATGAGGAGAATTATATCTTGTAGATACTTAAGTTTGTATAATGCACATCTCTTAATAATTTCATATCTGGAAGATGAACTATTTTTACAATGTGTTTTTACTTAGACCTGATAAATTGAAGGCTCCAGAGGATTGTAAAAAGCTAGAAATTATGTACCATTAATTTTAAGAGGTAAAAAAAGCTTTTACATAAAAAACACTGCAACCTACATAAATTAACAGAGAATGGCATCTCTTTGTTAGAGATCAAAAAAGAACATTTTATTTATCTTTATCAGACTGTGGTAATAGAGATGCAAATATTGGTGCCACATTGCTCATTTCAATTGGTTTATGGTATAAATAGTTTCTTCAGATTCTTGTAAAGAAACATCCATTCTAATGAACCTCGGTAACATAAAACCACAGTGTAAATCACCTGCTAAAAACTATGGGCACAGTCCCACAAACTCACTCCTGTAAGGAGTCCTATTAACTTCAAGATGACTACTCACAGGGACAAAGATTTGTGTTTGTGTGGCCCTAAGAGCCTGATTCTGGAGGGGTATAGACAAATTAGAAACATAGACAGAAAATAGCAAAATGAGATATGACTTTCAAAACTGCAAAATAATATGACTGGGAGGGGGAAAAATCTGGAAGGGACAGGAGAAATCTTTGTTGAGCCATGATTCAGCAAGGTATTTAAGCACATGTCAAATATTAAGCATAAGTAGTCCCCTTCAAGCCAATGGGACCCTCTCATGCTTAAAGTTAGGCATGTGTTTAAAAACCTTGCTGAATCAGCACCTAAGTGCTACAGTGCACCTACAATACGGAGTGAACAGCAAGTTAGACATAAGTTTAGAATTTGTAATAGATTTAGGGCTTCAAATGCACAGGCATCATGTCACAAAGCAAGGAACTAATAGTCTCTCCAAATTGCTCTGATATAGCAGTTCATCCCTATTCTGCAAAGCACTTCAGTACACATGTAGATGCTTTGCAGAATTGGTCCCTATATGCCCCAGGTACAATTGCACCTGGAGTCTGGACTTAATTTCTGGCTACGATCTGACTAAAAAAATATTGATCAGTTAGGGGGAGTTCAGAGAAGAGCAACAAAAATGATCAGAAATGGTAGAGGTGATTTATGAGGAAAACATTACAAGAAACTAAATATCTAACGTGGTTAGGTGGCTGATGGCAGTGGAGTGGGGGGATTACAACAAGCCTAGAAATATGTGAAAGTAGTAAACAATAAGAAAGAAGAATTGTATGTGAAATATGGAAGTACAGAGGAACGAAGCCAAGAAAGAGCAGAAACAGAGAGAGAGAGAATTTAGGCTAAATAACAGGAACACTTTCCTATTACTGAGATGTACTAGGCTTGTAATAAACTTCCTAGGGAAGTGCTGGAAGCTCCATCACTTAAGACATTGAAAAATAGACTGGACAAAACACTAGAAAATAAACTGTCAAGAATAATCGTATACTTCCAGGGAAATGGATTGGATAACCTTCAGGTCTCTTCCCTCTCTAACTTCTATGAGATATTCAGTCTTTACTCAGTCAAATTCCTCATTGACTTTACTGTGGTGTTTTGCCTTAGCAAGGACTGAAGGATCAGTGATCAATCCCTATTTTTAAATAATATATATCACCTGTTTCTTTCTCGAGTGATTGCTCATGTCCATTTCACTGTAGGTGTGTGTGTTCATCACACGCACCGGTGCCTGAAGTTTTTCCCTCAGTGGTATTCGTAGGGGACCGGCTTTGGCACCCTCTGGACTGGCGCGTGTATGCATCGGTATAAGGGATGCTGCTGGCTCCCCGCTCCCTCAGTTCCTTCTTACTGCCAGTGACGGTGCTGGAATGTCTCCTTGCTTCAGCAAGCTTTGCTGTCTCTATTGTGTCTAGTAGTGAATTTGTTTAAAGTTGTATAGTTAGTAGTTCCTTTAGTGTTAAGTTAGAAATAGTTAGTTAGACCCATACAGGACTCAGCCTAGGGATGGGGCATGCCTTGTGATTGTTGCAAAAAAAATCCATGCCAGTCAGTGATCCCCAAACAAGCTACCTGAAGTGTTTAGGGGAAACCCACGTGAGTGACAAGTGTTGCATTTGCAAGAGCTTCAGGCCGTGGACCAGACAGGAGCAGGGCATTCATCTCCAAGCGCTCCTCATGGAGTCAGCCCTAGCACCAACCTTGGAGCTGACGAGATCGGACTCTGCTCCAAGCACTGCAGCCTCAGTGCGGAGTGTGCCGCCGGCACTGACCTCTGACTGGCACCTATCCCCATCCCCAGTTCCACCTAAAAAGCAAAGAAAGTCTGGGAGCGGGTGTTCTCCTACATCCTGTAAAGGGAAGGAGAGAGCCGGAGGAGACCAAAGACCAATGTGGGGCAGCTCTTCCCTTCTGGACGGTGGCCAGGCTCTGACTCCAACTGAGCTGTTGAGCCCACTTTAAGACCCACTCACCACCCTAGGAAGTGGCAGAGGCACTCGGCACCTGGTGGTACCGTCCACACCAGAGGCCTTTCAGGCTGCTAAGGGCATACTGTCCCTTCTGGTACCACCCATGCCAGCTGCTGAGGTTCCCCATTTGAGGGGTAAACCTACCTTGGGTCCCTTCTAGCGGTCTCCATCAGTGCAGCACTACTCCTCGCCGCATGGGGTGCCCCGTCAGTGCTCATCTGAACAGCACCACCAGCCCTTGGGCGTGGGTCGGCTTACCTGCCAGAGTTCCCGGTGTTGGTCCCTGGACTCTAGGCAGCGTTCCTCAGGCTCTAGGTGTCGATTGGCAGCGGTCCCCAGAGCCCTGGTGTCGAGTTGCCCAAGCCGGTGTCAAGTCTCCCAGCTCATGGCACCATTCCGGAGGGTCGAGACACCAGTCCCCAGAGCCCCATCACCAGTGGCCGGATTGCTGGTACAGTTCACCATGGGCACATTGACAGTCTCTCTCACGTTGGTCTGCTCGCTCCCGTTCCCGCTCCTCATTTATGCAGTGGCACCGCACTGTAAGCATGAGGCATTGATCGCCGGGGTTCTGTTGCTGATCTGACGAATGCCACCGCCTGTCACTGGGTTTGCGGCACTGAGAGCCATCATCCCGGTACAGGTCTTCAATGGAGGTCCGCGGCCCGAGCCAACGGGATTAGGGAAGAGAGGCGGCCTTGGTACCGTCCTGGTCCTCAGACAAGTTTCTCTCTCCTCGGGATTGGACAGCGTGGAGGAGACCCTGCTCGCAGGCCAAGGCCGCCCACCAGGGGCATTGTCATTCCCCCCCGTCCACCAGTGGCAGCATGGCCCTAGGGCCAGTGCCCATCCCTCTGACAACTATGGAACCCCTGGGGATTCCCCACCCATCGCAGGGGCAAAGTTCGGTCTCAGGAGCATCTGAAAGATGGTCAGTGGCAGTCTCCCGTCCACTCCCTGACTTGGACACGGAGTCAGAGCAGGCTCCCCAGGGCCAGCCAACCTTGGCTGAGGCTTCCCTAGCAGAAGTGGCAGAGTTGGCAGACCCACCTGTACCTGCCTCCTCCTCATCTTCGCCCGATTAGGCGATAGCGGGGCGCTCTCACTCGGTTCCCCAGGATGATGCAAGGGCCCACCAAGAGCTTTTAAAGAGATTTACCTCAAACCCGAGGCTGGAAGCTGAGGAACTGGCAGGAACCCTTAAACTCTCTGTTCGATGTGCTAAGTGCAGCAGCCCCCTCCCAGGTGGCATTGCCAGAGCACAAGGGAGTGGTGAAAATTACTAAGGCCCTGTGGCAGACACTCATCTCCTTGCCCCCATCTCCAAGCGGGCAGAAAGAAAATACTATGTCCCTGCTAAGGGGTATGAGTATCTTTATACCCACCCTGCCCCAAGCTCACAGGTTGTGTTGGCAGCAATGAGCGCAATAGACAGGGCCAACTGGGATCAACACCTAAGAACAAGGAGGCAAAGAGCCTCAGTCTCTTTGGTAGAAAAAATTATTCTACGTCCAGCCTCCAGATCAGAGTGGCCAACCATCAGGCCTCGCTTGGCCATTATGATTTTAATATTTGGCAGTCGATGGCCAAGTTTACGGATTCACTGCCAGAGGAGCCCGGGAAGGAAATCCTGGCTATCCTCACTGCCCACCAAGCGGGGTCAGATGCGGCAGACTCTGCAGCCCGGACTATGGCTTTGGCTATTTCTGTGAGGCGGGCATCCTGGTTACAGTCATCAGGCCTATTGATGGAGGTTCAACAATCCATCCAGGACCTCCCATTCAATGTCCTGGCACTGTTTTCAGAACAAACAATAAATTACATGGCCTGAAAGACTCTAGGGCTACCTTGCGCTCCATGGGCCTTTACACACCGGGGCCGGCAAATAAGCAGTTTAAGCTGCAACAGCCCCACAGGTTTGGGACCCAACCTCAGTCAGAGTGCTTCTGCAAGAAGTGCAAGGGCTATAAGCGCCAGCAAGGCCATCAGCCGTCACCTTCAACTCTCTCGAGCTCCACCCATAACCAACCGGGTAACAAGCAGGCATTTTGAGGGTGCGCTTGAGGGCGATCTTCCAGCCGGTGTCCTGGATCCTGCTCCTCTGCTATTTTCCAACTGTTTGTCCCCCTTCCTCCCTGCCTGGGTCTCTATAACATTGGGCCAGTGGGTCTTCAGCACAGTAGTAGGGGGCTATACCTTCCGGTTTATTTCTATCCCCCCTTCACACCCTCTCTCCCAATCCTTCTTCAGGGACCCTTCTCACGAGCATCTGCTTGCTCAGGAGGTGCATGACCTTCTGTGGGTGTGAGCTGTGGAGGAAGTCTCTCTGCACTTGAGGGGGAAAGGGTTTTACTCTTGCTATTTTTTATCCCAAAAGCCATGGGGGGGCGGGTCTACGTCCCATTCTCAACCTGCAGAGCCTCAACAAGTATCTCAAGAAGTAGAAGTTCCGCATGGTCTCCTTAGCCTCCATCATTCCTTCCCTGGATCTGGGAGACTGGTTATGCCACCCTCAATCTGAAAGACGCTTATTTTCATATATCAATATTTCATAGACACAGACGGTTCCTACGTTTCGTAGTTGGGACCGCCTACTACCAATTTGCAGTGCTCCCTTTTGGCCTAGCAACAATGCCAGGGGTGTTTACGAAATGCATGTTGGTGGTGGCGGCCTACCTCAGATGTCGTGGTATCCAGATTTACCTGTACCTCAACGACTGACTCATCAAAGACTGCTCCAGGGTCCAGGTCCAGCGCAGTGTCGAGATGTTGCAAGCCACTTGTCAAGCTCTGGGCCTGTTGATAAACGAACAAAAATCAGCGTTGATCCCGGTCCAATTGATAGAGTTTATCGGAGCGGTGCTCGATTCTATCCAACCCAGAGCATTCCTGCCAGAGGCTAGGTTCAAGGCAATGTCAGATCTGATTGCCAGCATCACTGCCCATCTGCTAACCATGGCCTGGGTCTGTCTCAGGCTATTGAGGCACATGGCAGCATGCACATATGTTTTCCAACATACGAGACTCAGGCTGCATCCTCTCCAGATGTGGCTGGCGTCGGTCTACTCTCCGGCCAGACATCACCTAGACAAGCTTATCACGATCCCACCATAGGTGCTTATCTCTCTGCAGTGGTGGTCTGACCCCATCCTGGTATTGGAAGGTGTGCTATTCGTGAGCCCTCAACCCACGGTCTCCCTGATTTCGGATGCGTCCAACCTCTGTTGGGAGTGCATCTCGGTACACTGGGGACTCAAGAGTTATGGTCTCAAAAGGAGTTCACGTTGCATATAAACGTCAGGGAGCTCCGGGCCATCCGTGTGGCTTATGGTGTCTTTCTTCCCCAACTGTCCGGCCAGATGGTGCAGCTGTTGGCAGACAACATGGCCTCCATGTTCTATGTCAACAGGCAGGGGGGAGCTCGATTGTCGGCTCTGTGCCAGGAGGCCCTCCATGTGTGGGACTTTTGCATCCAGTATGCAATCCACCTGAAAGCCTTGCACCTCTCCAGCATCTGGAACACGCTAGCCGATTGCCTCAGCGGGTTCTTCTTCTCTCACCATGAATGAAGTTTGTCAGAATGTTTTTCCAGAAGTGGGAAGCTCCCTGAGTGGACTTATTCGCCACCAGACAGAACGGAAACTGTCATCCGTTTTGTTCTCTCCAAGGGCTCAGCCGAGGCTCACTATCCAATGCCTTTCTCCTGTCTTGGTCAGGGGACCTGATGTATGCCTTCCCACCAATTCTGCTCATCAGCAAAGTCTCTCAGAAATCAAGAGGGATAAGGCACGGATCATTATGATCGCCCAAGCATTGCCTCGCCAACATTGGGTTGGCATGCTCGTGGACCTGGCTGTTGCAGCCCTGTGGCCACTTCCTAGCCGCCCAGACCTACTCTTGCAAGATCACGGTCGACTCCTGCATCCGAACCTTGCCTCTCTCCACCTCACAACTTGGATGCTACATGGCTGAATCCAGAGGAACACGCCTGCTCTAGTCAGGTACGGCAGAATCTCTTGGAGAGCAGAAAGCCCTCCACCAGAGCAACTTACCTGGCAAAGTGGAAGCCTTTCTCCTGCTGGGCGTCAGAGCGGAATATCTCCCCTACCCAGTCATCTCTGCAGTCCATCCTGGATTACCTGCTTTCACTTAAAGTACCAACTTCTCACCTTCTCTTCGGTACAAACATTCACGACGCATTAAGCCATCACCCAGCAAGCCAGAAATGATGCTGGATTTGGCAGAGCTGTGTTGCAATCGACACGTTCATGAACTCCTACCCCCCTCCGATGGTACTGCTTGGGAGTGACCGACAATGAAATGGACGTGAGCAAGCACTCGAAGACGAAAAGATGGTAACCTTTCGTAACTGCTGTTCTTCGAGATGTGTTGCTCATGTCCATTCCATGACCTGTCATCCTTCCCCTCTGTCGGAGTTCCAGCAACAAAGAACTGAGAGAGGGGGAAGCTGGGGACACCCCTTATACTGGTGCATATGCGTGCCACTCCAGAGGGTGCCAGAGCTGGTCCCCTATGGATACCACTGAGGGAAAAACTTCTGACACCAGTGCATGTGGCTAGCACACACACCTACAATGGAATGGACATGAGCAATGCATCTCGAAGAACAGTTACGAAAGGTAAGTCTTTTCAGAGCTTTTAATAACATCTCTGCTTGAAAGTAAACAACCTTTCCTGTCAATTTAGATAACTTTTTTTTTCAACAGAACACTGTTCAAACAGGCACTTTAAATAACGCTAAAATGTGAGTCACCATTATAGAGAAAAAAAGGTTTCAGTAGACAAGGCAGCATGTTATTTATGGATATTGGCAGGCTTGTGCAACAAGCCTGCCTTCTGAGGAATTTTGTTGTTTGCAAGGGAAGAAATCCATATAGAATCAGGAGCTGAGCTAGTGATAATGAGCTGATCATTACTGCCTATCTGACTCAATATGTGACATATCTTAACTCTTCTTTAAAGCTGAAAAAAAGTTAGCAGTAATCATCAAATTAAAATCCTGTAAATATTTAGCAAATTCAAAGTGTCTGTTTTGGGACCTAAGTATACAACTTACTTTGGAAAGCTAAAAGGCTGTTATTTAGAATTATGATTTATTTTAATATTGCAAAGAATGATTGATCACCTTTTTCAAATGTCTGGTTAAGCTACGTCTTTTGTGTTTTGCATAAGAAACTTAAAACTATCCAGCTGCAAAAAGCTTTAATAAAGTAATTTTATGACACTGTCTACTGTTTAGTCAAATGTGTCTGAAGCTATGGTTGTAATAATTAAAACAATTGTATGTCACTTGTGGATTAATATATAGCAACTGCATAATTAGCTCCCATGTTGTGTCAGGTTTCCTAGTCACAGACCTTTGTACGCTGGACCTCAGTTCTATTGTAGGTGTCTGACATTATTTATTATTTCATTAGCATCCAATTTCCTTCTTGGATTCAACAGTAAGGTCAGTGCAATGAGCTGCATAGACTGTGTCTTATTCCCCCCCTCTCCCTCCTCTTCTCTCCACCCCCAGCATAGCCACTCATTTCCCTCATTTCTGGCATGTCATAATTTAATATTTAGCAATTATGGCTTGGAACTAAAGGAATAATTATTTCTTAATCATTCTGCCTTTAGGGGGTTCCTTTCACGTTTCTGAGGAAAAAAGGAAGTCTTTGGTCACTGGGGGTGAGTGCTTCTGTGTTTTCTTTGTAAAGATAGCTCTGTTGTTAAGGCAAGACACTGTGTGTTGAATTCTAATTCCTTTGTGCAAGAGCCAGCCCGTTTCAAAGCAATCCAATGACTGGAGGTGTTCGGTATGATTAATAGTGCTACAGTTCTGTGATTGACTAGGTTGACTGTGCTTTCTGTGTGTGTAGAATTCTAAAAGTTGATACACCGTTGATGAGTAACAGTGAAGTTTAATGCTGTAGCGGAGGTGGGAACTGAATATCTTCTCTATGCCAACCAGGTTTTGTCTGGGGTTATATTACATTTCTTAGCTGCTGTGAAGTTCAGGTACTTTTTCTTTAAATATTTATTGTTACTGCAGCACGCTACCCATTTTAGGGCAGGTTTGTGTCTCTGTGATAATTTTTTTAGAATCAAGTTGTAAAATTGGTGTGTGCATTTGAAAGATAGCTGTCTTCAAGTGGTAGATGAATATCTATGGTATTTAACTGTTGTGTGTTTTAATTCATAGAATTTAATTCTTTGATAAGGTTATCCTGTAATTTAATCAATGATAATATATTATGATCAATTTGATAAAACCTCAGAAGTTATGCTTTATTTCTGGCTTTAGAGATGTTGAATTTAAATTAACACTGGATTAGTTATCTATCTCTGTCAAGATTACAAAGAGTTTTTGTTGTGATCCATCATAGGGCTTTTGTGTGATATACTGTATGCAGAAGCTGTTAACAGAATAGATTAATGCTGTGAGGAAAAAATATCATCAGATGAACACTAGGTCTTAAAAAGCTATTTCAAATGGCATAGTAAGTTATATATCGTTAATACATTTTTAGCCTTTTGGGGGTGGCGAAGAACTTGTAATTAAAAATTAATTTATTAATTCTTGACTGTGCTTAAATTAGAACCCAGGTTATACTTACAAAATGTTTTGAAATCAAATTATTTGAATAGGCTCTCCAGAACAAAAATAATGAGCCCTGGATAATCTGAAGAATTTTTAGTAGTGTTACCAGAAAACTCTGCAACTGTCTTTTGAGGTCTGTGTATATATGTTATGTGTAGTAATTTTAAATGATATATCTAATACAAAGATATACCATAGTTATATAAATATATAATACAGATAAAATTGTGGATGTATTCTCTTTTTAAAATTATGCTACATATTCAGAAGCTTCAGTAGAAGAATGACTACAAGGAGCCATCAGATTCTTCTTGGTTAAGACCATATGCTGCAAAACGTCTGTTAGTCTATAAGGTGCCACAGGATTCTTTGCTGCTTTTGGTTAAGACCATAACAATAAAACTGGGCATATATGTGCAATATGTCTCTAGGTATGTGACTTATATATTTGTGTTAATGTATGCATGGCATATTATGTATTTAATTATTCTTTCATTCTTGCCACAGTAATATATAATTAAATCTTGTGCCCATTTTTGGAAGCCATCCCTTTTGTTTGTAGTAAACTATTAGAGGGAAGGTCTTTTATGTGTTTCTACTATAGTTTAGTGTGATATCTTCAGTATCTGAAAGAAATGTTGTTTTACCATTTTCTGCCTTTAATATTTTCGTTTGGCCATGAAGCTTTATAATGATATTGGCTAATTGAGTCTCTAACCTTTTAATCATCTTGTACACTTAATGTATCTTGGGCCAGCAAAGAAATTCTTTCAGCAAATATGAAACGGAGAGAAGTTCATATTAAAAATATCTAGAAGCATTATTATAACAAAATATGAAATATCAGTTAAATAGTGCAATGTAACATTTGCTATTCTTTAATTCTATTTTGAGTATCCTGTTGTTTGAATGTATTTTAGTTACTTTGGTTTAAATCAAGAATTCTGTTTGTTGTAACCTCGGTGTGTTTTACTTTTAGGAAAATATTTTTACATACTATTTTACTGAAAAATAGCTAAATACATATTTTTTAATTTCAAAATTTGCTTAAAATATTTAATTGAAAGGAAATGAATTTTAAAAATTGAAGTGTTACTTTCTATTTACGTCTGGTATTTAACACAACATGTAACTTAGCTTATTGGAAAAAAAAAAAGGGGGTGGTCATGTGTGATGCGGGGAGTAGGGGAGATGTCAAAGGGCTAGATATGCTACAGGCTTAGGCCTGGTCTACACTGGGGGAGGAGGGATCGATCTAAGTTATGCAACTTCAGCTACGTGAATAACATAGCTGAAGTCGACGTACTTAGACCTACTTACCACGGTGTCTTCACTATGGTGAGTTGACTGCTGCTGCTCCCCTGTCAACTCTGAATGTTACTGGATGTTACTTCAGCCTCTCCCCGAGCTGGAGTACAGGAGTCGACGGGAGAGTGCTCGGGGATCAATTTATCGCGTCTAGACTAGATGCGATAAATCGATCCCCACTGGATCGATCGCTGCCCACCGAGCCGGCTGGTAGTGAAGACATACCCTTAGTGCCTTACTGTCTTCAGTAGTTCTGCTACTGATGGTAATAAGTGCTTCAGCCTGTGACCGGTCTTTGTAGGACTAGGCTCATAAAATAGTTTATTTTCTTAGACAAAAACAAATTACAGCTAATAACAAGATAGACACCAAGTAAATCTATACATCTTTGTTAATTAAATATGGGTAAGTTTGTTGGGAGCTGATAGTTGGTTATTTTTGTTTCTGCATTAAAAAAAGTATTAATCTTTAAAGTCACAAATAACAGTTTTACATTGTAGATAACATAAAAGTAGGTGCAGACCAAAACTTGAATACGATGATATGATTAAAAATAATTATTGCATAACAAATTGAAATTCATTTGCTGCCCGTTTAAGATACAGAAATCCAGAAATGAAAAGAGAAAAACCTCTTAAATTAAGGATTTTTAAAAATCTTAACCCTATTTAGACTTGCAAGTCAGAAAATAATCTAAGAGAACAGCAACAAATAACATTCCCACTTAACAAAAGTGTGGATGTTGGCAAAGTGTGGATGCTGTTTATCTCACCTGAAGCATTTGCAGGTGTTGTTAACAAAAAAATTGGAAGGCTTTTTGCTGAATGCTCCATCCTAATAGCAAGGGTAAGAAGGACATTCAGCACATATCTCAGCATTTACTGTTTACAGAGGGCCAGTGCAAAGTCCTTCATCTTGCAGAATTCTTCACACTGTAGAAGCCCATCCCCCTCGTAGTCCTGAGATGGGGTGTATAGGTGAAGTCGATGCAAAGTTGACCTTCCACATGTCCTGCCCACTGGAAGTTTGAGCTCAATACGAGTTCCTAATAGGTCTGCACAGAAGGGAAAAGTTTAACTTATACTTAAGGAGTAGCCCTCTCTTCCTATCTGTATAAGCATAAATCCAGTGGTCTGGAAATCCCCAAGTCCCCATAGGCAGCATGGTGGGAAGCAGTTGCTATTCAAGCTTATACACTTGCATGCAGAGGAATTAAAAGTGTAAATCTCCTAGTAACACTAGTTGAAGTAATATGCAGTTATAGGACATGAGCCCAGTACTGGTTTGTTAGACACATAATTTTAACTTTTAAATGTAGTTAACACACTACTAAATTACACACACCCAATTTGAGTAGACTAGTATAATGCAGGTTTCTCCAAAGTGTAAATATTATAAAACTTCAGTGATAGCTTGGTACTAAGCACCATAATTAGGCGTTTACACATTTGCATTCTTCTCTGAAATCTTGTTGCTACCGCTGTGGAGCTGTTCTGGCAAGATATCAGAATTTGTCCCTAAATCTGAGGCTATGATATCAACATTACACAATAAATCCATGGCAGCTAAGTTTCCTGTAATGTCATGGATGTTACTTCAGTACTTGTATAGTAGAATATTTTGAAAGTTAATCACTAAAAAATGGATTTTTTTGTGAAACTTTATTATCCATGGTTCAATAAAAGAAATATAGTCATTTGGGGTGGGGGTGGAGGGTTTGGGGGGAGGAGAGTAGTTTCCTAAAACTTGTACCACCACCCATCCCCCCCCCACCCCTGTTTTCATAAAAGAGACTTTGGGTTTCATATGCTAGCAACTTTCAGAGTATCCCAAAATGCATTATAAAACAATGAGTTGGGTACTGGTAGTGCATGACTGTGTAGGCAGGCACAATAACTGTTATGTACTCTATTGCTGGGTTTTTTTAATCTATATAATAAATTTGACTGTCACAAACTTTGAAATGTAACATTCTGTTAGCAGTCAGAGAATGCTTGATTGAAAATTGGGGATGTACAAGGCATTATGGGCCGTTTATTTTAAAACATAGGTAGCAAGAATCATGGCAATATTAAGGCACAAAAATATATTAAAGAAAATATAAGTCTGATTTAAATCTGTTAAAGCAAGAACATTCAGTGCTACTTTTTCAGCACACTGCGTAGAGATATAGATACATGACTTTCGTTAACATTAAGGAAATACTATCAAGGTTGATAGTCCCCAAATGGAACTTAATCAGAAGTAATTTTTTAAAAGTCCTCTTGATCTGGAAGATTCTATGAGCTTTCCAAGAATAAGACTGAAATGTAGATTAAATACCAGTTAGTTTTGTGGGCAGCAAGTCAGCAGCAAAGGTGGAACATTTGGGTTTTTTCTCAGTTATATGTACATTTGCCATCCTTCCACTCTTCCTGTCTGACTGTCCCTGATAGGAAATGTGACCTATTTCCTGACAATTGGGGTTTACATTTGTCACAAGATTGCAGCAGTTTAACATTTTCCCATACTCCTTACACTTCTGAAATAATTCTGTAGGCCAGTTCTGCAAGGGAAAATAATGCCTGTGCCCGTGCTCATGATATGCAAGCCATTTGTCCGTTTTTAAGCTGGACAGCCCTGCTTTTTTAAAGTTTGTCCTGGTCCGGTATAAGACAAAACAAGATGTGGTTTTTGACCGAGACCAATGCAGGTTTGAGTGAAATATTTGAGTGAGAGAGGAAAATCAAGGCGTGACAATTGAAATTTCAAACCACGTGGCTGTTTTTTAACAAGGGTAAATTGCAACTTGGGCTGGGGAGGAGCGATTTTACCAGCCAATAATATTATCAGAACAGGAACACACACACAACTCGAATCAAGAAAAAAAACAAGTCACCAATCAAAAAATATCACCAGAGCAGCAATATACACAACTTGGAACAGTCTATTTACATCCAACAACAAGAAACTAAACAATCTGTGATTAACCGCTCACTAAAATCCGGAATGGACACGCAAACTGAAATACACCAACTAACTACAATGGCAATTAATACAGCAATATGGCTCTCATATACTATGTACACAACTTTGCATCAAATAAGGAAAGGGAAAAGGGAAAGAAGCTAAACCAACAGAATATTTACAGAAATTAAAATGCACATACCACACTCCAGGCGCAGCTGACCAGCAGTACAGACACCAAGTGCATGACGAATTGGAGGGGGGTAATCCAAAAATGACACGACACAAGCCGGCAAAATCCGGAGGAGACCCTGGCTGAAAGGGTGATCAGGCCTTTCAGCTAACACGCGGATACTCATGCAGTTTTTGGCGCGGGGCATAGTTTTATTCGAAGACCCTTACTTGTGTCAGCATTTGATTGGTCCCCAGCTCCTACATCAACAGGTACTGCACCCGGCACACTAAGTTTATGCACACGACACGCTGGTATTGTAGCACACGGTACCAATGTGACCTACAATTGACCAGACAGAAGGTTCGAGAATAGGCACACGGCACTATAATGTTGCACACCGCACCTTAGGGTAGCACACGGCACCATGGTGTTGCATACGACACCAATGTGACCTTTTGACCGACAATTGGCCATACAGACGCCATGTTTGAGCATAGGGTTGCGACAGTTTTGTCCAGTTTCAGATGGTGAATGCCATTTTGAAGAGTGAGCCACCCTGCCCCCACCTGTGTGATGTGCGCAAGGTCACATGTGGGGCAAGGCAGGGCGCTCTTCAAAATGGGGCCCCCATCTGTGTGAATATTTTGAAAGTTAAGTTAACTTGCAATTTTTGGTAAAAAGTTGTGTTTCTTTTGCTAAACAGTGGGTGTTGTGGGAGGGGGAGATTCCTAAAAATTCCATACACACCCTATTTTCATAGAAGAGACTTTAGGTTTCATATGTTGGCAACTCTCAGACTATCCAAAAAAGCTTTATAAAGCAATGAGCTGGGGTGCTCCCCAAAGAGTTCCTTCAGCATTAGGAGCAGAATGAAACTGACATAATCCGTGTCATTTTAACAGTGTTGCTCCTACTGGAGATGTAGTGCATGGACAGGGCAGAAGTGCCATAAGCAGGTTCCTCTGCAGCTGCAAGAGGCATTTGAAAAAGGTAAGAATGAGGAAGAAAAGTTAGCTGCTGAAGGCTTTTAGAGGACAGAGGATGCATCTGTGCCTGCATGTAACATAGTGGATTACGTAACTATCTCACTTTTCAAAGGTAGTTCATTCAAATGTCATTAAATTGTTTTTAAAAATGTGTTCACTTTTTTCACCAGTGCCATTATACATTGGGGTAAGAATTAAACAAGGAAAAATCAGATCCAAAGCATTTTCACTGCTTAAAAAAATTGGTGACATCTGTCAGAATTTAATGGCTATTGTAATGAAAGCATTGCACTTAAAGACTATTAACTCAATACATAAGTATCACATTGTGACTAGCCTTTATGCAGGTGGCAGAGAAGTTTTCAAGGAGCCTCCTTTCTCCAGGCATCCCATATAAGGGTCAGTCACAATCCCAGTCTCTGTATTTGAGGAAGCTCAGGGATTGCTCCCTTTGAGGGTAAACACTACTCCAAATGGCGTGGGGAGGAGGCAGAATCTGGTTTCACTCCCTTTGCATACTGGCATTGGTGAGTGACCTGTCCACCAGGTCTCTATAAAGAACATGGGATTAGGTCAGTTCTACATAATCCTCAGTGTAGACCTGTACCACCCCCTGCCTCACCCATAGCCTCAGAGGTGAGAGGCTTTGTGTGAGCTGACGTAGAAAAGAAAACCCTTTGCCCCTTTAAGGATTTTACACACACCCTTCCCTTCCTCATGGCCTTCTACCTCCTCATGGGCTTGATGAAGGGAGGAGAGCCTGTTGACTATAAGCCCCAAGGGGAGGGGCTTATAAAGTCTTCCACCTCCCAGGAAGTAAAACAGCTTTGGGGATCAGAGAAGGACTGGGTTTTGAGGCCTTGTTGCAGGCATTATGTCTAGTCATCTTTTTGCGGCTACAAAGGAATTTTTCCTTCTCTCCCAGATTGTCCTGGGCAGGGCAGGTGAGTTATTGCTGGCTATTTCCTAGATATGTTACTTAATAAAGTTGTGGCCTTGTTAAACTTCGTTCCTGGTGGCTTGTCTTGTCTTTCTTTGGTGTCTGGGAACAACACCTGCAAGGTAAAATTTGACCCCAAACAGACACCCTCCACTAAGGCTTGGTGCGTAGACAACACAGTTTTGGTTAACCATACAGCATTGCCAACTCTTGTGAGTCTCAGGATCTTTGGTATTTTCCTTAAAGCTTTATAGGTTCACGTGATTGCGTGGGGATCTCAACTGTCATTTAAAAATAAAAAGCCATCCCTCATGGTTGTAGAGAAAAGCTTGAAAGTATTAAATTAGTTCATCCCAAGTTCTCAAAAGATAGAAGGTAAAGTAAAAGAACTCCAAATTTATTTATTTGTTTAAAAATCATGATTTTTTTTAAACCAATCCCATTAATTTTGGGGGTCTAGCCCATTATTGTTGAACTCTTGG
Source organism: Mauremys mutica (assembly GCF_020497125.1). Taxonomy (NCBI): domain Eukaryota; kingdom Metazoa; phylum Chordata; order Testudines; family Geoemydidae; genus Mauremys; species Mauremys mutica. Next base: position 84,664,991 of record NC_059074.1, on the reverse strand, counting down.
GTTCCTGTGTATATGGATTTGCTTTGGGCACAGGAGGACTGTCATATATCTCTAGACATAAGATAAGTATGAAGAAAAAGAAATAAAAATGGAATAAAGTACTAACACAGTGCCTTAGTTCTTAGAAAGCTCTATGTGCATAAAAATGTATGAAAACCAGGCCTAATTTATTATTGTTGAAGCAAAGTATTAAGCAACAATAAAGAGGAAAAGTTTCCCTACAATTTAGTTATGACTAGGAAACCTATAAAACCGATTTATTTTAATTTAATTTTATTTTATTTTGGTGTGGGGGAGAAGGGGATCCAGTGTTAGAGTGAATTATTCTGTTGAGTTTTTTAATGTAAAGTAGTTATTGTACAAAACTAACACATTCAGAGTAATTCTCCCAGATTTGACAATGAAGGATCTAAACTTGCAAGTACTTTACTTGCAGAGCTTCATTGGGAGTGTTAAACAGGGAGGGCTTGCAGGACTGGGTCCCACGTTTGGTCCTTAGGTAAACTGTAAATATAATACAAGTATTTCACATTATATGTTAAAAGTATAAGTTAGAAAATTGTGTGTTTTTTTGCAGGAGATAGTTCAAAGATCATTGAAGTCAATGGAAAGACTCCCATTGACTTCAGTGGGCTTTGGATCAGGCCCAGAGAAGAGGGGACTCCTCTAACATTGTGCACTCAGAGCTTGAGCCTGCATTCCTTGTGAATGCAAAACTTCAGTGGGCATTCTGGGTGTCAAATGAATAAAAGATCAATCCCCAATTTTTTTAAATTAAATTATTTTGTGTATTTTTTTTTTAATTTCTCTTGGACAGAGCCAATATCTGACAAGTTTATGCAAATATCCGTCCTCCTTTGTAAAATGAGTTTTATCAAGTAAACCCTTTAGACAATTCAGTTCCACTAAATATACTGACAGGTTCCATTATTATTTAAAAATGTTTACCTAACTGCTAAAGATTACATAACATAGACGTTAATTGCACTTTATTATTCTTGTTGTTACACACATTTATAAGTATCAGAGGGGTAGCCGTGTTAGTCTGGATCTGTAAAAAGCAACAGAGTCCTGTGGCACCTTATAGTCTGTTAGTCTATAAGGTGCCACAGGACTCTGTCGCTTTTTAGATATTTATAAGAAACCCATCAACCCACCATCTGAGGGCCGAAGTTTGAGATTATATATATATTATATATTTTATTTAATCACATTGTTTCATCACTGATGTAAAATCAGTGGGAAAAATAAAACTATATAACATTCAGTCATACCTTGATTGGACAATTAAATATTAATAAATAAATAAAAAAGACAGAGAAAATAATCCATTTGGTATCAATGATTAACAGATTTACAGATTTTTTTTTGCCTCCTTTATATCCATGAACAGTGAGAGCTGTCAACTTTCTTTTATATATAAATTTTTACTAGTTATGCTTTTGGAAGTTTGAAAATGAAGTTTCTTTCCATACCGAATTTTACCTCTACAGACACCCCCCATTACGCAAACCCAACTTACGCAAATCTGCACTCAAGGAAAAAGTTCCCTAAGCTAGAAATGCAAGGTTTTTTATTTTATTTTATTTTAATTTTTGTTGTTGTTGTTTGCGTAATGGTTGGGTATACACTTTTCCAACTTACACAAAATTCGAGTTATGCAAGGCATTCCCGAACAGAACGCTTACATAAGTCAGGGAGCATCTGTATTTAATAATAGTCACTGATTTCCCTTCCCCCCCACCCCCCGTGTTTTTAATAGAACAGTAGAATCTGCTTCCATTTGTGCACACAATAGCATAATTAATGAAGTAATCAGGAAGGTAATTAATATTTAATTGCTTCTGAAGAACATTACTCATACATTGGATGTTTTGTTTATATGTACAACAGACTGTCACATTTATTTTCTATTATGGAACTATAAGAGTGAATCCATAGTTAATTTCAAATGTGTTGTATTTACTAAATCTCAATCAGGACTCTTGCATCGGTTTTATTGAGTTATGCTGGGTTAATAGAAATGATACTTGCTATAGAAAAAATACACTTCTGGAAACTATGCAAAATCTCCACAAATTTATCTTCATGAGTAGTTCTGTAAAAATAACACATGCTATAGGCATAACTTGCTGGTTTGGAAACTCCTCCCACCTAAGTGCTCCAGAAAGTTACAAGTGTTTCAGTCCCAGCCTGCAGGTGCTCCTGAAGTGTTTGTAAGATTTATAGGGACTCCTGAATAATTTACAAACTTCAGGGAACTAGTAAGAACACTCAGGCAGGATTCCTGCAGATTGACAAGTACTATAGGAAGAGTGAGCAAACTAGGCGACGGCCAAATCTCCTCCTTATAAGCTCCAGAGATGTCCCAGGTCCACCTGCTTTTTTTCTCCAAATTGTAGTGACTCCTTCAACATCAAGTTTTCATTCATTAAAGAAGAGGAGGGGAGAGACCCTCAAGAAATTCCCAACCAAAAATGGAATTACAGTTGTAAATATTTTTAATTTAAAACAGCATAATGAGACTCTTGTAGTCATAATGTAAAACGCATGTAAAAATTACAAGGTTCTGATTTAGGGTTTAAAATACAATGCTTAATTTTTTTTACTTAACTCCAAATTTCCCAACAGAGTCAGCAATTTAGAAGTGTGTAATTCGAATTCAAAACACTTAAATATCAGAAAATCTAGAAATACTCATGTAAGGTTCCAGTATAAGATTTAATGCAGTCCTCCCACCCTCTACTGCGAATACACCGTCTAGCTTTCATCTATAAGCCAAAAACTTCCACTCTGCCAGAGAAAGCTCTATAGACCCACCTGTAAACTGAACATGGAAAAAGTCTCCTCTGCTGCAAAAGGCAGTTAATTTACTATTTTATGCCTTCATCGGTTGGAACAGCCTGAGGATGCTCTACCACAAATGGAGTGGAAAATCTCTGCTTTTACCAGACACATTTTAAGCCGAGCTAACTGTCTCACTCATAACCTTGCAGCTGGCTAGGAGATCCATCAGTCTCCTGTTGTTTCCCCTGAGTTAGGTGTGATACAGAAATTGCAATTAGACTTCAAGAGGAGGGAGATACATGTTAGCAACACCAAGTTTTCCTACCAACTGATCTTTGGAATATGCTTCTCACACCTGCCTTTCAGACTGAATGATATGAGCGCTGTGCCTGTCTCAATAGGAGGGAGTTTGATTTAAAAACAACAACAAGGAGTCCTTGTGGCACCTTAGAGACTAACGAATTTATTTGAGCATAAGCTTTCGTGGGCTAAAACCCACTTCATCAGATGCATGGAGTGAAAAATACAGTGAGCAGTATAAATATTACAGCACATGAAAAGATGGGAGTCCCCTTTCCAAGTGATGGGGCTCAGTGCTAATTCACTGTCCCCCACCACTTGGAAAGGCAACTCCCATCTTTTCATGTGCTGTAATATTTATACTGCTTACTGTATTTTTCACTCCATGCATCTGATGAAGTGGGTTTTAGCCCACGAAAGCTTATGCCCAAATAAATTCGTTAGTCTCTAAGGTGCCACAAGGACTCCTCGTTGTTTTTGCTGATACAGACTAACACGGCTACCACTCTGATTTGAAAAAGGGAGTATGACTTCCTCCCCTAAATCAAGATTTGCCCATTGGATTTTGCCTGAGTAAGGAACTAGTGTGTCGAGAAAGATACAATTACAGTACAAAAGAGGGTTTTCCATCTTTTTCAGAAAAACATGAATAGTAACAAAATGTTCATCGTATCATTGACACAGTAGTCAGATAAAAGTTCAAAAGGTTGAAAATCAGACTCAAACATACAGGTTCATGTAATTAACCTTTCAAGCCAAAGAAATCCCTTCTTCACCTAAATGTGAAGGTATTTTAATCTTGCCAGTATTAATGACTTGATTGGGTGTAATGATCTGTACCAAAATAGTTAAGGAAAGCTATAATAATGCTTCTGTTTAATTTCTTCACAGGTGTGCTAGCCCTCTGATATCTCAAAATGCCATTAGTGAAAAGAAACATAGACCCCAGGCACCTGTGTCACACAGCACTGCCCAGAGGCATCAAGAATGAACTGGAATGTGTCACCAATATCTCGTTGGCAAATATAATTAGACAACTGAGTAGTCTAAGTAAGTACATTGTGCTATTAACTTTACAATTCATTTCAAACTAAAATGTCATTTGCTTACAGTTTTTATAGATGAAACAGAACCACATTTTCAAATTTAAAATGAAACAAAAAACCTTATTTCTCTATCAACCTTGTATTACACAAACTGCTCTGAACCTTATGTTTTCTTTTGTTATCTTGTAAATTAATTTAGTCCTCATGAAAGGTGCTGACTGACAGTTCTGGATACACAAGCCTCCACAAAACAGGTAGATAACAGGCAAAGAGCACTCTTGGCTTTTCCAGATTTACAATGTGAGTGTCTCTGTCTTTACATTACTGACGGAGTGAACAGTAAAGTTAGCATCAAAAATGAACAGCACAGTTAGCATGCTTGAAAATATAGCTGTCGTGTTGGGGAGCTGTTTCTTCTGCCTCTATCATCCCAACCACCTTTCATCATTTCCTCCCCCTTATTGATTTCCACTTTATACTTGTTCTCCCCCTTATACTGGGAATTGTGCCCCTTCAAGGGGTAAAAAATTCTGGAAACTTGATATCAAGAATAAGGAAGGCATAGGAGTTATCATGGACCCTCGTACCTGCTCCTGTTGTAGTCAGTGATTATTTTATCATTGACTTCAGTGAGAGCAAGATTGGGCTAAAAAAGGATCTTTCCCAGTAACAACCCTCAAAGGTATTCAGCTATATGGCACTACAGTTAGTCAAAGGTAACAATAAGATATGGCCTTCTAGCTATATAAGTCAGTATTGGCTAACCAAATGCAATTTTTGAGTAAGTAATAGGACATAATTGGACTTATGTTAAAGTGTAATTATGATATGGCCTTAATGTATGGTTTGTTAGGCTTGAAGCTGACAGTAAGTGCTATCAGTCACCTAATTATAACAGTATTACACGATAACTGTTGTGGATTTTTTGACCTGGATTATGAATACACTGGATTATGTTGTGATCATTAAGAAAATCTATGGTAAAAAGGAGTTCAAAAGGGTTGGCAGATTCTCAAAGAGATAATATTAAAGGCAGAGCAACAAACTAATCTGATGTGAAAGAAATACAGAAAGAATACTAATATTCTAATACTAATATGACTCCATTAGAAGCTCTTTAATAACCTGAAAGTAAAAAAGGAATCCTACAAAAAATGGAAACATGAACAAATGGCTACAGTTGAGTACAAAAGATTAATACAAGCATGTAGGGACAAAATGAGAAAAGCTGATACAAAGCAAAGGACATAATGTAACCCACACACCTTCTGGGTGTGGTGTTCTGTCCCATCTAGTGGCACTGAGACCATTTAGCGAGAGAGTTAAATGAATCTGCTCTACAGCCTTAGCTAACAGCCTTTTGGCTCCAGAGGTCCCCGGTTCGATCCTGCCTGCCACCATAAGAAGAGGTTCAATAAATACATGAAGAGCAAGAGAAAAACAAAGGGAAGTGTTGGCCCCCTACTTAGAGGGGAAGGAGAGCTAATAATGGATGATATTAAGAAGGCTGAGGTGTTCAATGATACTTCGCTTCAGAATTCATTTAAGGGTACTTAAGGAACTAGCCAAAGCAATCTTGGAACTGTTAGTGATTATCTTCGAGAACTCTCAGAGGCTAGGCGGGGTCCCAGAGAACTGGAGAAGGGCAAACATACCACCTATCTTTAAAAAGGGCAACAAAGAGGACCCGGGGAATGATAGACCAGTCAGCCTACCTTCAATACCTGGAAGGATACTGGAACAAATCATTAAACAATCAGTTAATAAGTAACTAGAGGATAATAGGGTAATAGGGAATTTGTCAAGATGGCTTTGTCAAGAACAAATCCTGCCAAACCAACCTAATTTTCTTCTTTGACGAGGTTACTGGCCTAGTGGCTGGGGAAAAGCAGCTTTAATAAGGATTTTGACACAGTCCACATGATATTCTCATAAGCAAACTAGGGAAATTTGATCTAGATGAAATTATTATAAGATGGGTGCATAACTGGTTGAAAAACCATACTCAGAGTAGTTATCAATGATTTTCTGTCAAACTGAGAGAATCTAGTGGGATCCTACAGGGGTCCGTCTTGGGTCCAGGGCAGTTCACTATTTTCATTAGTGCCTTGGATAATGGAGAAGAGAGTACACTTATAAAAATTACAGGTGACACCATGCCGGAAGGGGTTGCAAGCACTTTGGAGAACCGGATTAGAATTCCCCAAAATGACTTGACAACTTGGAGAATTGGTCTGAAACCTGCAAAATAAAATTCAAGAAAGAGAAGTGCAAAGTACTGCACCTAGGAAGAAAAAAATCAAAAACACAACTACAAAATGGGGAATAAATGGCTAGGCAGTAGCACTGATGAAAAGGATCTTGGGGTTATAATAGATCACAAATTGAATATGAGACAACAGTGTGATGCAGTTATGAAAAAGGCTAATATCATTCTGGGGTGTATTAACAGGAGTGTCATATGTAAGACATGGGAGGTGATTGTCCCACTCTGCTTGGTGCTGGTGAGGCCTCAGCTGGAGTACTGTGTCGAGGTCCGGGCACCACACTTTAAGACAAATATGGATAAACTGGAGAGAATCTAGAGGAGAGCAACAAAAATGATAAATGGTTTAGAAAACCTGACCATGAGGAGAGGTTAGAAAAATAGGTACATTTAGTCTTGAAAAAAGATGACTGAGGGGGAGACCTGATAACAATCTTCATATACTTAAGGGCTGTTATAAGGAGGGTAGTGATTGATTGTTTTCTATGTCCTCAGAAGATCAGACAAGAATTAATTGGCTTAATCTGTAGCACAGGAGATTTAGGCAAGGTATTAAGGAAATCTTTCCAAATATACTGACAGTTAAGTTTTGGAATAAGCGTCCAAAGGAGGTTATGGAATCACCATCAGATTAGACAGACACTTGACCGGGGTTCATGGCTCAGTGCAAGGGGATGGAATACATTATTTGTTGAGGTCACTGTGACAGTTCTCCCCATAAGGCTTTATGGAATATGCTTATGAATGTATATATGACATAACTAGAATATGTTTTGTGCTACATATGGCATGTAACATATCTCTGTAAAAGTTATGATCTACTGAATCTATTAATCCTATTTGTATGTATGTATCATTTCTGTACTTGAAGTTAGGGATATTGGCTGTATACTTGCTTGATTTTAACTAGCTTAGTAGAGCACTTGGTCAGCTTCTTGGGAAAAGTGCAAATTAAGTGCCCAATCAAAAATCACTTAAGCCAACAATGAATTCGAAGACGCCAATCCACATATGAACCTTCCCAGGAATGTGGCTTGGCTGGAAAAACTGAGTCATGCATGGACATGTGGCTTGCCCATGTGACTCCAAAACTCCATCTTGGAGCTGGACTTTGCATAGGAGTGAGGACGGGGGTATCCACCCACAAGAGAAAGTCTATTTAAACCCCTGGGGAACCCCTCCATTTTGTCTTCAGCTGGCTAAAGAGAAAGCCTCTCCACCCCCAAGGATACCTGAAAGATACTGGAACAAAGGACAATAACTACAGGGGGTGTGAGCGATTGCTGGACCCAGACTAGCAGGAGACTAGTCTGTAAAAGGAAGCTTATTGGAACTGGTGAGGTTTTATTTTTAGTCAGTTTCTTAGACATAGACTTGCGTGCTCTGTTTTATTTTACTTGATAATTCACTTTGTTCTGTTACTACTTGGAACCACTTAAATCCTACTTTCAGTATTTAATAAAATCACTTTTTACTTATTAATTAACCCAGAGCATGTATTAATACCTTGTGGGGGGAGGGGCAGACAAACAGCTGTGCATATCTCTCCATCAGTGTTATAGAGGGCGAACAATTTATGAGTTTACCTTGTATAAGCTTTATACAGGGTAAAACGGATTTATTTGGGGTTTGGACCCCATTGGGAGTTGGACATCTGAGTGTTAAAGACAGGAACACTTCTGTAAGTTGCTTTCAGTCAAGCTTACAGCTGTTAGGGGACATGGTTCAGACCCTGGGTCTGGGTTTGCAGCAGGCTAGCTGGTCTGGCTCAAACCAGGCAGGGCACTGAGGTCCTAAGCTGCCAGGGCAGGAAAACAGAGGCAGAAGTAGTCCTGGCACGTCAGTTGGCAGCCCCAAGGGGTTTCTGTGATCCAACCTGTCATAAGCCTGGTCTACACTAGGCGTTTAAACCGGTTTTAGGAGCGTAAAACCGATTTAACGCCACACCCATCCACACTGAGAGGCCCTTTATATCGATATAAAGGGCTCTTTAAACCGGTTTCTGTACTCCTCCCTAACGAGAGGAGTAGCGCTAGTATCGGTATTACCATATCGGATTAGGTTTAGTGTGGCCGCAAATCGACAGTATTGGCCTCCGGGCGGTATCCCACAGTGCACCACTGACCGCTCTGGACAGCAATCTGAACTCGGATGCAGTGGCCAGGTAGACAGGAAAAGCCCCGCGAACTTTTGAATATTTCCTGTTTGCCCAGCGTGGAGCTCCGATCAGCACGGGTGGCGATGCAGTCCGAAATCAAAATAAAAAAAAGAGTTCCAGCATGGACCATGCGGATGTGATCGCAGTAAGGGCAGGCAAATCTGTTCTATCAGCGCTCCGTGACAGAAGACGAAATTCAAAATCATTTTTAAAAAATCTCCAGACAGACGCCATAGCAGGGACTCAGCACTGCTGCGTGACAAGCGTAACGGAAAGCCAAAGAATCAAATGGACGCTCATGGACTGGAGGACTCAAGCTATCCCACAGTTCCTGCAGTATCCGAAAAGCATTTGCATTCTTGGCTGAGCTCCAAATGCTTCTAGGGTCAAAAACAGTGTCCGCGGTGGGTCAGGGCATAGCTTGGCAATTTACGCACCCCCCCACCCACCCCCAGAAGTGAAAGGGAAAACAATCCTGTCTTGACTCTTTTACATGTCACCCTATCTTTACTGAATGCTGCAGATAGACGCGATGCTGCAGCACTCAGCACCAACATCCTTGCTCCCGCCCCCCGCCATGGGTGGCTGATGGTGCAGTAAGACTGATACCCATCGTCATCATCAGCCTATTGGCACATGGGGCAGTGCAAAAGGACTGGTAACCATGCCGACTAGCATCCGTTAGGTCTATCAAGGGCACCTGGCCCTAATTTTTCCTGGTAGATGGTGCAGTATGGCTGGTAACCGTTCTCATCATAGCAACAGGGGGCTGAGCTCCATCAGCCCCCACCCTTCATGTATAAAGAAAAGATTCAATTTCCCCTGGACTAGCAGCGCGATGCTGGGCTCCTCTCCTCCACACTTCTTAATGTCCTGTCTGGACTATCATAGCAGCTGGAGGCTGCCTTCCACTCATTTCTCACTAACAAGTCACTGTGTCTTATTCCTGCATTCTTTATTACTTCATCACACAAGTGGGAGGACAATGCTACGGTAGCCCAGGAAGGCTGGGGGAAGAATGGAATCAACAGGTGGGGTTGTTGCAGGAGCACCCCCTGTGAATAGCATACAGCTCATAATTTCTGCTGGATCTGACACGGAGCAGCTGTGCTCTCTGGTTCTATGATACAGTGGTTCTCTAGTACACTTGCCCAAATTCTAGACAGGACTGATTCTATTTTTAGATACCAAAAAGGAGGGATTGACTCAGGGAGTCATTCCCAATTTTGACTTTTGCGCCCCTGGCTAAGAGCAGCCAGGGGCACTTATGACAGCAACAGATGGTGCAGTGCAAAAGGACTGGTAACCATGATCATCTTTTTACCAATTTATGGATTGGTAGATGGTACAGTATGGCTGGTAACCATCTCTGCTGTCATGCAAAAGCAAAAGCATGCTGCTGTGTAGCGCTGCTGAATCGCCTCTGTCAGCGGCATCTAGTACACATACGGTGACAGTCACAAAAGGAAAACAGGCTCCATGATTGCCATGCTATGGCATCTGCCAGGGCAATCCAGGGAAAAAAGCCGCGAAATGCTTGTCTGCCGTTGCTTTCCCAGAGGAAGGAGTGACTGACGACATTTACCCAGAACCACCCGCGACAATGATTTTTGCCCCATCAGGCACTGGGATCTCAACCCGGAAATTCCAAGGGGCGGGGGAGGCTGCGGGAACTATGGGATAGCTACGGAATAGCTACCCACAGTGCAACGCTCCAGAAGTCGATGCTAGCCTCGGACCATGGACGCACACCACCGATTTAATGTGTTTAGTGTGGCCGCGCGCACTCGATTTTATACAATCTGTTTTACAAAACCAGTTTATGCAAATTCGGAATAGTCCCGTAGTGTAGACGTACCCATAGTCACGTCCATCCCTACATTTCTATGATTAAGGAAAAAGATTGTTGTTTTGTAAAGAATGTGTAATTTCTAAAATGTAATTATAATATAACTACTTTGAATTACTACTTTGTAGTATAATTAAAGGCAGAGGAATAAATAGCATTAAAGATAATAAGCAATGAAGATTTTTTTTTGCGCTCTCAAACATTTTTTCTATATTTATTTTAAATGAATGAGTACTTCACAAGGTTTAGAACCCTTCAGGAGCCTTTCTGAAAAGGCTGTCTTTTCCCTGGAGCCATAGTAACGTTAAACGCCTGTCAAGTGAACCAATGTGGCACTAGTTTGAACTGCCAGTATTGTAAGTGCTTTTTAACCACTAGGACACTAACATTTTTCCAGACTGCCAGCCCAATGAATGCTAAAGAAGGCATACATATATATTCATATTCTCAAAAGGATAAAGAGCTTTCAGCTCCATCACAATCATTGAACCTGAGGTACATTTTAATTTCATTGAAAAATTAAATGCTATAGAAAATGTATCTGTTTTTTCCACTATTTTAATTTGACCTTTGGTTGCACAGTAATATGACAGACAGTAATGGGGCTGATGATTTCTAACCAGTCTTGTTGTGGCTTTTAAAAAGTAAAATGTTTGCTATTTGTACTCCTTTTTCTTCCTCTGGGAGGCGGATTCCAGACAACCAGTCTGATTCTACCAGGAAGCAAGGAGGCAAAGACTAGGGAAAGGCCAAGGATATATAAAGCAAACTCCACTTCCCTTACCTTAGACCTTTCAGTGTACTTTGCTTTCTCTCCTGGAAGTATAGAGCCTCAGCTCTGAATGCAGTTCTTTTACCTCTAACACAGTGGTCACCAATCCATCGATCGCGATCGACTGGTCGATCCTGGGGACTCCTCCAGTCGATTGCCATCTCTGGCCATTGCAGCGCAGTGGAGCTGCCTGCCGTAGCCCCATGCTGCTCCCGGAAGTGGCCAGCATTGGCTGGGAATGAGGAACTGTGACCAATGGGAGCTTTGGGGCAGTGCTACAGAGAGGGGCAGCACGAAGAGCCACGTGCCCCCACTTCCCCCTCAGAGTTTGCAGGGGTGTATTGGCCCCTTCTGGGAGTGGCATGGGGCCATGGCAGGCAGGGAGCCTGCCTTAGCCTCACTGCACCGCCGACTGAGATAAGTGCCTCCCTGTGAAAGGCCGCACCCCTCAACCCTGAACCCCTCCTGGAGCCAGCACCCCATGCCCCCTCCTGCACCCCAAGCCCCAGCCCATAGCCCCCTCCCAAAGCCAGCAGCACCCCATATCCCCTCCTGCATCCCAAGCCATGCCCCAGCCCTGACTGCCCTCTCAGAGCCAGCACTCTGTACCCTCTCCTGCATCCCAGCCTCAGCCCTGATCCCACTCCCAGAGCCAGCACCTCATACCCCCTCCTGCCCCAGGCTTAGTCCAGAGCCACCTCCCACACTGCAAACCCCTCGCTCCCAACTTAGAGCCTGCACCCCATCCCGACCTCCAACCCCCTGCCCCAGTCCAGTGAAAGTGAGTGAGGGCGGGGGAGAGCAAGTGAAGGAGAGAGGGGGGATGGAGTGAGCGGGGCGGGGCCTCAGGGAAGGGGAGTGGTAGATCCTGGGTTGCCCTTACATTCAAAAAGTGATTTTGGGCAGAAAAAGGTTGGAGACCAATGCTCTAGCTCTTCCTCAAGGGGATTAGAAGAGAAGAGCAAGGACAACTTCAAGAAAAGTCATTACAGCTTAACTCTGATGTCCCCTTCAGCTTCTTCTGCTCTCTCTTGTTTCTCGGTGCCAATTGTAATACTCCTGCTTGGAGCCCTTTTTCTCCCCTCTCTTCATCCCCGACTTGGTAGTTGGATGCAGGGCTGTGTTGTCCCTCAATACAATGGCTCAACTCCTATCTAAGGTTTCCGTTTTTGCTGTCTGTTGGATAGTTGATGTGTGGACTGCCAGCCAATGTACCTTTTTTTCTTCCTAGTGAGAATGTCCCAAGGCAACCGCCTTCTACTCAGGGTGAAAAATAGGACCGCCCTTAAGGAATCAAAAGAAAAGCATATCATGGACCCTTCATATGCCAAAGACCCAGTGAACTGGGAGCAATGGTTGTCTCCCACATTTCCTGTCCTCTAAAATTCCTGTCTTGACCCTAACTGGCAGGTCTGTACTGAAGATGGCTCTCTGTAGCAGTAAGTGCTGATGCTAGCCTGCAGCACAACATGCAAACTGTGAGATCCTATCTGCCTTCAGTTGTGTCTCTGCAACAATGAATACAATGCTCTGGTGTGGTCTTTCCTTGGGGATTAAAACATGAGTGTATGATGCAGTTCAGCAATCATTTCGCAAAGCTGGACATGTTAGCTGCCTCTAGCTCCTCAAGTATCAGAGGGGTAGCCGTGTTAGTCTGGATCTGTAAAAGCAGCAGAGAGTCCTGTGGCACCTTATAGACTAACAGACGTATTGGAGCATGAGCTTTCGTGGGTGAATACCCACTTCGTCGGATGGATGTATAGCTCCTCAGATGCTCATACTCTGTTTCTCCCTTCCCTGTAACTGACTTTAAGTGTCTTCTCTCACCAGCTGTGGATGTAGGAGCCAAGATTCCAGAACTTTTTGATGAACAGAAATTTCTATTTGTTTCTCAGTCACTGGATGCCCACTCCCCTAATCAGTGTTGGGCTGTCCCTCTGATTTTCTGCTCTGACCCAGGTTCTCTCTGTCTGTTGGTTCAATTAGAGCTTCTCTTTGTCTCTTCATCTTCTCTCCTTTGACCCTTGTTGGCAGCCAGCAGCTCAGATTTTCTGCCTTGGACAGGAGTTCAGGCCTCTGTTGGTTAATTAAGAGCTTTTGTATTCCTTTCAGGCCACTGGGTGAGGTTAATCACATCCCATCCCCATCCTCACTGGCAGGTTTCCCACAAATTTTCTTTTGTGCCTTTCTTTTCTACACTCCCTACCCTTTGTGCAGAAGGCTCTATGGAGTGCTCTGATAGTTGATCTTCCACAGCACTCCCCTTTAGCTACCAAGACTGTAAGTCTCCCTGATTGTGCCACCATGAAGTTTTCTCAAGATTCCTTAACACCCACTCTGGTACCCTTTCAAAGTCTCTCTGCTACCCTCAGTGGAGGGAACTCCCTTGGTGTATTAGTCTGCCTGCAGATCCTATGCCAAGGTTCCTTGATTATGATTTTGGACCATGGATCCCTTGGTTTGGGTGCCTTCAGCTGACATTGGAGGAAGGGATTTGGTTATATATTGCCCCTGCTTCCTTTGATTCCATGGATACTATGCAAATTCCAAGTGGACAGGTCAGTTTCCATCCTTTTTACTCTCAGATGTGCTCAGATGCCCTGACCTTCAAGCTCCTTGGCCCTCCTATGGAACATATATGGGCCTCTCAGTCTGTCCTGATATTCTTCTCCAGAGGCCAGTCCTCTTCCTCAGTCCGATCCCGTTAAGCCCCCTGGCCTGGAAGATGAACAAAGCAGTTACAGAAAAAGGCTTCTCCCCTGAGGCTGTAAATGCATTGTCTAAGTAGCCACAATCCCTCAACCAAAAAGCTTAATGAAGATTATGTATGACCTTTTCTGTTGAGGGTGCGTGAAGGGGTATCACACTCACCAGCTGTTCTTTACAACAAGTCTTTGAGATAGATTTAGCCATATTCAGTTCCTGCCTTTGAATTCAGGTTTCATCCGTCACTGCATTCTGAGGTTTGATGACTCCAAGTTTTTCAAGTCCTTAGAAGACCAGTTTTCAGAACATCATCCTTCAATAGTACTTGCCTTCTATTATTCAATCTGAGAGTATATGCATGAAAACTCTCCCTGCATCTGTTTATGGTGAAAGTTGCTCTTTTATAACCTCAGTTCAGCATGTTGAAGAATTAAGCTCTCTAGTTATCGAAACCCTGTTTTTACTGTTTCCCTAACAAATTTGTTTTGCAGTTGCCTTTGGAGTTCCTTCCTATATGGCTTATTCCTGGGAGACTTCTGCACCAAAAAATTAAAACTTCAGCACACATTTTAAAATTCTGCTTATTTTATTTGTCAAAATAACACAATGTAATCACACCAATTTCAATTATTTTGGTAATTTATTTTAAAATACCTGTCAGCATGTATATCTGTAACAGTACAGACAAAAAAAATCACCTTTTTTTAAAAAAAAATAGATTCTTTACTAGGCATATTAATACAGAACTTTAAGTAATTCATTTAAGCTACAATACAGAAAATTATTTTCTGCACCCCTCAGAAGCAGTGCAAAGGCTTGGGGCAGTTGGGGTAACAGAGGAGCTGAGGGAGAGGGAAGGAGCCTGGGAGTGAACCTGGAGGGTTGTTGGATGTGGGTGGCAGACGTACGGAATAGATTTTGGGGCAGGGGGAGAGGAGGGATTGTTAGGGAATTGGGAAGTCTCCTCCATGCAGACCCTGAGTGACCACAAGCCTCTCCCATTCAGTCAGGCACATCTGCCCCATCCCCATGTGTCCCTGCACCCCCCCCCCCGTTCCCTTGTGGCCCTGCAGCACCCCTCCCATTCAGCCCCTGGCTCAATGCTGTCACCCCACTAGCTCCTGAGCCCGTGCCCCAGTCTGTTCCCCCCACTAGCCCTTCTGAACCCTATCTGTGACCCCCCCCCAGCAGCCCTGTGTGCCCCACTCTTTCTGTCCTAACCTGGCTCTGGCAGACATGGTGCTATGATGATCGCAGCCGGCTGCTGGATGTTCTGATGCCACAACGGCCCCTAATGAGTGAAGGACAGAACTGCAGCACTTCTCGGGCAGAATGTATTTTCTGTGGGGAAAAAAATTCTGCACCGAATATGAATTCTGCATGTGTGCAGTGGCACAGAATTCCCCCAGGAGTAATGGCTTTATACTTCCATGTAAAGGAGCCCATGGTCCTGTTGACTGTTTATCCATATCTTTCCTCTGTTCTTGAGAACAGACTACATGCTCTGGATGCTGAGAAAGCCATTGCAGAGACAAGAAACTCTATTATGAAATTCAAGGTTCTTCTTCAAGTGCTTGCTCATATCAATTCCAATTAGGTGTGCACACGCTGCGTGCACGATCGTCAGAAGATTTTTACCCTAGCAACACTCGGTGGGTCGGCTGAAGTGCCCCCTGGAGTGGCACCTTTATGGCGTCGGATATATTCCCCAGCCAGCCCAGCGCCCCCTCAGTTCCTTCTTACCGCCCATGATAGTCGTTGGAATTGTGGAGCACGACTTAGCTGAAGTCCACTTCCCTAACTTGTAGTGTAGCACTTGTTTATAGTTGTAAATAGTTTTACAAGTAGTTGTTATTAGTTCTTTAGTAGTAGTTAATAGTTATTGTTCTTAGTGTAAATAGTAGTTGGGGGTAAGAGGCTTCTCCCCTTCCCTCCCGGTACCCAGGCTGATGCCTAGGTCTCTGGGTTTCAAACCGTGCTCGGCCTGCCTTAAACCGATGCCTATGGGAGACCCCCATGACTCCTGTTTGAAGTGCCTGGGGGAATCCCATCAATCCGATAAGTGCCGCATTTGTAAGGCATTCAAGCCTCGGACTAAAAAGGAGCGGGATTTTCACTTGAAGCAGCTCCTTATGGAAGCAGCACTTAGCCCGATGTCCTCAGCTCTGTGCTGAGATCCGGCGCCAACCTCGTCGGTTCAAAGCGTGCCTGCCGCACCAGAAGGGTGAGCATCACGTCTGGACACCGGCAAAGATTCCCGGCACCGGACGTCTCCGGAACCTCTACCAGCGCGGCGCTGCTCACTGTCTCCAGGACCGAAGCACAAACAACCTGCTGCTCCCTTGCAGTTGCCGGCACCGCCTGTGCCTCCCTCAGAGCCGTGTCCCGTGTTGGACCGTCCTGCAAAGGCACCAACCCCAGTACCGTTGACTCTAGCGCCACAAGGGCCGTCAAGTCCGGTGCACATAAGCTCCCCAGTGCGTACTGTGGTCGAGCTCGGGCTGCTCTCCACTCCAGAGACTTTCTCCACGGCATGCAACCTGATTGCGCTCACCGAGCCAAGACCGTTGCAACCTTTGGTACCGCCGGTACGGGCTGTTCCCTCAAAAGGAAAGTCCCCCATGCTGCATCCTCCGTCACAGAGTGAGATAGGACGGCACCGATCCCAGTTTCGATCCAGACGCTGGTCTCGTTCATGGCACCGCTCACAGTCCTGGCACCGATCACCATCTCGGCGCCGGTCACACTCGCGGCGCCGCTCCGCCTTGCGAAGATCTTCTTCCCGGTACGGTCGATACCGGTCCAGCTCCCGGCACCAAGACCATGGTGCCAATCTCCATCTCCACGGCGTGGTGTTGTACCACACGACAAGGCAACCCAGCATACGTGCTCGGTTCCACCTTGGCCGTCCCGTCCCACCTCAAGGTCGTCCCAGGCAGAAAGTAGCTACCATGTCCAGGACCAAGATGCGGACGGTGCTAGCCAATGGCGTGATGAGGGACACGATCCTGGTCAGGGACCTCTGCAATGGTCCTTTTGGACCCCTTGGGCACACCATCAGGCCCAAGGTGTCCCCATGGGGCTTCTCGCTCTGCCCACTTGGAGCCCCTGGTACCGGAGGCCACTGTGAGTTGCCCTCCTCCGGGTGGTTCGGAGGTGACGGCCCTGCCCTCAGTTCAGGCCCATGCCCCTACCATGGTGGACCTAGGGCAGCCGGACCCTCCCCAGCAAGACCTTCCCCAGGACCCATTAGTCCCAGGAGTATCCTCCTCATCCTCACCCAATGAGGTTGTGGCGGGTACGTCCTCCTCTGGCCCCCACCTATAGACCTCCGTGCACACCAGGAGTTGCTCCGCAGAGTGGCACAAAACATGAGCCTCCAGGTGGAGGTCAAGGATACTGTAGTGGACATTCTATCTGCCGACACCCCGACCAGAATAGCCTTGCCCTTTATCCGGACTATCCAGGCTAATGCCACTACTATCTGGCACTACTATCAGCCTCTATTCCTCCTACTGCCAAAGGAGTGGAGAGGAAGTATTTGGTCCCCTCCAAGGACTATGAATACTTGTATATTCACCTCCAGCTGTGCTCTCTCATTGTACAGTCTTTTAATGAGAGGGAAAGACACAGCCAACAAGCTCCCGCTCCTAAATCCAAGGATGCTAGGCTCCTGGATTTATTTGGGCACAACATTTACTCTACTGGTGGTTTGAAGCTCAGAGTGATTAACCAGCAGGCCCTCTTGGGCCGCTACAATTGTAATACCTGGAACTCAATGCAAAAGTTCAAAGAGCTTATTCCTCAGGAGTCCAGGGAGGAGTTCAGGGCCCTACTAGAGGAGGGCAAGAAGGTAGCCAGAACATCTTTGCAAGCCTCAATAGATGCGGCAGACTCAGCGGCTAGGACTCTAGCCTCGGGCATAGCTATGTGCTGCATCTTGTGGCTATGGGTCTGCAGTCTCCCACTGGAACTTCAGCAGATTATTGAGGACCTACCCTTTGATGGCCATGGTCTGTTTTTGGACAATACGGACTCCAGACTTCAGAATCTGAAGGACAACCGGGCCATCATGTGTTCACTGGGCATGCATACCCCGGTGACGCAACATAGGCCCTTCCAACCCCAACCACAGTGCACCTACCCTAATCCCCGCCGAGACAGGACTTCTCTAGAAGACGCGGCTGGGGTGGTAGGCGGAGACACTCTGGTCCTCAGATGGGCCAGAACTAGGGCCCACCCCAAACCATCTGCGGGGTCCAAACAAAATTTTTGAAGATGCACCCAAGAGTGGAGCACCAGTCTCCTTCCAGGATCCTTCCCCACTTTTCAACAACCGCCTCTCCTATTTCCTCCCTGCGTGGTCCCGTATAACGTCAGACTGCTGGGTCCTATGTACAGTGGAAAGTGAATACAGCCTTCAATTTGTTTTTTTCCCACCCTCCCTCCTCATCCCTTTTCAGGGACTCCTCTCACGAGCAACTCCTTCTATAGGATGTGCAAGTGCTCCTAGCTATCGGAGCTATAGAGGAGGTTCTAAGAGAACTGAGGAGCAGGGGGTTTTACTCACGTTATTTCCTAGTTTCCAAGGCAAAGCGCGGGCTACGGCCCATCCTGGACCTGCGCGGACTCAACAAATTCATGGTAAGGTTGAAGTTCCGCATGGTTTCCCTGGGGACCATTATTCCTTCCTTGGATCCTGGAGACTGGTATGCCGCCCTTGACATGAAGGACACATACTTCCACATAATGATTTAACTGCCACACAGGTGTTTCCTTTGCTTTGTGGTCAACCAGCAGCACTTCCAATTTACCGTTCTTCCCTTCGGCCTATCCATGACACCAAGGATCTTTACAAAGCGTATGGCTGTCGTAGCTGCCTCACTCCGTCGACATCGGATCCAAGTGTTTCCGTATCTCGACGACTGTCTCATTTGGGTTCGCTCCAAGGACCAGGTGCAATCTCATGTTCAGTTCACCATGAGCTTGTTAAGACAGCTGGGCCTGCTGCTTAACGTCAAAAAGTCCACTTTGGAGCTGACCCAAAGAATAGACTTCATCGGAGCAGTCCTAGATTCAAGACTCACCCGTGCATGCCCACCGCATGCCCGCTTTCAGTCCATGGCAAGTATTATCCACGGCCTCCAAAGCTTCCTGACTTCGACAGCACGAGCGTGCCTTAGTCTCCTGGGACACATGGCGTCTTGTACCTTCGTGACCAGACATGCCAGACTGCGCCTCCGTCCACTTCAGGCCTGGCTCTCAACTGTATACCGCCCAGGCCAGGACAACATGGGCACAGTGGTCACGGTACCGCCGGAAGTCTTAACCTCCCTGGTCTCGTGGCTGAACCCCAACTCGGTATGCGAAGGGGACCATTCCATGCCCTGCAGCCCTCCCTGGTGCTAACCACGAACGCATCATCTTTGGGTTGGGGCGCTCACCACTGGTCCACACGAGATATCCCTGCGCATCAACGTATGGGAGCTGAGGGCAGTGCGCCTGGTGTGTCAAGTGTTCCGCAAGCACCTTCAGGGCCGTTGTGTTGCAGTTCTCACAGACAACACAACGGCCATGTTTTATATCAACAAACAAGGGGGAGCACGATCGTCCCCCCCTCTGTCAGGAAGCCATTCACCTGTGGGAATTCTGCATAGCTCACTCGATCGACCTGGTGGCGTCTTTTCTCCCAGGAGTCCAGAACACCTTGGTGGACCACCTCAGCAGATCCTTCCAGGCTCACGAGTGGTCGATTCGCCCGGATGTCATCCACTCTGTTTTCCGGAAGTGGGGGTTTCCCCAGATAGATCTATTTGCCTCTCGCAAGAATCGGAAGTGCCAGGTGTTCTGCTGTCTCCAGGGATGCTCCCCGGGTTCCCTGTCGGACACCTTCCTGATACCGTGGAAAGACCGCCTGTCCTTCTCAAGTTGCACAGAGACAGGGCCTGCTTAATTTTGATCGCCGCAGCATGGCCCAGCTAGCATTGGTATACCACTCTCCTCGATCTGTTGGTGACCACTCCAATTCCACTTCCATTGTGGCCGGACCTGATCACTCAGGAACACGGACGACTCTGTCATCCCGACCTGCAATTCCTCCACCTCACAGCGTGGATACTGCATGGCTAACTCAATCTGAGCTATGTTGCTCCCGCTCAGTGCAGCAAGTACTTTTGGGTAGCAGAAAGCCCTCTACCAGATCCACGTATTTGGCCAAGTAGAAGCGTTTTTCCTGCTGGTGTGCTCTGAGCAATACTGCCCCACTGGAGGCGCCAGTACCTACCATCTTAGACTATCTCTTGTCCTTGAAACAGCAAGGCCTAGCAGTTTCATCCATCAGAGTACACCTAGCGATGATTTTGGCCTTCTACCCGGGCGAAAATGGGCGCTCGGTCTTCTCCAATCCCATGGTTCCTCAAGGGATTAGAACGCCTGTACCCGCAAATTTGGCATCCAGCTCCCATGTGGGACCTCAACCTGGTCCTATCTAGACTCATGGGTGCCCCGTTCGAGTCAATGGCCACCTGCTCGCTCCTGTAACTTTCCTAGAAGACAGCCTTCTTCGTAGCTATCACCTTGGCAAGACGTGTGTCGGAGCTTAGACCCCTCACGTTGGACCCACCGTATACAGTGTTCCATAAGGACAAGGTACAGCTGTGACCACACCCTTCCTTCCTTCTTAAGGTAGTGTCTGCCTTCCATGTCAACCAAGACATCTTCTTCCTAGTCTTCTATCCGAAGCCGCACGCTTCTCAATGAGAACAACGGCCGCACTCCCTAGACATTCGCAGGGCCCTCACCTTTTACATTGAATGAACGAACCCTTTTAGGAGGACGACTCAGCTGTTCGTCACTGTGGCAGACCAGATGAAGGCCCTTCCAGTCTCCACCCAGTGCATCTCGTCCTGGATCACATCTTGCATCCGGGCATGCTATGATTTAGCTGGTGTCCCAACTACGCACCTTACTGCCCACTCCACTCGGGCTCAAGCTTCATCCTCCGCCTTCCTGGCTCATGTACCCATACAGGAGATATGTAGGGCAGCAACTTGGTCATCAGTGCATACCTTTGCTTCCCACTATGCGATCGTCCAGCAGTCAAGGGGTGACGCGGCATTTGGCTCAGCGGTTCTGCACTCCGCAACACCTCACTCCGACCCCACCACCTAGGTGAGGCTTGGGAGTCACCTAATTGGAATCGATATGAGCAAGCACTCGAAGAAGAAAAGATGGTTACTCACCTTTGTAACTGTAGTTCTTTGAGATGTGTTGCTTAGATCCATTCCAAACCCACCCTCCTTCCCCTCTGTCGGAGTAGCCAGCAAGAAGGAACTGAGGGGGTGCTGGGCCGGCTGGGGTATATATCCAGCTCCATAAAAGCGCCACTCCAGGGGGCGCCTCAGCCGACCCACCAAGTGTTGCTAGGGTAAAAATCTTCCGACAATCGTGCCCGCAGTGCACGCACACTTATTGGAATGAACATGAGCAATACATCTCAAAGAACAACAGTTACAAAGGTGAGTAACTGTCTTTTTCAGTACTTTAAATGAAACTGATGTTTATTGTGGTTTTGGTTAGATAATTTATGTATAGTTTTGTTCTGAGTTCATATAGATATTACAAAGGAAGCAAAGGGACATAAAGCTAAATAAAGATAAGATACAAGAGGTGTTTGATGACATTATAACATGAGAGCAAATCTGTTGTCGTGTTGGTTTTAATAAAGCATTTTTATTGAAAAAATTAGAAGAAGAGAGAAAAACAGCAATAATTGAGAAATTAGGATGATATGTTTGTAATTCTCTGCTTGGGACAATTCTCAAAAGAAACTGAAACAGGGCAAGAGCCCTGTTTGCTCTAGCACATCAGTCACTGCAGTGGTGTTAGTAATGGTAATGGCAAAAAGCAACAAAACAAAAAGCCCAGGATAAATTTGTGGAGCACATTATCTCAAGTTTTCAGTACACACAGTCCTGCCATGAACCAGACCACATGTCAGTTTATGTCTCCAGCAGGCAGTTCTCCTGTCACATAATAATCCAGAAATTGTCATAATGTTATTTTCAAAAATAATTTGGCTGATGTCCCAGCAGTTGTAGGAGCAATGGGTAAGCAGACTATAGATCTTTCTTTATCTTTCTCACATATTGTCACCGGAAAGGTAATGTCCATGATACATGCTGTGGTATAACAGTAAGCTACTGAACAGGCTAGTGGAGGCTTTTTGGTGATCCACTTCTGCTTTTTGTGTATATGCATAGAGATCACAATTGCCCACTGAAACTCTGTGGACAAATGTGTGATAACACCTATTTCGTGTGGTTTTATATCTTCTATTTAAAGGAAGACTTTGTAACCCAGTTAGTTCTTGAAATATTTTCCTTAAAGAAAAGTAAATGCCATCCTGCATCCGTGTAAAATAAAATTAGAAAAAACAATTATTATTTTGCTTTGGATCCTTAGCAGCTTATGCAACGTGCAGCTAAGTTGGTTACATTAGCCTGACAGGTTTCATTGGCTAGTGAGCCTTAAGTAAATGACTGGGAACCAGGAACTCTTGAGTTCAAATCCCAGCTCTTCCACTAACTCACTCTGTGGCTGTGGGCAAGCTAATCTTGTGGCATCTATTTCCTCATCTGTAAATAATTTTCTCTCTCACAGTGTGTTGTGGAGATCCATTTCCTAAAATTACTATATGTTAGTAGTCTGAATATACTTGTGCATGGCCATGTTTTCATTGCATGACCACAGGGAAGGCTTTGACTACATTACCCAGTTTGGGTTCCATAAGACTAGAGGTGGCTCCACCAGTGGAGTGTGCTAGTGTAGTTCCCATTCAAAGAGTAGCTTGTGCTGATGTGGTGTTATATACTGAAAGATCCTTCTGCTGTTTGGGATATGTTGAAAGAGTCGCAGCTTCATGCCTTCCCTCATAACACTGCTTACATTTAGAATTTGCTTCCCATTTCTAAGCACAAAGCTGCCTCCTTTCACTTCATCATGACTTTTTCATGAAGTCTTTCTCTGTTGATCTTCATAGACTGTGCACCTATTTCTTTTTACTTTTATATCATGTGTGTTTGAATACAACTATAAGCTGGTGTAAGCTCCTTGAGGCAGGACCTTGTTTAAGTATTCTTGTAAAATATCGAAGGAAGGTGGTGTTTAAATATTAATATTAGTCCCGGTGATATTGCTTACTGGTGTGACAAAGTTCCTCCTCTATCTTGGTGGGTCCTGCACTTATTGGCAGATTTACTCACCTCAGTGATCTTCCCCACAGTCTGGGTCAACTTCTGTGTCTGATCAGGAGTTGGGAGGTTTGGGGGGAACCCGGGCCCACCCTCTACTCCGGGTTCCAGCCCAGGGCCCTGTGGATTGCAGCTGTCTATAGTGCCTCCTGTAACAGCTGCATGATAGCTACAACTCCCTGGGCTACTTCCCCATGGCCTCCTCCAAACACCTTCTTTATCCTCACCACAGGACCTTCCTCCTGGTGTCTGATAACGCTTGTACTCCTTAGTCCTCCAGCAGCACACCCTCTCACTCTCAGCTCCTTGCACCTCTTGCTCCCAGCTCCTCAGACGCACTTCCTCTCCTCTGGCTCCCCCCTGGCCTGACTGGAGTGAGCTCCTTTTTAAACCCAGGTGCCCTGATTAGCCTGCCTTGATTGGCTGCAGGTGTTCTAATCAGCCTGTCTGCCTTAATTGGTTCTAGCAGGTTCCTGATTACTCTAGTGCAGCCCCTGCTCTGGTCACTCAGGGAACAGAAAACTACTCATCCAGTGACCAGTATATTTGCCCTCTACCAGACTCCTGTACCCCACTGGTTTGGATCTATCACACTGGATTTTTTAAAGTATTTTAGCTGTCCATTTTGGGGAATTATGAGGATATGAACTGACCCAGAAGACAGACCATCTTAGGAGGTACTCCCCTGAGCCCTTGTTACAGTGCTGTTCAAGTCAGAGATCTTTACATTTTCTCTTAATTATGAGCAGACAACCTTTTAGTTAGCATATTATAATCTATGATATTTACTCTGCTCCTTGTGTCTCAGTACAGGTATTATATCCTACAGTTGCGCAGGTGATCCCTGGAAGAATGATATTTAGTAGTAATCTGGGAACTGTAGGGTGAGTTTCCACTTGATTGTGGGCCTCAAGTCAGTGAGGTATTGAGGAAATAGGTTTAGTTTGCATTGAGACTGACCATGGTTCTTTGCCTATAATTTGAATGAATGAATTAGCTGATCGATTAAAGAGATGCCTTGGTTTTGACATCTTTGAGTCTAAGCATCAACCTTTTGCGTTTTTTCCTTCCACTATGGAAGGCTGTAAAACGGATCTTATTTATGAGCCCACTGGGCTATTTGGGGCCTTTATGCTCTGAAAACTAGGTTTTGATGATAGTAGCCCCTTGGGCCCGCATTTAACAGCTTTAGTGTTTAGCAAGTGTTTTAACTTTTAAATAAACTTTTTTAGCTGGCCTTTTCTTCTGTCAGATTGAGTTGGAGAACTAATAAGTTTTAGTGTGTTTGTCTTTTGTGTTGGGTAAAAATTATCCTTATTTGCATTTTTTTTTTTTTTTTTAGGGAAGTTGATTTCGTTAATCTAGAATTAGGTCCTAGATACAAGAGGCTCACCTGAATTGGCTCTCACACTTTAAGAACTTGTCTTTAGATTTTGGGGTGCTTGTTTTACTTATCGTTTGGAACCACATGATTTCTTTGGGTTGTTTTCTTGTGAGTCAGCCTAGTTCAGGGATTACAGAAATGGTTTCCTCATGTGTTTATACAATAATGTATAGGATGAGAGGAAAGGCATTATAAAATGAAGTTATTTACCAGTGTTCTATTTGCCATAGTTGTCATCTTCCCACATAAAAATTCCCAGTCCCCTGTGTAGTTCATTTGGGTGGTTGGTTTTAATTGATTAGCTTGGAAAATTTCTTGGCAAATGGAAGTTGGGGGGCAAAAATATCTACAGGTATATGTCTACTTTGAGTGACAATCCTTTCTCCCTGGTTTATGGAGCTGTATCACTCTGTGTGTGTATGTATAATGGGGGAAGATGTAACTGCAACATAGAGAATTGCCAGTAAGTAATGTTTCTTTTTCTACCTATTTCTTGCATGCGCTCTCTCTCTCTCTCTCTCTCTCTCTCCTTTTCTCGGCTTTTGTAACTTGATAAAATAATCTATCATTTGGCAGCTCTTCTTACTGCCTTAGCAACAGTAGCTCTCCGAACACCAGCAGCTGTTGTTTCAGCTTCCTAAACACTCTTCTCTGTATTACTTGCTTTCTGATTGCATCTATACAAGAAAATTGCATATCCATTTTCCAGCAATGGTGCAGCTGAATTGACATTAACAGTGGTGCAAAGTTACCATAGACGAGGCTCAGGCATGAAACACAGCTGCTATCACCTGTGTAGCTGCACCATTGCTAGAAAGTGTGTATCCAGTTTTCTTGTGTAGATGCAACCTCTGTGTTTCTTTCACAACTGCCTGTCAGGCTTACTTTTCTTTTAACTAAGCTGCCCCTAGTATACAGTGAACATATGCCACATGAGAAATTCAGCTCTCTACTTCCATCAGGGTGGATAAAAATCAATTAATTTTTTTTAAAAAATCAAAAAAAGTCAGATTTTTTAAATTTAAATCAGATTTTTTTGATAAAATGCTTTTTGATGAGGAAAAAGCCTATCTAAAGATAGTTTTAATTAAGATAGTTTTAATTAAGATCAAAGATATCTCATCATGGAATAGGGATTATAAATTCTAATTCTATAGTATGAGACAATATATTCATGTAATGTTTAAGAAAACTTTTGTAAATGAATTCCAATAGTTCATGGATTAGGTACCCAATCGTATGGGCCTCCACAGGCTTCTGTATAGATTATTTAGGTTAATCTTTCTATCTACCCAATGGGACTCAGTGCTCAGTCTAGAAGATACCATCAGAGATGCTTAGTTTTGCAGTTCTCAGACTGTGGATTTGTGTCTCTAGAGGTAATGTGCTTGTTAACAGAAAAAATGTTTGTAAATAAATAAATAATATATAGAGATGAGAAATAAGACCTCAACTCTATTGTCCCTCTGCAAATTTATGTACACAGAGTCAATCCCTTACTTGTCTCTCAAAGTGCAAAGTTTTAGAAAGTTCAATGAATAGAAGATTGTTGGGGGCGGAATAGATCTGGACAAGGAGAAGAAGTCTGGAGATAAATGTGAGAAGTGAGGGACATATGCTTGTTTTGTTAAAATACTATATGTTTGCTGTTGAAGAAAAAAATCCAGAATACTTAACGTTGTTTTAGTTAAATAAAACAATTTAAATGTCTGTCTGGTGATGTTCTTCTCCTAATACAGCATGGCAAGAAAATCTTCCAAATATTAATGATTAAACTTGTTGACTTGGAGATAGTTCACCTCCCAATGACTTCATAAATATTTGATTCAATTACCTTTGGTAAATGAAATAACCAAACAATCATTCATTTTCTGATATAGCTGTAAAACTAATCTGAAAATTTTTCAAAATAAATCACTTAAAAATGTATAGTGTGTACCTTCTAAAAATGAAACCTACATCTATCTCTGAGTTGTGAAGAATATGTATTAAGGTTATAACAACCAACAAGAATGCACTTTTATGTAGAAAACCATGATTAAATCGAGTCTTCCTGACTAGTGATTTAAATCATGATTTCAATCAATTTGATTTAAATCAAATCCACTCTGACTTCCATTCTTCTCTCATCTCACCATCTGATGGAGAGATCCCTTTGCCATTTCAATAGGGATTTAAAAAGTCCAAAAGGCAACACTTTAGGTAAGATCGGTTAGACAGATGATCCACTATAGTAGCTAAAGTAACACCATCGGGTCAAAACTCAAATTTTTTAAGTATGTTTTTAACTTGACATTTTTACTGTTAACACTTCAGATAACTGAAACTGAACTCTGCTTTAAAATCTAGTTTATCTATTAATTTTTAAACTTTTCATATGCTGACTAATGCTAATATTTATGCAAACAACTGTTTAAACATCCTGGTACATGTGCTGTAGCAAAATTATGTCATTGTACACACTGTACAGACTGATCTACACTGGGCACCTACATGTGCTGTGTTTTCAGAGATGTGAATGCAAGTGTTTAGATGTATTACGGGGGTGGGGGGGGAGGTTTGTACTGAATGCTGTAATTAAAGATGCAAAAAGTTTCCAGTGTAACTTACTGTTTTCATACATTCATAGCTTTGAAATATTCACTTCTGAGGTAGAAGCCTTCAGTGTTTCTGCCCAATGGTGAGTTTTGTCAGAAATGTGAGCAAAATCCTTTAAGGTGAAAAAATTATTTTTGAATTTAAGAAATTTGTTTTCACTATGATCAGTAAAGGTTTATTGTACCATATTGATACAATATGGTACAATAATGGTACATATGGTATTCTGAGCTATATTATTAAGGTTTTTAACTGGTCTCTACTTAGCCCCCGGTTATATGCCCACTATTAATGGGAACATTTAAACACCTATCTGTTTTAATTACAGAGCATGACATCTAAAGTTTGTTACTTTTGCATGCAGTTAATTGTAACTGCAAAATTGCAGGTTCAAAATTGGAGTCTGATCCATAATATCTAACACACCTTGTTCAATCTTCAAGGTAAATGGTGACCAGATACTCAACTAATATTAACAAAAAGGGAGAAGGAACGCAAGCCAAAATAGGGAAAGAACAGGATAAAGAATGTTCAGGTATGTTAGATGTATTCAAGGTGGCAAAGCCTAAATTACTTAAAGGTGCTGGCTGAGGCAATCTTGGAACCATTAGCAATTATTTCAGGAACTCATGGAGTACTGGTGAGGACCTAGAGGGCTGGAGAAGGGCAAACATAGTACCTATCTTTAAAAAGGGGAGCAAAGAGGACCTGGAGAATTATAGATCAGTCAACCTCACTTGGATACTTAGAAAAATACTGAAACGAATTATTAAGCATTTGTAAGCACCTAGAGGATAATAGGATAATAAGTAATAGCAGCGTGAATTTGTCAAGAACAAATCATGCCAAACCAACCTAGTTTCCTTCTTTGACAGGGTTATTGGCCTAGTGGATGGGGAGAAGCTATAGACACCTAAGGCTTCTGTCACAGTCTCATTTGACATTATCATAAGCAAAACTAGGGAAACGTGGTCTAGATGAAAGTACTATAAGGAGGAGCCATAACTGGTTGAAAGACCATACTAAGAGTAGTTATCAATGGTTTGCTGTCAAACTCAGAAGATGTATCTAGTGGGGTTGACCAGGTGTCCCAATTTTATAGGGACGGTCTTGATATTCGGGGCTTTATCTTATATAGGTGCCTGTTATCCCCCACCCCATCTCGATTTTTCACAAGTGCTATCTGGTCACCCAAAGTCCTGCAGGATTCTGTCTGGGTCTGGTACCATTCAATATTTTTATTAATGACTTGGATAATGGAGTGTTGAGTATGCTTATGAAATTTGAAGAGGATGCCAAGCTGAGAGGGACAGCTGTAAACATCTGAAGGGCAGAATTAGAATTCAAAATGACCGTGACAAATTAGAGAATTGGTCTGAAATCAACAAGATGAAATCCACGGAAGACAAGAGCAAAGTTCTACACTTAGGTAGGAAAAATCAAATGCACAAGTACAAAATGGGGATTAACTAGCTAGGCAGTAGTACTAATGAAAAAGATTCTGGGGTTTTTAGTGGATCACAAATTAATCCAACAATGTGATGTAGTTATTAAAAAGGTTACTATCATTCTGAGGTAGATTAACAGGGGAGTCATATGAAAGACACTGGCGATAACTGGCCCATTCTACTCAGCACTGGTGAGGCTACTCGGCTACTGTGTCCAGTTTTGGGTATCACACTTTAGAAAGGATGTGGGCAATTTGGAGAGAGTCTAGAGGAGTGTAACAAAAATGATAAATGGTTTAGAAAACCTGACCTATGAGAAAAGGTTAAAAAATAATTAGGCATGTTTAGTCTTGAAAAAAGAAGATTGGGGCAGGGGGAAACCTGATAGGTCTTCAAATAAGTTAAAGGCTTTTAAAGAAAGGATGGTGATCAGTTCTCTATGCCCATGGAAGAATGCCAAGGACAAGAATTAATTTGCTTAATCTGCAGCAAGGAAGATTTAGGTTAGACATTAGGAAGGAGTTTCTAACTATATGGGTAGTTAAATCCTGGAATAGGAGTCCAAGGGAGGTTGTGGAATCCTGTCATTAGAGATTTTTAAGAACAGGTTGGACAAACACCTGTCAGGGATGGTCTAGGTTTAGGTCCTACCTCAGTGCAGGGGCTTGACTTAATGACCTCTTGTGGTCCCTTCCAGCCCTACATGTCTATGATTCTGTGTTGCCATAGAGATTATATTATACAACCTATAAAATGCACTAATTTACTCTTGTTTGATCATCACTTTAGATTACTTTATATTTTAAGATTTATTATAATTTCTTCCAGGTTTTAATATAATCATTGTTTCCTTCCTTCCATCCACTGTATTGCCATTTTTTAAAGTAAGAAATGTAATTAATAATCCTGTGACAGACTGCTTCTAATTCAATAAATTAGACATTAACACACACAGCTTCAGGGATTAAGGTGAAACACCTGTATACTTCCCTTTTATCTTAGGCATTAAATAAAAAAAAAAGTTGAATGAAATCAGGACGCAGAGCTGCATAAGCCCGTTGCCAGTCTTAGTTCCTAATAGGTATGTCAGGAGATGCTCTTTATAGATTTCAGATTTTAAAAAATGTCAAAGAAACTGAAAATATGTACTATTTTAAAAGCTCCACCTGTGGGGATGAGGCTGTACTGCAGCTTGAGAGAGAATCTATTTAGCAGAAACCTCACTTGAGACCTATTTTTAAAAACTGTAACATTTCTGTAGCCAGTTTTCTTGGACTTGTATAATATAAGGATACAGGAAGTGCCACATTGAATCACACCAGCAGTCCATCTAATACAGTATCATATTTCTGATGCTATTCAATATCAGCTATTTCAGAGGAAGATGCAAGAAACCCCGTATTGGACAATTATAGAACAAACTGTCAAAGTTTCTTTCTAACCTTTTGTTATTTTATGCTCTCAAGCATGAGAGTTTATATCCTTAAAACTCAACTCAACCTTAATTGTGGAATTCCAACCGGCAGATTCATAATTTAATCCTACCCAGTGTGATTATGCATATTCTTGATATCCATATGTCTAGTTCTTGTCAGCAGCTTAGCCATTTCTTTCTTAAGTTTCTTCAGAATTTTTGGATGAATACCATCCAGTCCTGGTGAATTCTTTTTCTTTAATTCTTCTGTCTGTTCTAGCAACACCTCTTCTATCAAACTGGACTCTTGACACTGCCACATCTTTATTACTTGAAAAGAATAGATACCTCCTCACCATCCTTTGTGGTGCTGTCTGATGCGAAGAAATCATTTAGCTTCTAAGTATTTCCTTACCTCCTTAATTGTTCCCAGGTAGTCCAGCAGACCCACCAATTCTGCCATAGGGTGGCTTCCTGCTTCTGATATCATTTTAAAAAAATTGTATTTCTTTGTCTTTGGTTAATTGCTCTTTTAAAATATCTTTTAGCACTCCTAATTTCTCTTTTAGATTTTATGTGCCATAATTTGTTTATTTCTGTAGGGTTTTCTTGTGTTGGATTTGTGTTTTGCTCAAGCAACCTTTTGTATCTTTCTATGTAACTCTATTATTTTTTCCTTCCCTTCCTGGTTCCCTTTGTATGTACGGGTCTGTATTCCTTCTGCAACTGCTGTTTAAGTAGCCTTCTTGCTGAATCTAGGATTTTAAGATGATAAGAACTAAGGAACTAATCCAAACCCCCATGAGAATCTTTTAAGTGACTTCAAAGGACTTTGGATCAAGCCCTTAGACCCTTTTGGGAACTGAGATAGAGCAAAAAAAAAGCCCCAAAATAAGCAGATCCCAATAACTAGCAGTCTGGAGCAGCTTTCTACGAAGCTGAATGCATATTTTCTCTCAAGGATTTCAAGTGATCTTGGTGTACAGATGTTGTCTAAAATCATCACTTCTAATAATGGACATATTAATGAATCTATTCATTACAGAACTTTTAGTGCACGGCAGAAAGGTCCACATAACTACTTAATGCACAGCAGGCTAGTGCAGGGTAGATTCACTCTCCAGCTTGTCACTCACTACGTCTCTGTACAGGCAAGCCATGACTCTCGGTGCTAGAATTAGTTTGGTGGAAAGCATCTTTTTTGTTTCTAAAATTGTCCCTGGAAGGGATAGGGATCCTAAAGTAAGTCTATTTTTAATTTTTTTAAAAAAATTACAAATAAGGAGAACTGACAGCCTGTAGGTGTTCAGCACCAAAAATGTTGAATTTTTACCAAATGCTAGCTTGAATCATTTGGTTTAGTGAATCCTCCAAAACCAATAAGATGGAAAATTATGAGTTTATTACTCCTTAAGAAAATGAGGAGAGCCACTGATGGAAATCGTGTTAATAATGTGCCCCTTATTGACTTAACAACTTGTGACTCATTTTGAGAAAGATGATTTTGAAATCCTGAAAGTGACGTTGCCAGGTGGAAATCTAGTCAGTTTCAAAAAATGACTTAAGAGCAGAGTCCAGTACTACACTGGCCGCTGAGTTCTCCTGCAAAATTTTTACAGTTACACATTCCTATTTAAAAAAAATAACTCCCTTATAGCCGTGTAAAACACCCACATGAAAAGGAGAAACTCACTGACTGATTATGCAGGGGTAACAGTGATATTGACTAAACCCAAAGTCCAATCAAATTACACAAAGAAAAGAACATGAGAATATTTTGTCTAATCTTTGTTTTAGGAATGTAACACCTACATTAAAAACATCTGTTCTCAATTTAGGGAATTATGTCTAACAAAGATAATTACCTTTCTGGAGCTACAACAGAAGTTAATACATTTTTGGACCAGGACCAGTATACAATTGAGGCTGTGGAGCAAATAAAAGGCTGGATGGAGAACTTTGACATAAGACTTTGTTAAGGAAAGCATATAACCCCTTGTGGCTTATTCTCTGCAAGAATAAGTGTGTGAACAATTTTTCTTCTGTACCTTTTTCTGAGAGTTGGAAACTTTATTTGTTGATAAGTTCATAAATGCATATGAGGTGGCAAGTTATATTTAGCAGTTGTTTTTGGCCTGTGTAGTGAGGAGTTCCTTCCCAAACTGGTTTGCTAAGCTGCCACCCTCCACTTCTTCAGACCGATTTCTAGTGATTTGGCCGCAAAAAGACATTTTTTATTTTGACATATTTAGGAAAGCAACTGACAAAAAAATTTTCAACTGTACAATGCATGTGTCTTTGTTGAGTAAGTTTGTAATTGCTATGGCCTTTCCTTTGTCCTTACAGCTACACTTCACTGTTTTGTTGTCTCTCTCATTTGTGAAAATAGATTTGTAAGACATTGAGGCAGGGACAATTTATGCATGCTGTGAAGTGTGTAAAATAGTTTTGGGCACTGTAAGATAGTAAGTTGAAAATGAATACATATAGCCAGTATTTGATCTGTCCACACTAAAGGTTGAGACAGCTTGCCAATGGTTTGTGCTTTGGAGCAAGGTCAACAGTGCTACACTCAGTCCTAAGTCTCCTGGGTTTAAAACCATGCTGCATCTCAAAAATGTCCTATCTACGATAATGTCTACCATAGAATTTCATCAAGATGTTATGCCAAAACTTCTAACTCATTGGACCTGTGGATCCATTTTGCTGATTTGCACCTGGTATGGTACCATTCTGAAGAGTAGTTTTGTCTTGAGAAGTTAATAATATATTTGTTTACTAAGCATGAGCTGAATATTTTGGCTGTTTATTATTTTTATTATGAAGCCTTCATATAGTAGGAACTTCTTGGATGTCCCTCTTCAGTTTTTCCCATCTGTAGCATATAGAAGCAACCTTCTTGATGGTCTGGAATATCTCCTGGCCAACTTTGAGGACTGAGTTCTGGAAATATTTTATTCAATTTAGATTTATTTATTTATTTATTTTTTACACTTTTTCAGTCAGGACAGCTCTTCAAAGGGGACAGTGCCTCAGCAGCCTTAGTCAGTGACTATCTTAGTCAGTTCGTTAGTACGTTTAAGTTGGGGGGTTCCTTACCCCCTCCCGATATTTTTCCCCATCGCCGGGGCATGCTGCAGCCCCAGGGATTTCAGCCATGCGATATTAATCCTGCCCACCTCCCCTCTGTCAGAGTATTCCAGCAAGAAGGAACTGAGCAGGCAGTGGGTCGGCAGGGAACTATATATACTGCCACAAAGGCGCCACTCCAGGGTGCTCCACAGCCGACCCAATGGCTACCGCTAGGGTAAAAACTTCTGACAATCATGCACGCAGCACAGCTATTGGAATGGACATAAGCAACACATCTCGAAGAACAACATTTAAAAAAGGCAGGTAACCATCTTTTTATATGAATGAAATAAATAGTAGAATTCAGAATTGATCATTCAGAATAACAGCAAACCCAAACTGTATTGATGCTCTTTTTCCATTATTTACTTATTGTGACATTTTAAAATATCATGAGCTAGACCAAAAGTGAGACCTGTGATTAGAATTAGTGTAGTATAGCATTGTGTGGAGGAGTCACACAGAAGACAGAGCTGCAACACAAATTAAGGTTTGAATTTACACTATGTAGCTTATTTCTCTCAGATCTGTGTGACCAAGATTAACTTTTAGTTCAGACCTGGTTCAGAATTTGATTGGTGGGCATAATAAAATTAATGGTGACACTCCCATGCCTAAATTCAGAATGGGTTTTCTTCTTTCTTGGTTTACTGAAGTGAAAGCTATATTGACCCCACCTTTGAAGGTTTACAAGCCTATGAAAGAATCATGGAAAGTTTCTTAAGAACCTGATTTAAGAAACTCATAAAAAGTACCCTGCTTCTTTTTACAGAGGAAAGCACACTAGAATTTTTTAAAAGGCTTCATCAACTGCAAAAAACATGGATTTTTTTCGTGTGTAATATGTGATGAAAGCAATTACCAAGTACTGTAAGTTGAAGATCAGAGTATATTGCCATTTTCAGAGGTACTCAAATTACTGCTAAAACACTCATTATCTGTCATCAAGATGCACTTGAAAATCACAAACGTTTTTTTCCTAATCTCTGCCTCATATCTCCTTTACATTTTTAGTGAGTAAATGACAGCCAATCACAAGAGCAGAGTTCATCCTTTTTGCTTGCATATTTGTTAAAATCTGGGAAATAACTATTATTATTTTAGCATAGCCATGGAGACATTGCCTCCAAATTCTGTTCATCTCCCAAACAATTTCCTGTAGAAATGAAATAAAATACTACCCAGATGCTAACAAAAGACAATGGTTTATGTGACTTATACACAAATAAAGTTATGTATATGAGGTGATATCACTGGAACAAAACACTGCATGAGATAATTGTCTGACACTGCTACAGAAGTGAAATGAAGAAAAGATGCTACTGACTGAAAATAGACATTAGGCAAAAACTTTTCAAAGTGGGAGACATTTTCCTGCAATAATGCTCTGTTCCAAGTGAAGTAGGATTAACATAACCCAACATGACCCTGCCCTTTCTTAATAAATAACGCCAATACTAATCATGCTGCATGCTTTGCAGTAAAATCCACTACTTCACTATATTGACAGTCACTTTGGGGAGATGTGATGGCCTGTGTTATACAGAAGTTCAGGTTAGATGATCACAGTGGTTCCTTCTGGCCTTATTATCTGAATGTATAAGCCCTGGAAGTACTGGTTTTGGTACTTACATAAAGGATGATATAATTGAATAGTCCAGTGGTTTAGAAGCAAGTCAGGTAGTTAAACTAAACCCCTAGGCCTTCTAAATAGCCTTGTACATATACAAACCTGCCAAATCAGTTCAGCCTAAATGATTTTTTATATTAGTGGTTGGCAGTAGCTATAGGAAAGGTAAACAGTGTTTCTTTTATGAATTTCTATGCTGTCTTGCAGATATATGTAACGACTATAAATTGAGTTTTAAAAGATTGCTGTTGCAGTCTATTTAAAGCATTCCTGGATTTGTAACTGGTGTTTTTAAATATGAAGAGCTGCAGAGTTTGCTGAATGATTTGTACCTTTTGTAGTGTGTGAGTGGCTTCTTGTCCCCCGATCTGCCTTTTCAAAACAAAAAGATTACCCTAGTTTGGAGTCACGATAAAAAAGATTTGGTGCTAATTCTTGGTCACTCTGCTTTAGTGCCTAGGATTCCATGTATCTCATAGGTTTTCTTTCTGAGCCACAGATAGAGTTTGAGATATCTACAAACAAATGCCAGTCAGCTTTTCATAACTTCCTTAACTCCTCTGATATGAGACATTATAAACAGCAATGGTCTGCAAGTTTTTCACTTGCTCTATTCTTGTGAAAGTGTCTGTTACATATAAAACCACCTCTGAATTGAAGATTGGCTCCTATATTTCACATCCATGGGAGCTGGTCTCATTACTCTCCACTGAGGTGTTACTATCCTGGGGCGCCTTGGCATCCTCCAGCTGGAATAGGATCAGGCATGTAGCTGGGGAGTCACGGGGGCTCACTACTGGTCCAGTAGTGGCCCTTTTGGAACCCAGGGGGACTCCCCCTGGTTTCTAGGTCATACACCAGGTGTTCCTGCTCTGTGTCCTGGAAGAGGTGTGGGAAATCTACTCACCAGGTGCCACCTGTTTCTGAGCCTGGCACCAGGCCCAGAGCCAAGCAGCAAGAGGCAGTTCAGGAGGGTCCTGTTGGACAGCTAGTGGAGGAGGCGCAGCCTCAGCTTGTGCTGGCTTCTTCATTCTCCTCTTCTGATGAGGCAAATTCCTTGGGAGGCATCTTACCTCATCCTGATGATTATAAAACTCACAACAGCTATTGAAGAGGATAAGTTTGGGGATCCAGGTAGAGGAGGTTAAGAAGTCCTCAGACCACTTTATTGATATTTTAGCCACCACAGGGCCTTCGCAGGTGTCCTTATCTATTAAAGAGGCAATTATGAAGCCCATTAATCTTTCTGGAAGATCCCTTCCTCCCACTTCAAAAAGGGCTGAATGTAAATATTACATACCCTCCCAAGAGGTTGAATATCTATACTTTCATCCCCACCAGGCTCTCTGGTGGTGCCAGCAGCAAGTGAATGGGAATGACAGGGACAACAGGCAGCAAGTCCCAAATCAAACAATGCAAAAGAATCTAGATATATTTGGTAGAAAAGTTTATTCTACTGAGGGATTGCAAATTGGAATTGCCAAACAACTAACTCTTTGGGACATTATGATTGTAATGTTTGGGACTCCATGTTAAAGCTTAGGGACATGTTGCTGGAGGATGCGAGACAGGAGTTCTCTTTAGTTGATGAGGGGAAATCTGTAGCAAGAACTTCACTAC
Organism: Mauremys mutica; assembly: GCF_020497125.1. Lineage (NCBI taxonomy): Eukaryota > Metazoa > Chordata > Testudines > Geoemydidae > Mauremys > Mauremys mutica. The sequence continues at coordinate 84,628,630 of NC_059074.1, read as the reverse complement.
AGCCTGCACTAGACGCGGCAGACTCAGCTGCTAGCAGGGCCGGCTCCAGAGCCCAGCGGGGCAAGCACCCGCCTGGGGCGGCCCTTTCCCGGGGGGGCGGCAGGCTGGGCCGGCGGACCTGCCGCAGTCATGCCTGCGGGAGGTCCACCGGAGCCCCGGGAGCAGCGGGCCTGCCGCAGGCATGACTGCGGAGGGGACGCTCGGCCGGCGGCTCCAGTGGACCTCCCGCAGGCATGCCTGCAGCAGCTCAACCAGAGCCGCCGGACCAGCGAACCGCCCGCAGCTGCGGGAGGTCCAGCCGAGCCGCGCGACCAGCGGACCCTCCGCAGTCATGCCCGCGGGAGGTCCGCTGCTCCCGCGGCTCGGGGGCGCCTCCCGGGCATGACTGCTTGGGGCGGCCAAATTTGTAGAGCCGCCCCTGGCTGCTAGGACTGTTGCTTCTGTGGTTTCCATCTGCCCATGTTTGTAAACTACCTTTCCCGCTTTCTCAATGTTTGGTCCTAGATTACACATTTTGGAGAACAATAATTATGGAAGATTAGTAACCATTTGTTCACCACTAGGAACCCAGTTCTCTGCGTGCAGGATATGAATAACTCCTAGTCACTACAATGGAATTACTCATCACCTACAGTTTAAGAATAAAGATTTAGCAATTATTAGAGTTCTGTAGGAATCAAATAAATTAGCAAATTCTGTTTTTTGCTGAGTAGGTTCTTTTGTTGAATAATATTTTATACCTTAGATAAGCTGGGTCTCCCAGGATCACGATTGGAATTTCAACATCACCAATGGTTATTTTGCAGTCTGGAAAGAAAGTCCCTGCTTACAGCTTTTTTAAAAGACTTGTGTTCCTAAAGATGCCTGCATCATGCACCTTTCCCGACCATCTCACGTTGGTGTTGCTAAAACAGCCCCTGTGATCCACCAGCGCTCGCAACACCATTGAGAAGTACCCCTTTTGGTTTATGAACTTTTTGGCAAGGTGGTCTGGTGCCAAGATAGGCATATGTGTTCCGTCTGTTTCCCCACCACAGTTAGGGAACCCCATCATGGCAAAACCATCCAATATGTCCTGCACGTTGCCTAGAGTCACTACCCTTCTTAGCAGAAGTCTTTTGATGGCCCTGCAAACTTGAATCACAACAAATCCCACGGTAGATTTACCCACTCCAAATTTATGCTCCACTGACCAGTAGCAGTCTGGCGTTGCAAGCATCCACAGAGCTATCACCACTTGCTTCTCCACTGAACTTCTTGCTTCTCTGGATGAACTACACTGTACTAGAAAATGAGTGCACAACTGGTTGGAAAAGTGTACTCCAAGAATAGTTATCAATGGTTCACAATCAAGCTGGGAAGAGTATATTGAGTGTGGTCCCACAGGGATCTGTTTGGAGTCAAGTCCTATTCAATATCTTCATAAATGATTTTGATAATAGCATAAAGAGTACACTTTTATAAACTTTGCAGATGATACCAAACTGGGAGGGGTTGCAAGCACTTTGGAGCACAGCCTTAGAATTCAAAATGATCTTGACTAACTGGAGAAATGGTCTGAAGTAAATAGGATGAAATTCACTAAGGACAAATGTGAAGTACTACACTTAGGAAGGAACAATCGATTGCATGAATCACAAAATGGGAAATGACTACCTAGGAAAGAGTAGTGAAGACAAAGATCTGGGGGTTATAGTGGACCACAAATTAAATATGAGTCAACAATTTAATACTGTTGTAAAAAAGCGAACATCATTCTGGGATGTATTAGCAGGAATGTTGTAAGCAAGATAAGAGAAGTAATTCTCCCACTCTAGTCAGCACTGATAAGGCCTCAACTGGAGTACTGTGTCCAGTTCTGGGTGTAATGCTTTGAGAAACATGGACAAATTAAAGAAAGTCCAAGGGAGAGCAACAAAAATGATTATGGGTCTAGAAAACATGATCTACGAGGAAAGATTAAAAAAACATGTTTTGTTTAGTCTGGAGAAGAGCAGATTGAGGGGGACATAAGTCTTCAAATACATAAAAGGTTGTTATAAAGAGTAGAGTGATAAATTGTTTCCTTAACCACTGTGGATAGGACAAGAAGTAAGGAGCTTAAATTGCTGCAAGGGAGATCTAGGTTAGATATTATGAAAAACTTTCTAATTGTCAGAGTAGTTAAGCACTGGAACAAATTACTTGGGGAGGTTGTGGAATCTCTGTTATTAAAGATTTATAAGAACAGAGTAGATTAAACACCTCTCACAAATGGTCTAGGTAATACTTAGTTGTGCCTCAGTGTAGGGACTGGATTAGATGACCTATCAAGGTTCCTTTCAGTCCTACATTTTGCTGATTCTACAAAGATCGGGTAATTAGAAGTCTATATGACATGCTTGTGATGGCATCTTAAAAGAACACACTTTTCACATGAAATACATGCACACAAGTCCAGGTTGCAGTCTTCAGAAAATGGGGCCCCAAGTCTGATGTATTTGTAGTAGCATTGGCAGACTCTGCTCAGGACAAGCTTAAGATGTAAAAAGTGTTGCAGGTTAGGATGGAGGAGGAGTAGCAGAACTACATGGAGAATTTTGTACTGTATCTTTCTACGTGATACCTAGCTATAGGTTGCGTTATTAGGGAAAGGTCCATTGACTACTGAAAGTCCATGGAAGGACTCAGTGCATGTTAGTCAGTTTCTACAATATTGAGCACTCAAAGGAGGAAAATAATTATTTTTAATTGTATCTATGAATAATCTGATTCAAATTATACTGAAACTAAATACCTGGGTTTCTGTTTACAAAAACCTGTCAGATTATATAACTGACAAGTTTACCTTAGTATTTTTTAATTACACTTGAAAAGATTACTTAATCCAGTTATAGGGCTCCTCAGATAGTATACATGGTCCTAGCTGAGCACAGATGTCACTGTAGCCACCTCAGTTTACACCAGCTGAGGAGCTGTTAGTGTATTGGATATATTAATTTTATTTTTAGTAAATACATTGTCAGATGAATAAAATCCCTTTTACTTCTCTTTCTTTCATCTAACATTCTTAATTAACTCAGTAATTACAAGTTTTTGTTAAGATTGGCACCTTTAACACCTGTCAGCCATAGGCACCAACTTTTCCTGGCGCCAGCAGAGCTTGTGCCTCCCTGGCGCCAGGGGAGCTTGTGCCTCCCTGGCGCCAGGGGAGCTTGTGCCTCCCTGGCCTCATCCCGACTCCACACTTTCCCTGCCCCGCCCCCATTCCAACCCCTTCCCCAAAGTCTCCACCCCCTCCCTGCCCCTATTGGACCCCTTCCCCAAATCCCTGCCCCAACCCCGCCTCTTGCCCGAGCACGCTGAGTTCCCCTTCCTCCCTCCCCACGCTAGCAACACAAATCAGCTGTTTCACGGTGCATGTGTTGGGAGCCAGGGGGGAAAAGTGGGCAGACTGTGCGCCCAGGGGAGGGAGGCAGAGCGGAGGCGGCGGTGAGCTGGGATGGGGGAGCGGCGCAGGGAGCTGCTCCCACCAATTTTTCCCCATGGGTGCTCCAGCCCCCGAGCACCCCCGGAGTCGCGCCTATGCTGTCACTGTTAAAAATAATCTTTTTAACATAGCAGTAATTCAGAAGACAGTCTTTTTTAAAAGCATTCATTTTGGATCACTTGTGCCATTCTTGAATTCTGATTTTCCAACTTTTTCTGTTGCAGGTAAATATGCTGAAGATATATTTGGTGAGCTTTTCAACGAAGCACACAGTTTCTCCTTCAGGGTTAACTCCTTACAAGAACGTGTGGACCGTTTATCTGTCAGTGTTACACAACTTGACCCAAAGGAAGAAGAACGTAAGTTTACTTCCACACATGACTGTGATTGATACATTGAAGAGTATTTCCTTTGTGCTGTAAATAAATTGATATGCAAAATGGAAAGAAGGATGATTTTGGGGTTAAGGCACAGGACTGAGGATGGGAGGCACAGGTTCTCCTCTTAGTTCTGCAATAGACTTCCTATGTGATCTTGAGCAAGTCATTCAGCCCAAAATTTTCATACCAGGGTGCTGAACACCTACAGCTTCCATTGACTTAGACGGAAGGTGATAGAGGAGTGTGACAGGACATTACTATATATTATATTTTTGTTTTTTTTATTGTCAAATTCTGGGAGTAAACCTGTACTCAGTGTTTACCTTCATGAGTGAGATTTATAAGCACTTGTGTGAGTGCAGTCTTCAGTAATTGACACATTGTCATTCTTTATTAAAACGTGTACAGCTTTGGGCTCATGGTGAAGTTTGAATGGTAACTCTGTTTGTCAAAGATTGTTTCACACATCTGTCCCAGGACAGGCATAATGCTGTTCAGCTCTCCCTTCTCATCCTTCTCTCATCCATACTGTCCATCATCTACTGATCTTCAGTGAACAACTCATCGTTTAGCTGTGGAACTTTGACATCAGAAAATCAAGGATTAGCCTTTGCCACCTCTACCCCCATCTTTTTGGTCCTTTGTGTCTTTTTCGAGGTTGTGAAAAATTGACCAATCAGCACTCTCCCTGTCTTTTCCTGTCCCACTTCACCCTTTTCTCCCCTTCCTTTTCTCATGCATATTTATTAAAGTAGCTTATACTTGTTAAATCTTTGTTATATTTTGCTAAAAAATAAATAAATCTTTGATCCATATTTATTTAGGATTTATTTATTTTTGCCTAAGTGAATTTATTATTCAGGAAAGGTTCTGGATGACTATCCTGAGACTGAAATCCTCTGCTTTTCCATTCTGTTGGGTTTCAAAACTTAGTCATGAGATTTGGAATCTAACAAGCCAAAATAATGGAACCTTTTGAAGAGGGCAGATCATGTAACCTGTGAAAGTACATAGAATGCTATATTTTCCAATTCCAGTTTCTTTTTGACCACACAAAAAACTCTAACAGCTAAGGCCATAACTGTTGTAGAGAAAGATGGGTGAATATAAATCTGTCGTAATCGCTTCTTTCTAAGAACAAGAATGACAAGTAATTTCCTTTTCTCCACAGCTTTGTCTACTGTAACAGGCTTCATAGTTATAATTCTCTATGTGTGACAGCAGCAGTAGAAGCTGCAGTGTAGACAAGGCTGTTTCACCACTAAGGGTACGTCTACACTACGGGACTATTCCGAATTTGCATAAACCGGTTTTGTAAAACAGATTTTATAAAATCGATTGCACGCGGCCACACTAAGCACATTAATTCGGTGGTGTGCGTCTGCGGTCCGAGGCTAGCGTCGGCTTCTGGAGCGTTGCACTGTGGGTAGCTATTCCCTAGCTATCCCATAGTTCCCGCAGCCTCCCCCGCCGCCCCTTGGAACTTCCGGGTTGAGATCCCAGTGCCTGATGGGGCAAAAATCATTGTCGCGGGTGGTTCTGGGTAAATGTCGTTAGTCACTCCTTCCTCTGGGAAAGCAACGGCAGACAAGCATTTCGCGCCTTTTTCCCCTGGATTGCCCTGGCAGATGCCATAGCATGGCAATCATGGAGCTTGTTTTGCCTTTTGTGACTCTCACCGTATGTGTACTAGATGCCGCTCACAGAGGCGATTCAGCAGCGCTACACAGAAGCATGCTTTTGCTTTTGCATGACAGCAGAGATGGTTACCAGCCATATTGCACCATCCAAACCCTTCCATAAATTGGAACTAAGATGATCATGGCTACCAGTCCTTTTGTACCATTTGCTGCTGTCATAAGTGCCCCTGGCTGCTCTTAGCCAGGGGCGCAAAAGCCAAAATTGGGAATGACTCCCTGAGTCAATCCCTCCTTTTTGGTATCTAAAAATAGAATCAGTCCTGCCTAGAATATAGGCAAGTGTACTAGAGAACCACTGTATCATAGAACCAGAGAGCACAGCTGCTCTGTGTCAGATCCTGCAGAAATTATGATCTGTATGCTATTCACAGGAGGTGCTCCTGTAACAACACCACCTGTTCATTCCGTTCTTACCCCAGCCTTCCTGGGCTACCATACCATTGTCCCCCCACTTGTGTGATGAAGTAATAAAGAATACAGGAATAAGACATGGTGACTTGTTAGTGAGAAATGAGTGGAAGGCAGCCTCCAGCTGCTATGATAGTCCAGACAGGACATTAAGCAGTGTGTAGGAGAGAAGCCCAGCATCCCTCTGCTAGTCCAGGGGCAACTGAATCTTTTCTTTACACATGAAGGGTGGGGGCTGATGGAGCTCAGCCCCCTGTTGCTATGATGACGATGGTTACCAGCCATATTGCACCATCCACCACCAGAAAAAATTAGGGCCAGGCGCCCTTGATCGACCTGACGGATGCTAGTCAGCATGGTTACTGCCCCATGTGCCAATAGGCTGATGACGAGGACGGTTACCAGTCCTTTTGTACCATCAGCCACCCATGGCAGGGGGGGAGTGATGATGTTGGTGTTGACGGCTGCAGCATCGTGTCTATCTGCAGCATTCAGTAAAGATAGGGTGACATGTAAAAGAGTCAGAGGATTGTTTTCCCTTTCGCTTCTGGGGGTGTGTGTGGGGGGTGAGTAGATTGCCAAGCTATGCCCTGACCCACCGCGGACACTGTGTTTGACCCTAGAAGCATTTGGAGCTCAGCCAAGAATGCAAATACTTTTCGGAGGCTGCAGGAACTGTGGGATAGCTTCAGTCCTCCAGTCCATGAGGGTCCATTTGATTCTTTGGCTTTCCGTTACGCTTGTCACGCTGCAGTGCGCTGAGTCCCTGCTATGGCGTCTGTCTGGAGATTTTTAAAAAAGGATTCTGAATTTCATCTTCTGTAACGGAGCACTGATAGAACGGATTTGCCTGCCCTTACAGCGATCACATCCGCATGGTCCGTGCTGGAGCTCTTTTTTTATTTTGATTTCGGACTGCATCGCCACCCATGCTGATCGGAGCTCCACGCTGGGCAAACAGGAAATATTCAAAAGTTCGCGTGGCTTTTCCTGTCTACCTGACCACTGCATCCGAGTTCAGATTGCGGTCCAGAGCGGTCACTGGTGCACTGTGGGATAGCTCCCGGAGGCCAATGCCGTCGATCAGCGTCCACACTAACCCTAATCCGATATGTTAATACCGATACTAGCGTTACTCCTCTCGTTAGGGAGGAGTACAGAAACCGGTTTAAAGAGCCATTAAAATCGATATAAGGTGCCTCCTAGTGTGGACGGTTGTGGCGTTAAATCGGTTTTACGCTCCTAAAACCGGTTTAAACGCCTAGTGTAGACCAGGCCTTAGTCATTAACCCTACATGGAATAAAAGGATGTGGGTTCTGTGACTGTTTCTGTAATGGATCTCCTGTACAGTTAAGCAACATGGTTAAAACACCTGTTCCCTGTCTATACTGAGACAGAATCCACCATTTTACCATTAGTGAAGATATGAAGTTTGGTAGTATAGATGCAATGCAGAAGTAAATGAGTTATTAGAGAGCTGAAGACTTGAAAAAAATGGAGAAGCAATGTTTTAGGCATGTTTCTCTGGAACACAGTTTGACCTAAGGTGCAACTGTCAAAAATAAGGCATAAATGACTTGCTTAAAGAATTGTTACCAGAACGAGTATAAGAACATGTAAAATATTATTTGGGTGATTGACTGATTCAATGTACAGTTTCAGAGCTAACTATGGAAGAAGTTTAGGAGGAGCCCACAGCATTACTTTATTGGTATGAAAACTAGTGAAAATTGGATCAGTTAGAATGACAGTGTCTTATTATAGAGGCTCATTGCCCAGATCCTCAGCCGGTGTAAATCACTGGATCTCAGTTAACTTCAGTGAAGTATACTGATTTACATCAGCTGAGATTCTTTACTTTAGAAATAATGTTGAGCCCTGAGAAAACAAGTAGTTCAAAAAACATCACTAGGATGACTTAGATAGAGGACTAGCAGGTAGCATTTATGTACAACTTAAGTGGTATATAGGCATTGTGTCGGCCCTCAGCATGAGGTCAGTTGCACCCCAGCTGAGCAAGATCACACAAACCTTTCACCATACAGACTTAGCGTAATTTCCACATTTCCTGAAAACCTAAGTAGGGAAGCTATTGTTTGTAGACAGAAACAGACATAAAATATCTAAGAATCCCAAATCAGACCACTCCACTTTTTGGAATGTAATCTCAGACAAAGATTGAGATTCCAGTTTTCAATAAAAAGATGTTCCAGTTCTGAATGATTAGTTGCTGTTAAAGCTCCATTCATGGGGATAGAAAATGTCGACTACACTAGAGTGAGGATTCATGTTGCATCCTATAGGGACTGTGGAGTTTATATAACTTCACTTTCCAAAACTAGAATGAGTAGAAGGAAGTTTTGCATTCTTATTGTGATGCTTTTTTCAATTCTGGTGGATAATGTTATAGCTATTCTGTTTAGAAATGAAAAACACATTTCTTTTGAGATAGCTGCATCACCGATGGATCATACCATTACGCTGAGACAGCTTGTGATCAAAATTCTCTTTGTGGGACAAGCAGTTGCTAAAATTGATAGACTGGACAGTTTGCTCAGTCTTTTGGCTCATTGTAAAACAACAGAGTCTGAGGCCTGTTCTACAATGGGTGTGGGGGGATCGATCTAAGTTACACAACTTCAGCTACATGAATAATGTAGCTGAAGTCAGCGTACTTAGATTGACTTACTGTGGTGTCTTCACCACAGTGAGTTGACTGCTGCCACTCCCCCGTCGACTCTGCCTGCACCTCTCACTGCAGTGGAGTACAGGAGTCGATGGGCGAGTGCTCGGGGATCGATTTATTGCATCTAGTCTAGACTAGACATGATAAATCGACCCCTGCTGGATTGATCGCTGCCCGCTGATTCGGCGAGTAGTGTAAACATACCCTGAACGTTTGGTTGGTCTGTTTTATAAAATTAGATAAAAATGCACCAGATTTCCAAAACCTAACAGGCATACCAGGCTCATACTGTGGAACCTAGTCTTGTGGAAATTATCAAGTTCTTCGGCTTTATAAGATTGTTTGCTTGAAATAGCCTACCCTATTAGCAGGTGTTTATTCTTCTGTGGAATGTTAAGTGTGCTCTCCTGATTCTAGACAGGTGACTTGTAACTGACCTGGATATAGGGAAGGAAGGAGTAACCTTAGAGGGAGGATATAGGGCAGGGGTTCTCAAACTGGGGGTCAGGACCCTTCAGGGGGTCACAAGGTTATTACATGGGGGAGTCGCGAGCTGTCAGCCTCCACTCCAAACTCCGCTTTGCCTCCAGCATTTATAATGGTGTTAAATATATAAAAAAGTGTTTTTAATTTATACTGGGGGTGGGGGTGTTGCACACAGAGGCTTGCTATGTGAAAAGGGACACCAGTACAAAAGTTTGAGAACCACTGATCTAGGGGGAAGGCTGAGCAGTCCTAAGGTAGGAATCCTAGGAGCAGCCAAACCCAGTGTGAAGGTCTGAACTGAATTTTATGTTTTTAATTTCAGTGTTAATAAAAACTAAACCCAGGAAGGGTGAGTTGTTGACTCAGACATGTTTGGTATTTGTTTTAGAACAGATTTTTAAAAGTAACTGCTCACAGAATTACTGCTGATTTTCCACAAACTCATGATTTGCCTCACATTCTCCAAGTCTCTTGACAACTGAGAGTAAAACCAAACACACCTCCCCTTTTGCAAGTAAAGGACTATGCTTACAATGATTGGATAATGAAAGATTTCTTAGTGATAAACTGTAATCTTATGTGATGGTGGGGGTGTCATTTTCATGTTTACTCTTGGCAATTTAGTTATTTGTTTAAAATTTAAGTATTTGGGGAAATTATGTCTGTGCAGATGTGGTAAACATTCAAATTTCAGAAAAATACATAGGGCCCATTTTGCTTGATGGAGTTAAGATTCTGAGGATATTACAGAGTAGTGGGATGGGTATTCATACTTTCTTACACAAATGACCTTTGACAAGTTCAGTTATAGGCTTACTTACATACTAGGCACTAATGGATGTTTGCTGCCAGAGACTCAGGAGAGAGATTGTTAAAATAATAATTAGCCCCAAATGCACTACAAATGCTTTTGACAGTACTGCATATATTCTTGCTATATATTCTTTACTAAACCACACTGATAAGGAAGTAGAAGAATGTTGCAGTTAAACAAAACAGGGGTAAGAGGGGGTGCCAGTCCACCAATTTCATGGTTATGCAGCATGATCCAAGTGGCAACTCAGTATTGGTTCCTCATTCTCTGGGCTAGCAGTGCCTGGCAGTACTTTACAGGAAAGGTTGGGGTACTTCCTGTCTTCCTAAGTAAGCCCGTCTTACTGATCCAGGGTTGTCATTTAACAAGTTCCTTGAAGGAGCTATATCCAACACTCCTTGCTTAGAAGAACAGGCTTGCCCAATGTGAATCCTTTGACAGGGGAATGAAGTGGGGAGATGGGGGACCCTACAGTACATCTCTCCCCAAAATGAGAGATGGGGGAAACCATTCATTTTTACCAGGCTTCTCTGGCTTTGAATTTTAAGGCTTCACTTCCAAACAGTTCTTGCTCTCATCTGGGCTAAAATAATATCGAGGTTTTTAATGAAGAAAAATGGCTTATGATTTAAGTAATAAAATCTAAAAAAGTTTGGCAAATTAGTTTGGTAAGTTACAGGAGTGTAAGTGTAGAGCCTCCTGCCTTAAACCCCTATGCAAGATTCAAGCAAATCTCAGCCCTTATGCTCAATTGAATGCATTTATTTAGAGGTGCTAGCCACTCCAAAACGGTTAGGAAGGAAGCGTTACTGTGGACCCACCCTCTGACCAGCTATGTAGCAGAGCACATGCTGCACCCTCTGAAAGTGCGTTGTAGTGACAGCACTGCCCCTACGCACCATGGACCTAGGAGAGGGTTTATATCATTTTTTTTCTTCAATTAGAAATGTTTACCATACAAAACTGAGTGATTTACAGAAGCTCTGTAAAAACCTCACTTCCCTTCTGTTAGCCTTAACTTGTATGGCAAGAGGATCATCTATACCAGGATACACATCAGGTGATTCTCTTTTGATATGTCACTCTGGAATTCTCTTTCGGCAGACAATAGCAGAGAGAGCTTTTAAAATGTACTGTTCTGTGTCCATACAGCAACAGAGAAAAGAAGAAAAAATTCACTTTTAGGGGCTCACAGCATAAATGAACAGCGAGAATGAAGTACATTTGGGCAAAGATACAAATACTTGACATGAACTTTGATTTAGGGTTGACAGAAGAAACTGAAGTTTTGAAAGGACTTTGAATTTCCCTCATAATTTTGTATGAATAAAATCTAATGCAAAAGAAGAAAAATCAAATCAGGAGAGTGACTGGATTGTGTTTGCTACGCACTACCCTGAAGCATAGAAATATATAGTTCCACCAGGAGCTCCAGGAAGCATTTTACCTCAAGGGTGAAACCAGGAACACAGAGAATTACTGACTTTTTCTACAAGAAAAAATGAGGAGAGGAAAGAATAAAAATTACATGGTGTTGTGACAGGCATTCATACATAGATTTTATAAAGCAAATCAGAATATTGCATCAATTACTTTAAAAATTTGATTTTGTTTGAATCAAATTTGCTAAGTTTGTTAGAAGTTATTAATTTCACAAAATCAGTGATCAGACATTGCAATCAAACAACCAAAAATGGGTTTTAATGTTATCAGAGCTATCATTTGAATTATTTCTGCCTTATGTATTTGATTAGTATACTGTAAAAAGGAAATCAAAATGGTTTCCAACACTGAAATGCTCTGTTTAAATTAGTGAATTCATAACATCTGAAAATTTTTAGCTTGGAGAGGGAGTGTCTGTATGTTTTGAATATAAGGTATCTTCCCATCATTTTCTTCTCATCACAAAGACTTCTATATTAATTTGTTCTCCCCATACCAGTGATATTATTTTTGTACATAGAGGAAGAATAATTGCTTGTTTTCAATTAAGTGGAATGAATATGTAGAATTAATATGTTTCTTTATACATGGTAATAGGCATGTGTTAATAAAATTAATTCTTCAGTGAAAAATAATAGAAGCATTCAGCCTGTTTTGGCTGTGACTAGCATGGTATTACACACTAGATATGGAATTATTTCATGAGAAATCAGTGCTCTAAGTATTATCATAAGTTAACTGAAGAAGTACCTAATGAATTCTCTGAAATCTTTTCTTTTAATAATTTATTTTTAGAACATAAATGTAGTATGATAAGGTATTGATGGGGATTTTCAGGGACCCTGCATGCCTTGCCCCAAACTGTGTCCAGCTGGCCCCAAGCTAAGTTAGCAAAGCATAAGTAACAGTAGGCCATTGTAGGCCAGCTTAACATTAAGGCATAGGAGAATTTGCAATAGCTTGTATGGCATAATCAAAAGGCCAACAGGAAAAAAAGGGAACCAACGCCTACTGGTAATTGTGTAACCTGGCCTAGTATAACAGCATATTAGCTATGGAAAATTAATAAAGCAGAAGAGTCTTGTACAATGAAACCGCATGTAGGTGGGCGCATATACAGTTAGGAAAGAGCTTACTGTACAACTCTATTGAAAATAGTTGCATTAAGCAATTTAACATACAATAAGGTAACGCAAGATAAGGTAACGCAAGAAGAGGGACGTGGCAAAAGCAGGAGCCTCTAGGGACAATAACAGGAAAACCCCTAGATGGTGAGGGGCACTGATTGGCTTGCTGATAAAAATTATACCAAATAAGGCTAATAAAATTTGTAATATGTAATTACACGTTGCGGTTTTTACCTTTATAAGCTTGAAGCAATGTAACCAACGTAAGGCAGCTACCCCCCCCCCTTTTGCGTGGGGCCATGCTGACCTTCCCTCTATGCATATCTGTATTCTAATAAAGGTGCCTTAAGGCTGTGTCTGACCCAAAATCAACGGTGTGGTCAATTTTTCCACGACAGTATAAAATTCCTTCTTGTAGTAAAAAGAATTTAAATCCATTGCACTGAAGATGTGGTTTCTCTGCCATCATGTTTTATTTAATTTCCTTATTTAACATAGATTGATTTCTGAGGAGGTTGAAGGTGTGTGTTTCACATACATCCTATAATAATTGACATACTAGTGAGTTAGCTGTTAGTGGTTATTTGTGAAAGTTTGATGGGGGCTAATTTAGCTATAACGAATCAGGAAAAAGATCTTGGAGTCATCGTGGATAGTTCTCTGAAGACGTCCACGCAGTGTGCAGAGGCAGTCAAAAAAGCAAACAGGATATTAGGAATCATTAAAAGGGCATAGAGAATAAGACGGAGAATATATTATTGCCCTTATATAAATCCATGGTACACCCACATCTTGAATGCTGCGTACAGATGTGGTCTCATCTCAAAAAAGATATACTGGCACTGGAGAAGGGCAACTAAAATGATTATGGGTTTGGAACGAGTCCCATATGAGGAGAGATTAAAGAGGCTAGGACTTTTCAGCTTGGAAAAGAGGAGACTAAGGGGGGATATGATAGAGGTATATAAAATCGTGAGTTGTGTGGCGAAATTAGATAAGGAAAAGTTATTTACTTATTCCCATAATACAAGAACTAGGGGACAACAAATGAAATTAATGGGCAGCAGGTTTAAAACAAATAAAAGGAAGTTCTTCTTCACACAGCGCACAGTCAACTTGTGGAACTCCTTGCCTGAGGAGGTTGTGAAGGCTAGGACTATAACAGCGTTTAAAAGAGAACTGGATAAATTCATGGAGGTTAAGTCCATTAATGGCTGTTAGCCAGGATGGTAAGGAATGGTGTCCCTAGCCTCTGTTTGTCAGAGGGTGGAGATGGATGGCAGGAGAGAGATCACTTGATCATTACCTGTTAGGTTCACTCCCTCTGGGGCACCTGGCATTGGCCACTGTCGGTAGACAGGATACTGGGCTGGATGGACCTTTGGTCTGACCCAGTACGGCCGTTCTTATGTTCTTATATGTTAAAGTAATTGTGTCCAAACTATAAAGTAAAGAATACGTGATCATTCATATTGTTGCTCTTGTAAAGAAAACTTGTCAGTTTTACCCGCAGTTCTATGAATTTCTTAGTGCCATTAATCTTGAAGTGCTAGTACAGATAAATAATTTAAAATCTGTGTAGGTGGAAATTTTACAGTGCTTTTGTTAAGAATCATCATCCTAGCTTTCATGCCTCTCTCTTGAGATACTGATATACAGTACAGTACTGATACCAACTGTAACAAGTCATTAACAAATAACAGTTGTGTATCACTCCCTTAAAAAAAAAATTGGTGTCCTAGAAGAAGGAAAATGTATAAGCTAAGAGCTGATCTGTCTATTTTGCTATTTTAATAGAACAGAATGCCTTATAATGGTGTTTTTAATTTTAACAAATTGGAAGCCAAACATAGTACATAAGGTCTTTGACTTTTGCTGCACACCTGTGCTAAATGCTGTGAAAAATGGAAAATTCCATGGTAGTAGAGAAATAAGTGGAAAAATTAAAAAACTTATGTTATTGAATTAAAATGAATAAAAGTCATTAGTTGAATTTTTAATTCAATACAAATGTCTCTCTTTAATGTTTAAGTGTACCTGTAGGTTTTTAGTGTTCTAGAAACGTCAGTTTGCCACATAATTTAGTTACCATCTGGGAAAGATTAATAGCTGAGAAATGTTATCTGCAGTGGTGGGCAACCTGCAGCCTGTGGGCCGCACGCAGCCCATCAGGGTAATCCGCTGGCGGGTTGCAAGACAGTTTGTTTACACTGACTATTTGCAGGCATGCCTGCCCGCAGCTCCCAGTGGCCACGGTTCACCATTCCTGGCCAATGGGAGCTGCAGGAAGCAGCACGGGACACAGGGATGTGCTGGTCACTGCTTACCGCAGCTCTCATTGGCCGGCAACGGTGAGCCACTGGAATCTGCGGGTAGCCGTGCCTGCAGATGGTCAATATAAACAAACTGTCTTGTGGCCTGCCCATAGATTACCCAGACGGGCCACGTGCGGCAGGTTGCCCACCACTGTTATATAGCCTTAATACCACAAGAGGTGGGGGTAGACGCTTTTGCTGTAGGAGACAACGGTGGCATTGGCAGGGGAAACCTGGAATGGTTGGCAGCTATGAGGCGAGGCAATTGTGGTGATAACTTGAGGGAGCAGCAGCTGGGATGAAAAACTGGCCTTGGGAAAGGAAACAGAAACTGGAAGCTAGAGTTTTGTTTATTGTAAGACAAGGAGCAGCACCTGGAAAAGGGGTTGGGACATTTGAAAGAACAGGTTCTTCAAGAGAGATGTTCTTGTGGGTACTCCACTCCAGGTGAAGGTGTGTCCCTGCACCTTGCTCGGAGAGTTTTGCAGCAGTGCCTGTGTGGGTTGCACATGCACGGTGCCTGCCTCGCACACCGTTGGCACTTCAACTAGCGTGCACGCGACCTGGATTCCTCAGTTCCTTCTCAACCATTGTTTTCATTGATGCTGGCCTCACTGTGGCTCAGCACCTACGGCACTCTAGGCAGCTCTGGCACTGTCTGTGTGGCGGCGGCCACTGGCACCCACCACTCCGGTGCCGAGGCTAATGGCTTTAAGCTGTCTGTCTCCACCACAGCACCGTTGGTACCTCCAAAGGAGATGGCACCAGCAACCGTTCCTATTTCCATGCCACAGACTAATGCCACTAGCACCACGACGCTGACACAAGCGACATCAGCACCGACTCAGCACACCACACCACTGGTGCAATCAGCACCCAACCCTGTGGCACCGGTGCTTTTGGCACCATGCCATTTTCCACACCATAAGGATTTGTTGGTCTCCCCGACCCCGGTCTCTTAGGCACTGATGTCTCACCGGGGGCCAGCGGTACCACACCAACAGCTATCTCCCATGTCATCATAGTTTTCGAGTGATGAAGATGAGGAGGTTGAAGGGGTAGTCTCCCCTCACCATTCTTCCCCAGTCAGGACACCTATTGCTGCCAGACCACTACGATCATGGTCCATATACACTCACGACATGCCACCTTGGTATGACCACCCATGGATGGAACCACCCATGCCCTTCCCTGGTCACTGGCCATATTGGAGTCCCTGGGGGTCTTACAGAAGACACCATAACAGGTGCCCTAGCGCACATAGGAAAGACACCAGATTCCCACCTCCACCTTTGGAGACTGTTGCAGTGGACATACAGGAGGAACCCATGGCAAATCAGGAAGAGGACATTGCTCCCGACACCTCGCCAACCAACAATAATTCTTCCTCCTCACCGGATGAGGCTATTATGCCTCCACCACCAACCCTGGCAGATGACTTTACTCACTTCCAAAACTTGTTCAAAAGAATGGCTAATGAGGTTAAGATTGCTCTGGAGGAAGTGCCAGAAACTCAACATGAGTTAACTGATATCCTACAGACATCTTCCTCCTCCAAGATAGCATTGCCAATCAATGGGGCTATTATGGAACCCGCCAAGATAGTGTGGCAAACTCCAGCCACAATACCCACAACATGCAAAAGGGCGGACCTAAGATATTACATTTCCTGCAAGGGATCCACTACCAGCATCCAACTTGCTGGTAGTGGAAGCAGCCAACCAAAGGGACAAACAACATCAATTTTGATCCACCCTTTTCAATAAGGAGAGTAAGAGTTGGACCTATTCAGCCACAAAGTATATTCATATCCACACTTCAATTTAGAGTGATGAATTACGCAGCATTACTTGCCACATACAACCACAGGAACTATGGCAAATGTATGGACTTCATTAACGACATTCCTGAGGAAAAGAGGCAACAATTCAAATCTCTGGTCTCTGAAGGACAGATGATTTAACTCATGGCTCTGCCTCACCGAACGCTGCTGACACGGCCATTGTTATGCGACGAGCCTCATGGTTTAATTTTTTGGCATTCCCACGGGAGATACAAAATACGGTCGAAGATCTCCCTTTCAACAGACAAAAATTGTTCGCAGCCAAAATCAATGAAGTGCTGCACACCATGAAGGATTCGCAGGCTAGCCTCCGGTCCCTCGGCATTCATACATCTGCCACAAGAAGGAGATAATACAGGTATCAACTATATCAGTGACCTAGTTACCCGACATACATACAGCAACACCAGAGGCCTTACGAACAACACCTGCAACGACAGAGACAGAGACCACAATGATGCCGCCCTCCACCACCAGCGGCGTCTCAACCTACTTCCTCTAATAAGCAAATTTGAAGGCTTGGTCGAGGGTCTGTAAGACCTCTCCCACATTCCAGCACATATACCATCCACCCAGCTATTTGGAGACCATTTGCTCCCATTCTACCTCAAGTGGGCAGCTATCACCATGGACAAATGGGCTTTACAAGTCATCCAAATGGGCTATACCATTTCTTTCCTGTCTATACCACCCATCCTCCCCGTTCCTCTTCACGGACCCCTCTCACCAATATTTACTGCGCCAAGAGGTAGATCATCTCCTCCAATTAGGAGCAATAGAGACTGTTCCTGCTCAACACAGGGGGAAGGGATTTTACTCCCACTATTTACTCCCACTAGACTGAAGCTAATACTAATGGAGCATGCCCTAGCTCCTGAGGGGTCCACTCTCCCCTCACACACCAGTATATTGGCATCTATTTTGCAGACAGCCTTAGTCACTGTTGCTGCTTCTTCTGCAGCCCTGGACAATAAGACCTCAAAAAAGAGGAAGCAATCTTCTTCCAGCAGGGAAATGAAGAGGAGGGAAAGATCACCGCATATGACCCACTCCTGGGAGACCTCTCATCTTTCTAAGGGTACGTTAGAGTCTCGGATTGGGTCTGGTATTGAGGTATCGGTTATGAGGAAGAAGACCCACTCAGGTGTGTCTACCTCAAGAGCAAATACCACAGCACCACCATCTACTCCCTTTAGACATAGTGAGACCCACAGGGCTATCATTCACGCCCTGCTACCAGTATCTCGCAATATCTCTGAAAGAGGGCAGGACACTACAACCATTTTGGTATTGCAATAACCTCCATCTCACCACCCAGTACCGACCTGAGCTTCAGGTGAGGGATATCCAAGCCCTCCACCTCCTTCCAAGTTCCTTTCTTCAGAAGATCTTCTTATCTCTGAACCTGAATCACAAATTATAGGAGAATCTACCACCATCGCCTCCATGGTACCACTACAAAAGCAGGATGTCGGGACTGGTTTACACCTCCAGCTTTCAGTACAGATTAAAACATCAGAGGGCTCCCCCTGCCTTTGTTCAGAGGACGACGCCTCCGACTCAGAGATTTCAGTACATGGATCCATCCCAGTTCTGTACGATCCTACCCCACCCCTCTGAGCCCCTTGCATGAACACAAGCCTGGGGAACCAACCAGATATCATAGGCTCAGAGACTATGATTATCATTGGGTCCCTCCCCAGTGGGGTCCCTGAGACCACTGGGCCACTACAGTGACCAACTTCATTGGATGCCTAGGACAAAGCACCAGTACCATACCAACCATGAGCTTCTACAGAATGTCCTCACACCTCTGCACTTCTCCAGGACTGGAAGATGTACAAAAGGAAGAGGAGACTCAGGCAGAGAAGATCTCGTGTCCATCTGGAAAGTCTTCATCTCTAGATGAGGTAGTAATGCCACCATCAGCCTCTTACAAAGATGATTTCAAAACATTCCAGGAACTCCTGACAAGGCTAGTGGACTCCCTTCAAATACCACTAGAGGAGATGCAAGAGCCCAAACATTCCCTGGTGGACATCCTGACATCCTTAGATAAACATTGTCCTACCTATATCTCCCACATATGCCCTGTGGCAAACACATGCCACAATTCCACTGATCTGTAAGTGGGCAGATTAAAAAAAAATACTGCATCCCACACAAAGGAATGGAGTGCATCTTCTCCCACCTTAACCCCAATTCCTTTATGGTGGAGGCTACCAATGAGAAACAGTCAAACATGATTTACGGTCTCTCTATCGGATAAGGAATCTAAATGGCTGGACTGGATAGGAAGGAAGAACTTTTCATCAGTCACTCTCCAATTTCACATTGCCAAATGCTAGGCTTTGATGGCAAAATATGATTTCAGTACATACTTCAAGTTTACACATTTTATTGAGCATTTGCCACAAGACCAGAAAAATCAATTCCCGTCTATCATCACTGAAGGACCATTGATAGTGAAAACCTCTCTGCAAGCTGTCTTAGATGCCATTCATACACCTTCCAGGTCTATGGCCATGGTGATGGTCGTGAGAAGAGCATCCTGGATCCAATCCTTAGGACTTCCAAGAGAAGTTCAAAACATGGCAGTAGACCTTCTGTTTGAAGGACCTAAGCTCTTTCCCAAGCATACAGACTCCTTTCTCTACACACTCAAGGACTCCAGGACAGTGTTGCAATCACTGGGGATTTATGTGCCTGCAATGAGAAGCCAGTTTAGTTAATCTCAAACTGCTCATAAATTGAGACCTTTCCACTACCATCAGCACACTTTCCCTAAGCCTCAGGATCCTTCAGGAGAAAGGCTAGACCTCAGAAACGAGGGACTCCCACCCCTACTTCTACCCAATCAACCCCTCTCTCTTAAGAGACACTTCTGATGCCTTCATTGGTAGCATCAAGTATTCCACTCCACTGGATCGCTAGTTGTGTGACTACCCCTCCTTTGGAGACCCACTCTCTTACTACCTACCTGCCTGGGAGTACCTTACTTCAGACAAGTGGATACTGGAAATCATAAAAGAGGGCCATTCTATTGGCTTCCATTCTATTCCTCCATCTGACCCCTGCTCTCTGTCCCTCTTCTGGGATCCATCTCACGAGAAACACTTAAAACATGAGGTCCACTGTCTCTTTCTGGGAGCTCTAGAACCGGTCCCATTTATTGTCTTTGGGGTCACAAAATGGGAGTAGGTGAATTGTGAATGATGATTTAGTGAGTTTCAAAACAAAGAATACAAGGTAGTTGAGGCCTGACATCCACATACAGTATGCTAAAATGCATAATTACAATCAGTGCTTACTTTGTAATGAAAGAGGTGCCAGGGTGAAGCAGTTAGGCTCTGGAGCTCAAGCAATTTTTTTACTTTCATAATTGACACAGCAAGCCCAGAGGTGCCTGGGCTCAGCCCTGGCAAGTCCTGGCACAAATTAAGCACTGGTTACAATATGATCAGAGCATAATTAATGCAGACAGAATTTTGGGACCAAACCTAAGTAAAGAACAATACATTAGAGCTAGAATTGCAGAATGCAATCATTTCTCCATCAAAGATTGCATCTATGGATCCCCACTTGTTTTGAGCACACATTCCTATGTGCTGCAAATCCTAAAACCAGTTAAAGCAGTAAAACATGTTTAGGTTGGACATTAGGAAAAAGTTCCTAACTGTCAGGGTGGTTAAACACTGGAATAAATTGCCTAGGGAGGTTGTGGAATCTCCATCTCTGGAGATATTTAAGAGTAGGTTAGATAAATGTCTATCAGGGATGGTCTAGACAGTATTTGGTCCTGCCATGAGGGCAGGGGACTGGACTCGATGACCTCTCGAGGTCCCTTCCAGTCCTAGAGTCTATGAATCTATGTCCCTCAAACAGAGCCAGACACTGGGGGTGAGGGCCATGTCCCAACCATCCTTAGTGCATTTCATCCAGTCGTCCTGCCCTTTGATACAATTTATTAATGGTTTAGTAGCTAATCAGTTTTAAATCAGGAAAACCCACCCACCATTTGATAAAGATAGTTAATTTACCGAGAGATCTGTGCTTCTTTACAGTTGGTTTTCTATTTATAAAAAGGGGGCTCTGGACAAAACGTCAGGTTTTGAGTGATGCATTTTCTTGTCAAAATATTTGTGATGACCCAACCAACACATTTGCTGCTTGAAATGCCTGGGTGAGAAGGGCATTCCCTGAAGTGCTATTCAGTGTTTCACAGGACATAGTTCTACACCTACATCCTGAATTTAAGGTGGTTTCTTAACTCTGTCTCAATCAGTACATTAACCTCCCAGGTCTTCTCAAAGCCTCTTCAATTTATGTAGCTTAATTTCCACATGTAAGTTAATGTCCAAAGAGCATATGAGCTATTATTTTCATTAAAACAAAGCCTTTTAGAAAATTTGAGGTTGCTCATTGTCTTCAGGGACAAGTCTAGGGGAAAGTAATTTCTGGTCCAAGGGAAAAGTAATCCCTGTTTAGCAACTATCAGGACTACTATGGTCAGACAGGAAATCTGGTGGCAGAGGGGTCACTCTACTAAATGTAAGGTGGCTTCTAAGCATGCTTACAGAATATCACCTTTTCTGAAATCTGTAAAACTCCTACATGGAGCTCAGATCGCAACGATTACTCTCTCATGGGAGCTGAGGCAGATGCTCATTTCTGGAGAGAAATTTTTTAATAAAGAAAAGGTGATTACTTACTGGTAACTAGAGTTTTCTAAATATCCACCGTCATTCCCTGCTTCTCCCAAGTCTTTGGACAGGATTTTAAATAGAGGAAGGGCATTGAGGGCATTTGGGTCCATGGACTGTTTATATAAAATTCTCACAAAACATTCGGATCCACAAGGGATCATGCTTGTGACGCTCAAGAACTCATGGTTTTAAATGGTGCCGGGAGTGCAATACTGAGGTAAGAGTTCACAGAACTGTAGCTCTGCACAGACATATTTGCCAGTTCCAAGTGAATAGCCTCTTTTCTGGAATGTTTTTGGTGTAGAATCTTTTCATTAGCTGTACATTGGAAATACTGTAAAAACTCTAGTGCCTAACAGATTTCTGTTAAAATGAGCTATAAAATACAAGATTTAATATTTCTTTGAAATGCAAATTATTTCTATCAGAATAGCTAGTTTCTGTCAGCATGCTGATATGCTACATAGCTCATCCATTGCTCTAAACTGCAGGTCATACTTTAAGGATACTAAGGAGAGTGAAATCTAAGCAGCAGCTTACCAGGTGGTAAAATATTGTCACCAATTTATAGTACTGATGGGTTTTTATTTCATTCATGAGGCAGCTTCAAACAAAACCCAATTACTATATGTTGCAGTACCACTATTTAAATACTTGCTTTTTCTATTTTTTTCCTTGAGTTAAAAAGATAAATGGACAAGGATCTCTCTTTCAGAACCTCGCATACAATATGTTGGCAATGCCTGTCAAAAAGATGAGCTATTTTAAATTGCTTGGAAACTCTGTATTGGCAGGGAGCAAGATTAGCTGATGTAGTGGGTCTTTTCACAGAATCCTAGGAATAGAATTGGACAGGACAAGCTTGCACTTATTGTGTTAATACAGATCCTCAAATGAGCAAGTACATTTAATGTAAAATGAGAGACATTTAAATGTTGAATAAACAGCATATATAGGGTCTCATTGTTTGTGTACTACAACTGGGATTTCCACATATACAGTGAGTTTGTGCTTCCTGAGAAATGTATCCACGAAACATTTTGGATATTGGATTATTTGTACTTGCAGTGTAGCAAGGCTTGTTATGACTTTCAAAGGCTAATTATTTCACAGTATGCTATTTCTACATATTCTTTGCTTTGTGACCTTCCATTTCCTTTAATGGTGTCATAATGTGGTCAAATGTTTTGAACCAAAAGGCTGCTTTTTCATGACAGGATCAAAGAATGTTAAAGAAGGAAATGCTAGTAGCAGTTTTGAATTCCACAATATATAAATAGCCCTCAGATCAGATAACTTCTTAAGTTTAGAGGAAAGATAATCTGTTGAGCTTTATGAACTAATTGCCCTGGGGAGTGATCTTCCCCTTTTGTGAGACTTGTGTACTGCTGTACTAAGTGGGGAGGGGAGGTCTGTATCTAGAAGAGATGATTTGGACATTTTAGGCCTCGAAAGGTGGAAGACAAGGTCATTCATTCTAAAGACTTAACAAGACAATTGATGATAGAAAAGAGAGGATATAGAACAGTGCATGTCTCAATAATTTGGCAATGTTTTAGGAGATGTGCTTACATATTTTTATGAAGGTCAGATATCAAAAGCAAAGAAACATTTTGTATGCGTTTTATTTGACCAAAAATGTTCCAAATTAACCCCTTCATTACTGTCTGAGGGTACGTGTTTAAACAGATTTTTACTGATTTTTTTATTAGAATGTGTTTCAAACTAAACTCCTGCAGGGCATTTAAGACTTTAAGGGAGTGCTGTGCAGCACTGAACACGGGCAGTTGTACATATCTTCAACAGAACTTTGAAAGCAGAACAGTTAATTTTATGAAATAATTCAAGGCCTGATTTTAGATCAAGTTAGCCCCAACCTCTGTTTAAGTGCAGTATTTAGCAAGCAAATTACTTGCAATTCATGGCAGGTAAATATATACATGGTTGAATGCAAAATTGTGTCTGCAGAAATGGGAATCCTCTCTAAAATTCAAGTCCCCATTGT
Organism: Mauremys mutica; assembly: GCF_020497125.1. NCBI lineage: Eukaryota > Metazoa > Chordata > Testudines > Geoemydidae > Mauremys > Mauremys mutica. Next base: position 84,605,247 of record NC_059074.1, on the reverse strand, counting down.
TCATGGAATTCAAGATTACTGTTGATGCCATTGTAAATTGCTTTACTTCCATCTAGCTGGGATTGTCTGTTAGTAATAGTATTATTCATGAAGTCTTGAAAAGGCTTCTGAGCACCTAACTAGACAAGGTTTTCACAGGGATAAAATATCCCATAACCAAATAGATCCTGTCATGGAGTTCCCAGGCAATGTTCTGGAACTGCTCCCCACAAAGCCAGTCAGGACTTTGGGGAGCCTTCTCTCCCTTGGAGCAGACTGTCTTCAGGGCAAGCTTACACCTTCCTGGGTCTGACCTTGACGCATTCAGCATATACCCCTCTGTGCGCTTTTCACAGTGAGTTCGCCCAGGCGGGGTCCCAAGAAAGCTAGAGGGTCCTGCACGCACCCCCACTTCGCAGTCAGACGTGACTCTCAGCCAGCCAGTAAAACAGAGGTTTATTAGATGACAAGAACACGGTTTAAAACAGAGCTTGTAGGTACAGAGAATGGGACCCCTCAGCCAGGTCCATTCTGGGGCCCAGCGAGCCAGACAACCCAGTCTGCCCTCACTTCCCATCCCCAGACCGCTCCAAACTGAAACCCCTTCCAGCCCCTCCTTTCTGGCCTTTGTCTCTTTCCCGGGCCAGGAGGTCGCCTGATCTCTTTGTTCACCTTTAGCCATCCCCTTGCAGGTGGGAAGGGCCCCAGCTATTTGTTGCCATGAGACAGAGTGTCAGCCATTTATTCATGCTGGAGACTTAAAAAATGCATAGGGGAAACTGAGGCACCCACACAGTATTCAGAGGAAACATTAAGAACAGTCCCACCTCGTCACAGATCCTAAGACAAGAGTGGGGGTGAGGGGAGAACCCCCCCCAAAAAAAACCCCACCAAAAATAAAACCTCAAAAGACAAAGTGAACAAAACCATCTTTAGCCTCACAAAGAATGTCGTTGATTTGGTAAGTGAGGAGAGCATTCCAAAGTTGCAGGCCCTTTGTGGAGAAAGTCCTGCCTTCTGCCCTCTTGTGATTATACAGTGGAACTACCAGCTGTTCCAGTAATACTGTTTTCAATTGCTGTGATGGGAAGGAAGTAAGGTGGCAGATAGTGCCTCAAGTAGATTGGCTTTTATACGCTAATACTAGGGCTGTTGATTAATAGCCATTAACTCAAGTGATTAATTAAAAAAATTAATCACGATTAATCACAGTTTTAATTGCACTGTTAAACAATAGAATACCAATTGAAATGTATTAAATATTTTGGATGTTTTTCTAAAATTTCATATAGATTGTATTCTGTGTTGTATTGTAAACTGTAGTGCAATCTCTTTGTCGTGAAAGTGCAGCTTACAAATGTAGATTTCTTTTTGTTACATGACTGCACTCAAAAACAAAACCGTGTAAAACTTCAGAGCCTACAAGTCCATTCAGTCCTACTTCTTGTTCAGCCAATCGCTAAGACAAACAAGTTTGTTTACATTTAAGGGAGATAATGCTGCCCACTTCTTATTTACACTGTCACCTTAAAGTGAGAACAGGCATTTGCATGACACTTTCATAGATGGCATTGCAAGGTATTTACATGCCAGATACGCTAAACATTAATATACCCCTTCATGCTTTGGCCACCATTCCAGAGGACATGCTTCCATGCTGATGATGCTCATTAAAAAAAATAAGCGTTAATTAAATTTCTGACTGAACTCCTTGGGCAGAATTGTATGTCCCCTGCTCTGTTTCACCCACATTCTGCCATATATTTTCTGTTATAGCAGTTTCGGATGATGACCCAGCACATGTTGTTCATTTTAAGAACATTTTCACTGCAAATTTGACAAAACGCAAAGAAGGTACCAATGTGAGATTTCTAAAGATAGCTACAGCAGTCGACCCAAATGTTTAAGAATCTGAAGTGCCTTCCAAAATCTGAGAGGGATTGCTTTCAGAAGTCTTAAAAGAGCAACACTCCAATGCGGAAACTACAGAACCTGAACAACAACAACAACAAAAAAATAAAAAAATTCTGCTGGTTGGATCTGATTCAGATAATGAAAATGAACACATGTCAGTCCACACTGCTTTGGATTGTTATCGAGCAGAACCTGTCATCAGCATGGATGCATGTCTTCTGGAATGGTGATTGAAGCATGAAGGGACATATAAATCTTTAGCGCATCTGTCACATAAATATCTTGCGACGCCAGCTACAACAGTGCCACAAGATCTCCTGTTCTCACTTCCAGGTTACATTGCAAACAAGAAGTGGGCAGCATTATCTTCTGCAAATGTAAACAAACTTGTTTGTCTGAATGATTGGCTGAACAAGTAGGACTGTGTGGACTTGCAGGGTATAAAATTTTACATTGTTTTATTTTTGAATGGAAGCTTTTTGTAGGTAATTCTACATTTGTAGGTTCAACTCTCAGGATAAAGAGATTGCATTACAGTACTTGTATTAGGTGAATTGAAAAATACTATTTCTGTTGTTTTTTACAGTGCAAATACTTGTAATAAAAAATAAATATAAAGTGAGCACTCTACACTTTGTATTCTGTGTTGTAATTGAAATCAATATAATTGAAAACAATATATTTGAAAATGTAGAAAACATCCAAAAATATTTAAAGAAATGGTATTCTATTATTAACAGTGCGATTAATTGCGCAATTAATCGCCATTAATTTTTTAATCGCTTGACAGCCCTAGCTAATACACTACAAAAATCAGACTGAAGAAAACCCTTAAAATGTAATCATATGAACTCTTTTTAATCATTATTTTAAAAGACTGTAGTGACATTTCTGAATGTGTGAGCAGGGATCCTGGAACAATTTTTATAGTAGGGGTGCTGAGAGCCATTGAACCAAACTGTTCCAGCACCTGTGTGCGTGAGACTGCAGGACCGCCAGAAAAAAAAACAAATTTCTAGTGGGGATGAGGGGAGAAACACAAATCTGTTTCTTTAAATATTAACAGGACTGAAAGTTCTGTTCAAAAATCAACTTTTTATTACTTAGATTAAATTTGCCTTGTTGCAGTATAGAATGATTTTGAAGAGAAAAAACACCACAGCTTGCTGGTATAGGTTGTACTCCTTTTATTTGTCAAATCTGAAAAACTGACATTAGTTGGGGGGGGGGCGGGGGAAGAGGCCAAGTAGGCAACTGGACTCCATGGGAGGAGTGTTTGGAAATAAGGGAAGGAGAAAGATGTGATGTTGAACTATTCCATGAATTTGCATTGCATATGTCATCTGTGGCCATCATTTTTTTCAATTAACCTTCTGAGGCTCCTAATAAGAATTCTTGTAGCGCAGCCTGCCTGATGTTCTTTAAACCATAAAGGTTGTATAATAATATAAAATGTCACATTGACCTTCATCTTGATTATTGGCTAAGGATTTATTAAACATATATGCTAGTTATGAATCAGTGTTTAAGCTTATCACTGTTACACGGGGCTCTTGCCCATTCTCTTTATTTGAATCTTGCATACTAAAGATTACCGGATTTTTAAAAGTATGTTGGTAGTTACAAGAAATTAAGTTACCTTGAAAAGTCACATCCTGATTCAGAAATCTGTTTAGAAAGATATTTTACTGGTTTCATGGAATGGAATGGAAGAGAGCAAACTATTTACCAGAAAGTTCCATTGACTTCAATGGAACATGCTTAAGTGCTTTGCTAAATTGCGTCTTCGGCGGGACTTCAGCGGCAGTGCTGCAGATGCTAGGAGTGCAAATTTGTCTCTATTCCTGTTAAGGAGAGCTAAAGGCAAGAGCCCCCACATTAAGATGAGCCAGCTTTTTGTACCATAGGATCATGAAATGGAATGGGTTAACTTTAGCAGGTACCTCTGAAATCTAGAACCACATTTTTTGTGGCTGTGGTGGTTCAGCTGGGATAAAGTCAACTTGTCAGGAAAAACAGAATTCTGTTACCAACCTGAGTCCAAGTGAGCAAAAGTTTCCTGTGATAAGTCACTGATAATACAACAGAACATACAATACATATTTTCATGTTGTCTGACTATATCACTAAAAGCTATATGACATTATATTCCACTGGAAAAATGGGGTGCTAATATGACAAATAAATAATTAATAGTAATGCTTACCACTTATAAAATGCTTCACAAGTTCACAGTGATTTTCCAGCATTAGTATAATGAATCCGATAGATGCAACCAAATCAAGTGTTGTTAGCGACTCTTTTTTTTATTTTGATGTCCCCTTTCAGTGTCATTGCAGGATATTACAATGAGAAAAGCTTTCCGGAGTTCCACAATTCAAGATCAGCAGCTGTTTGACCGCAAGACTCTGCCTATTCCTTTGCAGGAGACTTATGACACTTGTGAACAACCTCCCCCACTCAACATACTCACCCCTTACAGGTAAGTGTGAAAAAATCATGAAAAAAACCCTTCCCCCCCCCCAGTAACTTATAGCAATATTCTGACAACCTTACTCATGTTGAGTAGTACCATAGTCTTGGAGTAGTGCCATCCACAACAACTAAACTACTTGAGGAGTAAGGATGGCAAAATCTGGCCATCAACATTAATACTACTGTGAATGTTATGCCCAGCTAACACTGGTAAGAAAAGCCATTCTAAAGCTCCATATTTGTTAAACACTGTTTCTACTGAAAAAGAGAAGGAAAATTAAAGCTGTATTCCTTTAAAGATGCATTCTGTTTCTGCCAAGGAGTACCGGATAGTGTATACACTCCTGTGACTTGAATCTCATATGCTGTGACCAATTTCACAATAGCATCTATGAGAAAAGGAAAAAAATAATTCCAAAAGGAATGTGCATTGTTGCCATGTTCAGTGGTTTCTGGCAGAGCACAGTCAAAACCACATTTCATTCTAAGACTTGATACAGCAAAATTAATTGGAAACAAATTATTCTCTTCCTGTGACATTGATATTCAAGGCAAATTTGATGCTGAAGAGCACATAATAAAATGGAAAAGACATTGCTTTTTAGTCCATTAAAGGTTTCTATTTGTTGGATAATAATAATATAACATGACAGTTAGTAAGAAGCTAATTTAAAAAAAACCAAACAGGTCATTACACTGTTGTGGTTAGTACAAAAAATGAGCTGAGGGTTTGTTGCTTCCCTAAAATTATGCTGACTGCCTATTTACATGAAAAACTGGTCCCTCAACTTGTACTTACTGTTTTGGGAGATAAATTAGAGTCACATTTTAAAACAATTTAGGGCGAGTGGGTTCATTTATTCGGGACACTTGTTATCCCACAACTAGCATTAAAGCTTATTTCTAAAATAAGGATCTGACTAGAAGGAATGATGGGGGAGGAAGGTTTTAGAGGCACCAACATGAGAATATTAGTACTGGAAATAACTAACTGAAATAATAAAAGCTGAGCATACAGAGGAAGAGAGAGATCAGAAAATATTGCTCCCACAGTGTTATCCTCAGAGGCAAGGTGTCTAGATTTTCCAGCATAAAGGTTTAATACAAAAAGCAGGAGAATTAGTCTATCATAGATTCCTAGCCTCAATAGAGCTGTTTGCAGATCTTACAAGTCAAAAGGGACCCCTAAAATGCTCTAGCAAACTAAAACAGGAGAAAAAGTGACTTCACTGAGGTAGACTTTACCCTGTAAAATACACATCATCTTTTCTTCTTTCAGTTCTGTTTTTTGAGAGTCTCCAAATCAATCTGGCTAACCATGTTAGAGAGGCTTATTTATTTATCTTTAACGTGTAATGATCTTTAGTATAATTTTAAATCTAATTATTATGCATCAGGTAAACTTATGTGTTGCAATAATTTTTTTGATAATGTACTTGAGGCAAAAACCCTGATTAGTGTGTTTAAAAATGATGGCTGCAGCTACCTGAATAAGCTGTCTTTACATTGCCTCAGCATTTAGTCCCATGTGCTACCAAATAAACAGTATGTTCTATCTTGATAAATTTACCTCAGAGATGACGGAAAAGAAGGTTTGAAGTTTTACACCAATCCTTCATATTTCTTTGATCTATGGAAAGAAAAGATGTTGCAGGACACCGAGGACAAGAGAAAGGAAAAGAGAAAGCAGAAGGTATTATGTTCCAAGCTAAATAGCTGTGGGTTATGTTTGCTTGCACATATGATACTTCAGTGGTTCTGCAATTTAAAAAGTTCAGTTCTTTACATAGACAAATAGAGTTTTTTCAAGCATATCGAAACTGGCTCAACATCATTAAATTCAATCAATTTTTCCTTGCCTTTTAAATAAGACACCGTTAAAAGAGTCCAGGGTTTTAATGCTGTCTCACCATAGTTAACAGCAGGTTTGCCAAATGTTATGAATTCCTCACAACAGTAAAAAAGCTCTTACAAGAAATACAACAAGAATCCAAGGATGTCTCTGGAGTCTTCTTTTAAAATATGAATTCCCAACAGTTTTATAGAGGGTGTTGCTTGGAACCTTTTTGAGAAATGTTTACTATAAATTAGCATTAATATGGCAGAAAGGGAACATTTTAATTGTAAAGAAAGGATAAAAAACTGAAGGGAAGCACTGCTACATGCTTATTTTTTGCCATTTATATTCTACATATTTCATAGCATAAGTATGGTATCGTGTAGAATGCAAATATGAGAGGCAGATTCAGAATCTCATTTAAGACATATTTCAAGCCAGATTAGATTTAGATTTTGAATGAATTTAGTACCATCATTTGGTTATTCTTTAGCTAAGTATCGTATAAAACTGAAGTGTTTCCCTCTATTACGCCTTCATTTCCTGTTCTGGTTTGAATAATTTTTTTTCTTGCACTAGAATCAAGTTTTCTCTCTCTCTCTGTTTTGTAACTGATTTTAAAAGCATTCCTCTTTAAAAAGACTGTCAGTTTTGTTTGCATAACTCTTACAGCAGAAAAATCTCGATCGCCCTCATGAACCGGAAAAAGTGCCCAGGGCGCCTCATGACAGACGGCGAGAGTGGCAGAAGTTAGCCCAAGGTCCAGAACTTGCTGAGGATGACGCTAATCTCTTACATAAGCACATTGAAGTTGCTAATGGCCCAGCCTCGCATTTCGACTCAAGGTTTCTTTTGTTTCGTTCCTTCCTTTATTTTGAGACATTCATCTTACCCTTGGCTAAATATATTTATGATGTAAATGACTGTATATGTGGTGCAGTACTCAGAATGCAGTGGTGATAACAGAATTGCCTCTACCAAAAGAGAATTTTGAAGTTCTTTCACCCAGGTGTTTTAAAGGGTTTATTATTACCTTGTCATTTTAAAGAATAATTTGTATCTCTGGAATTCATTGTTATGGGGAATGTGGAGGTGTGTTTCATTGTTACCCATTTATCAGTCTAATATCATTGGTGTAGGCTTGCACACAGATTTGTCACTGTATTTCAGTCCTGACCTACAACAACCCCTGTTATTCTAGTCTTCTGATTTACTTGCAGAAACTGCCAGTATTATGTGGTGGTTTTGTGATGTGAACAAATTATCCACTTGGATGAGATCACTGAACTTATTTACTCTTGCTTGAATCTAGAATTTGATTGAAGTTTCTGCAAACCTTAACATGCTAAATTCTCTTTTCATAATATACTTCTGCAGGTGGCTGACGATAGCATTTCAGGTGACATACCTGTGGTGTTTGTGCAAAACCAAAAGCATGTAACCAACTGAGGAACTGTACTAGGAAAGAGAGCTGACACTCAAATAACATTTATCTTGAAAATTAAAAAGAAATAGGTTTTTTTTGGGGGGGGTGCTTGTTTTTTTGTTCAGCCTTTTAAATAAGACAATTTTTAAGATTATCTGGTAGCCCTATTAATAGTTGTTGCCTGCTGCAGACTGTAGGATCTAGGATGTTGTGTCTGAAATAAAGAACCTGTCTATTGAGAACTCTGACCTAGTAAAAACTCTACTTATAATGATGTAGAATGAAAAGTCAAAAATGGTTTCAAGTGCATTTCAATTTGTAATTTACAACTCAGGTTATGATGAAACCCTCCTTAAAGTGCGGCTCTTCAGTGAAAAAAACCACATAGGTGTATTCCACTGTGTTAGCTCCCCATAATGAGTATATCACCCTCCCTGCCCACCCCTCATGCAAGTGTGTGCCTGATTCCACAGCAGAGTGATTGCAGAACCACTTGAAACCTCAGAGCCCCAAAGATCAACAGTGACTCTCTAATACTGTGCTTAGACATTACAGTCATGAGCACTATCCAGAAACCTACAGTGGAACCACCAGCAGTTAGAAAGTGTTCTGCAAACACTTTTCCTCTGACTTCAGAGAAATTGTGATCTTTATCAACATTTTAATTCAACAGTTACATCTGTAAACATTTCTTAATTGGTGTTGGATCAGATCTTTAAGACAAAAGCAGGGGTTGATTTTAACAGTAGATTGAAGTATTTTAAGCTGTTGGATGAGTTATCTTCATTTTACTGCTACAACATTATAGTACACTTTAAGTTACCTTGTTAAAGTATATTAGCTTGCAACATTGCGTTTGGGAGGAGATCAGGGCAACTCTACTTTAAGTTGTGTGGCCACAAGACAGTCAAACACAGTAATGCCTTGATAAAATGGTTTATAAAATTGTTAGAAGTACTACAATATGTGATGTATTGCTATACAATTTAGGAAAGTAGTAAAATAATGTTTGCATATGAAAAGATTTTGAATCACAAACCACTACAGGCACATGACTGTTTCATACTGTAAACCTGTTTCTAATAACACTGTTATATTTGTTTAATTCAGTAAAGTCTGAATAATAAACACTAACATCACAGACACATACTATAGGAATTGTATGGTTTACCAATGGAAAACCGTTTAACATTTGAACTGCAGTAGGGCAGAAAGGGAAGAGAAACAAGATTAAAAACCACAGTTCGATTGGCATCTCTTGTGCAGAGAGGGAATTTAATTCAGAGATCAAACTGAAGTATAATACAGTAGCTAAGCTAAGTAATGAATGATTTCTTCTAATGCATGTGTCTGTGATCATCAGCAAGACAATTTTTAAGTGGAAAATGTCCTTTGTTTTTTCTTAGACCTCAGCCATATGTGGATCATATGGATGGATCCTACTCCCTTTCTGCATTACCCTATAGTCAGATGACTGAACTTCTGAGCAGAGCTGAGGAGCGAGTGTTGGTCAGACCACATGAGCCACCACCCCCTCCACCAATGCATGGTGCAGGGGATGTGAAACCCATACCTCCTTGTATTAGGTAAGGAGTCCGGTTTGGAACAACTTTCCAACAATAAACTGACGTACATCTCTGAAAAAGATACAGATATGCAAGACTTTGCTTTGAAGAAGCAAGCAGTATCATCATTGTACTTGATTTCAGCCCAGAGAGCAACATAGACCAGAGGTTCTCAGACTGGGTGGAGGGCTGACCTGGGCGGGATGTGTGCAATGTATTCTAGGGGGCATGAGAAGCTTTAGGGGGGAAACGGACTGTGCGTATTTTACCCACAGCAATGAATAACTAGCAAATCTGATTCCTCCAGACATACCAGGTTCTCAGATGGCACCGTTCATTTTGACAGATTTCGGTTAAGCTTGCATAGCATTGTACAAAGTCATTTGTTACTATCTGTATGTTATTCCATTTGTTACAATGCAGTCTGTACATTTAATTGTAAGTTTCAACCACAGTCACAGTTTTCCTTTTGCTCTTATTACAATGGATCGTTGGCTCTGTTTGAATTAATGGCTTACTGGTTTTAGTATTTAGTCAGAGTTGCACATTAATTTTTTTTTAATTGGTATATGTACTTGTGTGGTGGGGTGGGTTTAAACTGCAGACAGAGAGCGGCGGTGCGATCAAATAACTTTGAAAACCATTGACAGACAATAGTCTACAAAATAGATTAAATTATAGACATTTCTCTCTTAGTTTATTTTTCTGCTTCTTTATGTCTTTGTATCCCAATATTCCATCCAGTGTTAGAATCTAAACCAATCATCCTGACAGTATTTTTCCACGTAACTTTATATCCAACTTTATGGATTAGATTTTTATAGGGTTCTCCTTATCTTTATCTGGAATATACAAGAGTAGATCTAGATTATGTTGTTACGTCAGCAAAATATTTTCATCTCTGTCTAAATGAAAGTATTTCACTATCCAAGGAACATACACAGAAATATACCTCTTTTATTGGGTTAACATTTGTTATGAGTGTTACATTTTCCTACCTGAGTATTCTGATTGAGAAATTCCTCTAGCAGCTTGTACTTTAAAAAATAACATTTACAGTCATCTCTTGTCTCTTTGAGGAATGAAAAGGTCACTGAACTAGACAGGAGTGTCTTATGTGTAGATATACTCCTCTGTAGCTATGCATGACTGATCTTGTATGGTACCACTGGACCTGTCAATGAACTTAAACCCATATCTCAGTTTCAAAGTCATTTTATCTAGTTAATCATTCCGTAAAAATAATCCCTTTAGAATAGGGCTTTCAAACAATTTTAAAAAATAATGGTGATTAATTGTGAGTTTTAAAAAATAACTGCAATAAATCACAGTTTTAGTTGTACAGTTAATACATTTATATAAATATTTTTGGATTTTTCTACATTTTCAAATATAACAGAATACAAAGTGTACAGTACTTATTTTATATTATTTTTATTACAAATATTTGCACTGTAAAAACGATAAACATGCTGATGACATGTTCATTTTCATCATCTGAGTCAGATGCCACCAACAGAAGGTGGTTCCGGTTCTGTAGTTTCTGCATGTTCCACACCTTGTCTCACTCAGATTTTGGAAGGCACTTCAGGTTCTTAAATCTTGGATCGAGTGCTGTAGTTATCTTTAGAAATCTCACATTGGTACCTTCTTTGCGTTTTTGTCAAATCTGCAGTGAAATAAAGACTGCCACATTCTACTAGCTTGTCCTCATACTTTGAATAAATCTCTGGCTTTACTGCTATGTGTAGGGAAAATCTTACTGTAGGAAATCTTAGATAAGAGAAATAAACTTGGGTATTTGCCTGAGTACATTTATAGGCTAGCAAGAAAAAGGCTGATGTATGTTCTACCCAAACAATAAAAAACTATACTGTGCCTTTAGACTGGGTAAATTTAGTTTTTATAACCCTAATTACTGATCTTAAATATTAACAAGCAAAAAAAAAGTGAATATAATTATATTAGTCAGTTTTTCCACTTCGTGGTTTTAATAGCTTGCCCTACTATTGTGTATTTCAGCTCCACCACAGGTTTGATAGAAAATCGTCCTCAGTCACCAGCAACAGGCAGGACACCAGTGTTTGTGAGCCCCACCCCACCCCCTCCTCCTCCTCCTCTTCCATCTGCTTTGTCCACTTCTTCATTGAGAGCTGCAATGACTTCCACCCCTCCTCCACCCATACCTCCACCACCACCACCTCCAGCAGCTGTTTTGCAAGCACCAGCAGTGCCACCTCCACCAGCTCCTCTCCAGATTGCTCCTGGAGTTCTTCATCCAGCTCCTCCTCCAATCGCACCACCTCTAGCACAGCCCTCTCCTCCAGTCACTAGAGCTGCCCAAGTATGTGAAACTGTACCAGTTCAGCCAGTTCCACAAGCTGAAGTGCAAGGACTTCCTCCTCCCCCCCCACCTCCTCCACTGCCTCCCCCTGGCATTCGACCCTCATCTCCTGTCTCAGTTGCCACCCTCTCTCATCCTCCCACAACCATTGTTCCTGGCCCTCATGCTCCACTAATGCCTCCATCTCCACCATCCCAAGTGATTCCTGCTCCTGAACCCAAACGCCACCCATCAACTCTACCTGTAATCAGCGATGCCAGAAGCGTTCTACTGGAAGCAATACGAAAAGGTAATGTTTGGCCACTAAAAGAACAACAGAAGTTGGTCTCAGCAGTTTAATAAAACCAATGTACTTTTAACGGATGGAATAATTTACTCCTCTGGAAAAAAGATTTGACAAGAGTATCTTAAATCCGGTGCTGCTTTGTATTCTGTACAATATGCAGTTTGCCAAGTAGACGAATTTTTTTCAGCTCATAATTGCACCTATCAGGAGTGTAGTAAGAGTTTTGTTTTGTTTTGTAACCCTGAGCTGCTTAGTGGAACAGTGGGTCCTAGAACCCTCTTGCCAATATAAGGCAGGAGAGCAAAAGGGATGGGGGAACCTTCTGGGGCAGCACCTTACTGATGCTCTCCTATCTTGCACATGCTTCACATCACAACATGTGCACTGGTGGTCTAACCATGAACCCTTAGGACTGTGGGGTGCTGGTGCATGGTTATAGGGTCTCTTCTAGTACTGCCCTGAAAACCAGTTGGAATCCTTCTCCAGTGTTTTTAGGTACAGTGGGAGAGGCTTCCCCGCATCCTCTTAAATATACAGAGCAGAATTTGTACTTAGAGATATAATATGGTTTACAATAAGCAAATGTTTTCTAGTGATTAGAGCAGAGAAGTGAGAGGGGAGAGACTCCTGGGTTATATTCCCTGCTGCAAATCATGTTAACCTCTTTATACCTCAATTTACTCAACCAACAGGACCCTGAACAGTATAAATCAAAGGGTTCTGAAGGAACTTCAGAATGAAGTAATTGAGGTGCTTTAAAACAAATGCAATCTTTCTGTGAAGTAAGCCACTATACCAGAGAACTGGATGGTCACTAATGATAAATATATCTGTACAAAAACTGGTAGGGATGATCCTGGGAATCAGACTAGTTAGCGTTGCTCTAGTACCAGTAAATGGATTGAAGTGACAACTAAAAACACAGGTATAGAACACCTACATCTAATAACTAGCATGAATTCTCTAAAAGGAAATCATTCCTCTCTATTCTGTTAGAATTATTTGAGCAGGTCAGCAAAAAAGCATACAAGGAGAGCCCACTGGCATAATTCATTTGAGTTTCTAAAAGCTTTTGACAAAATCCTACAGAAGACACTATTAAGGAAACTAAGTAACCCTGGGGGTGAAAAGTAGAGCCGAGTCACAGATTAAAACCTGGCTAGGAGACAGGAAATGGAGTAAAAATAGATTTTTAAACTTTTGCCCTGTTGAAGACTGACTGAGTGCTCAGAAGCTCCCTACTAGAATCTTTATTGTTTAATATTGTGGAGGAACCCGTCGGCACTCCATAGTTAAGGATGAGTTCCATTTTTTGCTTAAAGCAGGGATTCAGCCTCCCCAAACTAACATTTACTCTTTGAATATAGAATGAATTTTCTGAAATTAATCAGTTAATGAGTTTGCATTAAAATCACATTTAAAATGAGCTGTGTAAGACATAACATTTGTCAGTCTTTTCTTGTCCCAAATGATTTTAACAGTAGACTTGCAAACCCTTCAAATTTCTTCAGTTAAATTCACTGAAATATATTGTGCATATACTATATACTTGGAAACAATTAGGTTGCAGTTAAGTGAAGTTATTAATGATTGTTATGATTATATAAGTTACGGTCCGCATCTGCTCACCGGTTCAGGTAACTTAAATGAGGCTTTTGTGACATTAGAAATAACTCTACCAATCACCACCCTTTCTCTAGCTATTTTGCATGAGGAAAACTGGACATGTGTGCCAAGAATTCTAATTGGTAGGAAGTTATTTTTAAAGGGTCCATGGACACATGCTACCTTGGACCTCAGAGTTTGAAAGGCCTCCCGTGGCACTGCTGCCTCCACTGCACTGCACAACAGACAGAGGCGATGCTTCGAGGGGGGCACGCAGGGTCAAGTGCCCTCTCCCACAGCAGCCAACCAGGTGGGAAGCAGAAGGGGTGGGGCCAGAGCTACTTCTGGCAGTGCTGGGACATTGCCCAGGTCAACACAGCAACTGTCTGGGAAAGTGCCTGGCTGTAGCAATGGCAGGCTGCCCCCTGCCCAGGCTGGGCTTCCCAGGACCGTGGCTGAGTGAGCCGGAGCCCCCCTGCTCAGTGGCATGCTCGGAGTTGGCCCCTGTGCCCGGAAGCCGCTGCTGCCCCTCCCCAGCCAGCTCTCTCCCAGGGAAGGAGCAATGACCCAGAGTGGCTCGGGCCTGCTCCCCGCCCGTCCCTGGCTGCCAGGGAGGGCAGCCAAAGGTGCCAGAGGTGGGAGCCAGCACAGCGGGAGGACAGAGCACCCCCTGTCAGGTAACATGGGGCAGGGGGGAGCACAGAGGCACAGTGTCAGGTCACATGTCCTCCACTTTAGCTGGTGCCCCCCCAGTATGGGGAGGTACCAGTCATGTATGATTCACCAGGGCAGCCCTGCTGGGGGAACTGAGGTTCCTTAAAGTGCAGACACATTGGAACTCAGACTCAGATTTCCTCATCCCTGCTTTCACATAGAGAGAGGTCTCTGTAACACACCCTTCTATACAAAAAATCAATTGCAATTGCCAGATTCACCAGTAGACTTCAGCTGTTTTGCCCTGGCCTTAAAAGTATATATATATTTTTAAAGATTCATACTATACACCTTCAAATTACGAGAAACATCACACAGTATTTTCTTTGGGAATGGACATTTTTAGTGTTTTATTTTTTAAACAAGGACATTCCCAAACAAAACTCTGTTAAGAGGGAGTTGAGGTTGAGAGTGTGAAACTTAAGATAAAAAATACAGCAGAGATGTTTTAATTATTTGAAAGCCTAGCATTCCAAATCAGGAAATTCAGATTTAAGATTACACATAAAGGCAATCCAAGTATGTTAAGGTACCCAAGCAACCTTAAGTGAAACCACGAAGAGAAAAAATATACGAAAAAACTGTATTTAAAAATCAGTTTAATCTGGGAACACAGCTACTGAAATGTTTTGATCATAATCATATAGTTATTGTAGTGTCACTGCAGAGTTAAGGTTTTTAGGGTTTATTTCTCAGAAACATCTGCTACGAGCTACTTTCAGAGGCAGGATAGTGATTAGATGGACTTCTGATCTAGTACAGCAATTTTTTCTTAAAATGGATATAATATTAGTTACGTCTCTGACAGGCAGTGTTCTCGATCAATTTGTTTTTGTTTGCTAAGCAATTTGAGAGCTGTGGGTAAGAGTATTATGCATAAGAACAAAGAATGATTATTATGTTTGTGATTTAGGTATTCAGCTACGCAAAGTCGAAGAGCAGCGTGAACAAGAAGCTAAACATGAGCGCATTGAGAATGATGTTGCCACTATATTGTCTCGCCGCATTGCTGTGGAATACAGTGATTCAGAAGATGATTCAGAGTTTGATGAAGTGGATTGGTTGGAGTAAAATAGATACATTGATATACACTGAATGCTAATGTCCATTGTGGTGATTGTTCTTTGAAAACATTTGATGGTCATTTCTAGTGGGTTTTGGATTTTTTTTTCTTTACACTACACATCATTAATCCATGTTTTTCTACTTTTCCGTTTTCTTGTAAACTACTAGCACATCTTTGAAACTAAATGTTTTACAGTGGCTTTTCTTTTCTTTTTTTGAAAGAACATATTTTGTTCCAGTAGACCACTAAGTATTAAGCATGGGCAGCTGTTGGTAGAGTAGCAGTTTCAATATTTTGGCATATCTTAACTGTGCACTTTGTGAATTTTAAGTTAATGAAGGTAACTGAGATTGAAATTCCGAGGGCAGCTGTATGTACTAATGAGCCTTATTCCATTTTTGATAAATGTTTTTAAAAACCTAGCTATCAAAATATACATCTGTACACTAAGAAGGTACATATAGTTAGCAGCACTGATCACAATGAAAGGAAAAAAGGATCTTTGGGGGCTTTTATTGTTTTATTGTTGTTTTTTAAATAATTATGGCCTTATTTGAATGTTTAGAGGTTTCCCCCTCCCTCACAGGTACATATCGTGTGGTACTATTTTGCCTGCATACAAAAGTTTAAATTTTTTCTGTGTGAAATCTTCTGACTTAAACATGCTGTGTAACTTATGTAACTGTTAAAAATAACAGTTTGGTTTAATAAATGGTAAATGTTCTTAGCTGTTGCTTTTTTAATAAAGTCGCCCTTTTTCTGGCATTACTTAGGAGCTGAAGGGCAAGATTTTCAAAAGTGCCTAAATCACTTATAAAAAAGACTACTTCTGCTTCTAACTAACTTGGGTTAAATTTTCAAAAGTACCTATGGTACATAGGGGGGGCAATAATCAGAACAATATGTTCGTTGAGGGAGAAACCTGTGACACAACACAAAGAGAACTAGATGCTATTGCAAAATCATGTCTCATGCTGTCTAATTTATACTGCATGTCAGCCACATCCATATACACAAAAAGCCAATGCAATTTTGGACTCAATTCAGAGTTCTTCAAGTAGATGCAACCATGTATTCCACCTAGGTGTGTGCGCGCCCAATGCACCGGAGACAGAGACTTTTGTTTCATAATACCCATAGAGGGGCAGCTCTCGCCTCTCATTGCCATATCCCCTGGCTGTATGGGGCAGTGCTGCCCTGACCCCCCTCACTTCCGTCTTACCACCAGTGGCTGGAATCGGAGCTCTGTATGGTCTGTGTTCTTGCAACCTCTCTCTTTCTTAGTGACTTTTTCTAGTTACATATAGTTAATTAGTACCCTTGGTATAGTGTGTGTGAGATTTTGTTTATTTCCCTGGTGATGCCCTCACCGTTGTGTGGGGGAATATTCCCCACACCAAATGCTTGCTGTGCTTAGGCAAAGCCCACTTCAAGGAGCAGTGTTCAATTTGCAAATCATTCATGAAATGGTCTCAGGTTGCAAGAGATCTTTGTCTAAAGCAGCACCTACTTGAACAGGCCATGCAGCCTGCTTCAGCACCAAGGCCTACGCTGGATTGGAGGTCACCCTCAGGTTCTGAGTGTGCTGCCACTTCGCATCCTCCAACTGGTACCTCTCTGAAGAGACTGAGAAGTTGCTGCCCATCAAGTGTGGCAAGGAAAAGGTCACGCAAGACTGATCATGGCCACTCCAGGTCACATGGGGACTTGTCTGCCTCCTCCAGAAAGATCACAGACTGGTATGGTGTGAATGCCGGTGCACAGGAGTAGGTCCCCTCAAACACTACCATGGTGGTAAGTCAGACTCCATACCATTGACTCTTGTTCTGGGCCTGGGTCATCCATTGAGTCTAGTACTGATGAGAGCAATACTGGCGGTATATCAGGCAGCAATGGACCTTCTCTGCCTTTCTATCCCCATCTCCCTTGGTCCAGGGCTGCATTGTTTATAGCTCCATTGACTGAACCTGTGGGGCCATCAGCACCAAATCCTGATGTTTCCCTTCCACACTCAGTGGAAGCGGGGCTGAGCTGGGCCAAAGTCCTTCCTCAGCACCAGGAACCTCTTCAGCACCCCTACTGTTGATGCTGCCAATGTTAATGTGGTAGCAGTGAGTGCCACCACATTAGGTACCATTAGTCACCTTGATACTGCTGCCCACTTTGGGGGTTCAACACTACTTCTACCACTGAAAACAGCAGAGGCATACTCAGTTTGCGGTACCATTTTCACCATTGGTGCCAGTTCCTTCTTCATTTTGGGCTCCAGCTGAATCAGACCAGTTGCTTGCTCCCTCAGGGCTGGCTCCATCTTTATCCCCTGAAACCCAGGACTCCGACATCCAGGTAGGGATCTTCCTCCTGTTCTCCATTCTCCATTGTTCTCCATTGCCTGACCCACATCAGGGGTTGCTCCTAGAGCACAAGGGGTACCAGAATTGACACTTGTCATGGGACTCCCCTCTGTTGCAAAGGTCCCACTCCTCAAGTCATTCTAAGCCCACTGAGCAGGCCTGTGGCAGTGACTTGATTCCATGCAGGCCCAGGCACTGTGAACCTTCCCCTCATGGAGCCTTCACAGTCATCCCATCGAAGTCCATCAGTCCTGGAAAAGGACCCAGTTCTGGAACAGTTAACTTCTTCGTCTCTGTCCCTGGACAATTCTGCAGTGCCTGGCTCTTCCTCTTCTTCAGTACCAGAGGATTTCAAGGCATACCAGGACCTTTGTGGCACGTGACTGGTTCCCTGGGTATTCAAGTGGAGTTCCTGCAAGAGAATATCCATAAGTTGTTGGATATCATGCAGCCATTTGCCCTGGGAGTGGCCCTCCCTATTAATCATGCTCTCCTTGAGCCTGCTAAGGTTCTCTGAAGCATGCTGGCTTCGGTACCACCTACTGTGAAGCACACAGAGAAATGCCACTTTGTGTTGGTGCAGGGATTTGAGGGTTATTACTCGCATCCATCCCCAAACTCCCTGGTCATAACTGTAGTCAGCGATACAGCCCGATAGGGCAGAGTTAAGTCTACTCCCAAGGATAAGGACTCTAAATGGATGGACTTGAAGGGTAGGAAGATTTACACCTCCTCTTCCCTTCCTAACAGATGGGCATTGCTAACCAGTAGGCATTGCTGTCCAAATATAACTTCATGAACTGGACAGCTCTGTCTAAGTTTGTGGACCAGCTGCACAAAGCCTCAAGGGAGGAATTTGGGGCATTTGTTATCGAAGGCTGCTTGGTAGCTAAGAATTTGTTGCAGTGTGTGCTGGACATTGTGGATTCCTCGGCCAGAGTCTTGGCCTTGGCGATGACCACAAGAAGGGCTTCCTGGCTGCAGAATTCAGGCATTGCTCCCAAAGTACAACAGGCCATACAGGATTTGCCTTTTGACAGCCGATTACTTTTCTCAGACGATGAATGAGACTTTGCACTCCTTCAAGGACTGTAGGGCTATCCTACATTCCTTGGGGGTGCATATGTTGGCAGTGCAGCAGTGCCACTACAGTGGTCAACAGCATCAGCAGTATCATCCGCAGTGCACATTTTGGGCAGCTTCTCTCTCCCACAAGACAGTGTGACTACCACAGAAAGGGGCATAGGTCCCAGAGGAGGAGGCATTTGGATCCAGGGTCTGGGCAGTTGACACTCCTTCCCCGGCACTCCTCAAGTACCTAGTTTGACTCCTTGGTCCGAACTAGTGTTCCAGTCATCACTCCATTCTCCCCATCCCTTCCATTTGGGGACAGGCTGACTCACTTTTACAATGCTTGGGTTCAATCACTGCTGACAATTGGGTCCTAAGCATTGTCAAATAGGGCTATGCCATCCAGTTGCCGTCCATTCCTCTCCCCTTCCTCCCTGTGCCTCTTAGGGACCTCTCTGACAAAATACTGCTCCTTGAGCAGGTCCACTCTCTACTGGCTTTGGGAATGCTGGAGGCGGTTCTGCTGGTACAGTGGGGTTAGGGCTTCTATTCCCAGTACTTTCTGGTGCCCAAATCCAAGGAAAGAGTAAGACCCATTCTTAATCTCCATGGCCTAAACAAATATATCAGATATATGAATTTCTGCATGGTCATTCTATTGCCTGTCTTCCTCATGTTGTCTCAGAACGACTGGTTTGCTGCTCAGGACCTTCAGGATGCCCACTTTCACATGGCAATTTTGTCAAGCCACAGAAAATTCTCTGTCATAGCGGAGCGCCACTTTCAGTATATGGTGCTTCCCTTCAGTCTCTCTTCTGCCCCTGGGTTTTTACCAAACGCATGGTCATGGTGACAGCATACCTCAGAAGGAAAGGAATCCACATCTTCTCATACCTGGATGACTGGCTATTGAGGGGAAGGGGAAGTTCTCTCTCATATTGACATTACGCTGAACTTGCTTGACCAGTTGGATCTGATCTTAAATACCAGAAAAATCAACTTTGGTTCCCACTCAAAATAATCGAGTTCATTGGGGTGCTAATAGACTCTACGAGTTCAAGAGCATTTTTGCTGACTGTTTTCAGGCGATTTGTCACCTTTGCCTCAGCCTTCCACAATAGCTCGGATGTACCTGAGGCTCTTTAGCCACATCCACTTGCACCCAGGTGGTCCAGTTTGCAAGGTTGTCTCTTTACCCCTTCAAATGTGGCTCAGGACAGTTTATTGTCTGACTTAACTCCTTGGACAGATTGGTCTGTCTCCCTCCACTGGTCCTGGAAACCTTGCAGTGGTGGATGCTTCCAGAGAATGTTTGTCTGGTGTTCTCTTTGCCTGGCCCTTACCAGCCCGTTCTGTTGTCACCAATACCTCTCTCCCTGGGGAACACATCTGGGGGTCACTGAAAGTTCAAGCTCTGTGGCCAGAGCACGAGAACTCACTGAATATCAATGTGCTGGAGTTTCAGGCCATCTATAATTCATGTCATGCTTTTCTGGACTATATGAGGGGCTCAGTGGTTCACATACTTATCTACATTACCACGTCAGTGTATTATGTGACCATGCAAGGGGGAGCACACTCCAGAGAGCTCTGCCAAGAGGCAGTCAAGTTGTGGCAATTCTGCACTGAGGAGAGTATCGCTCCGTTAGCTGACCACTTGCCCGGGATCCAGAATCATCTCATGGACCATCTCAGCAGGAATTTTTCCCTGAACCTCAAGTGTCCTCTGGGTCATCTTTGTGGCTTGGGGCATTCCGATGATTGACCTGTTTGCCATGAGGGACAACAGGAAATGGCATCTGTTCCACTCGAGGGGGCCTCAGTCCAGGGTCCCTGTCTGATGCTTTCCATTTCATTGGGCAGTCAACTCTCCTGTATGCTTTCCCCCCCGATCTCAATCATCCCACAGGTCATCCTCAAGCTGAAGACAGATCAGGTCAAGCTCATTCTCATTGTCCCAATGTGGCCGAGGCAGTGATAGTTACCTGACCTCCTCACACGGTCAGTTCAGCCTCCCATACCCCTTCCTCTCCGTCCCAATGTACTCTCAAAGAATCACGGTCGCACCTTGCATGCCTCACTCAGCACCCTGCATCTCACCGGATGGCTGCTTCGTGACTAGATGAGGAGGAAGAGTGGTGTTCAGTGGCAGTTCAATAGGTCCTATTCAACTGTAGAAAGCACTCTACCAGAATGGCCTATTTGGCAAAGTGGAAGTGGTTTTCGATGTTTTCATTGACCTGCAGAAT
The DNA here is from genome assembly GCF_020497125.1 of Mauremys mutica. NCBI lineage: Eukaryota > Metazoa > Chordata > Testudines > Geoemydidae > Mauremys > Mauremys mutica. Next base: position 84,584,362 of record NC_059074.1, on the reverse strand, counting down.
TCAACCGATGCTGGCTTCCAAGCTGCCCTGAACAGAGTACCTGCTGCACCTTCAGTTGTCAGGACTTGCGCTTAGTTCATTGAGAGTCATCTGGCAGCGACATCAATATTTTATCCTCCCAGTCAGGGAAGATCAGTTTTCTCCAGGACCGTGGTAATAAGATTCTTAAAAGGGCTACTTTGTCTCTCCATCCTCCTGTCCAAGAGCTGGTTCCTCTGTGGGACCTTAACATCCTCCTGTCCATCAGAGCCCCTGACATTTTGTCCCTTTCCATTTTTGTTGCAAAAAACTGTGTTCCTGGTAGTAACATCCCCACTAGGGGATTCTGAGTTGCAGAGCATCCTTGTACACCATTCTCTAAGGATGAAGTGACTTTATGAAACTACTGTGGACACAAATTTTAGGTGTGGTTCTAGTTTCATTTGACCAGGCAGTATATTTACCTGTGTTCTTTCCTAAGTCACATTAATCTCTGGAGGAGCAGCATCTCCATACATTAGACATCAGGCGATTTCTGGCCTTCTATCTGGACAGGACTAAAGTGTTTCATGCTCCACCTCGCCTATTTGTGTCATACGTAGATTGTAAGAAGGGGCAAGCGGTCTCTTCACAGACTATCTCTAGATGGATAATGTCCTGTATCAAAACTACCTATGAAATAACTTTGTCTATGCCCCCTCAGCAGCTGCAAGCTCATTCTATGAAAGCACGAGCAACATCAATAGTGTTCCTCAGTGACGTCTCAATAATGGACATTTGCAGGGCTGCTACATGGTTGTCCATACATGCATTTACAAACCAATATGCCATTACCACATCTTTCAGTGTGGCTGCAAGTTCTGATAGGGTCGTCCAATGCATGGTTGCATCTACTCAAAGAAGAAGAAATGGTTACTTACTGGAAATGTAGTTCTTTAAGATGTGATGCAGAAATGCATTGGATGACCCACCCTCCATCCCCTCTGCATCAGAGTCTAATCTCTGGGCATTCAGTGTGAAGAAATTGAGGGGAGTTGGAGTAGCGCTGCCTCAGAGGGCCAGGGGAGGGACTATGGCCCCGAGGTGCACTCAGCCCCCCTTTATGGGTATTGCAAGATAAAATTATCCAGTCCTGGTGTGCTGGGCATGCACACCCCTAAGTGGAATACATGTCTGCATCACATCTTGAAGAACAACAGTAAGTAACTGTTTCTTATGTTACAGAACAAGGAGGTATAGTTCCTCTTTAGGTGGGAGTGAATTCATATCTGGAATATGGTATTCTTTTCTAACTATATATCCTTATAGTATAGCTTAATCATTGTCAGAGAAAAGGGATGGAAAAGGTATTGGTAAGCTCCATGGTATAAATATTGGATATAATTTTAACCTCTTAATATATCTTGTTGACATGCCACTATGTGAAGAAGGCTCAGTGATCACAGAGCACACTGTGTCACCCCACAGCTAGATGGCAGGGATAGTTTACAATGCTGAAAGGACTTCTGAATTCCTCAGGACCAGACTGTAGTACAGATCGTTGCATCCACCCCACAGTTAAGAGCCAGGGTTCCGCACTTAATTTCTCCAGGAATCTAAACTTCATGCAAATATCCTGGAAAGGAGAGCAGTCCTGGATGCACATCCTGTACTGTGGAATCCCATAACATGGGTCTGATTCAAATGGACAAGCAGACATCCTGTATTCCACATGAAGAAGGAACTCACTGTCATCTGTGACAGAACTGGGTTGCCATTTATATGGCATGGAAGGATAGCATACGTGTAGACAGACAACAAAAAGGATAATACATTTTGACCAGTGCCTGCTGAATCAAGTGGTGGATTGAGTATTGAATAGGACACATTTCTTTTCCACACCTCTGAATACCAAAATTCTTTATAGACTAGCCAACTAACTACAGAGGAATCATTTAAAAAAATTAGGGAGCCAGTGTCAGTAAATTTGGGGTACTCAGTCCTGAAAAGGTTTTGTATTGCCAACTGGTCCTGTGTGATTAAACCATGAGACTTGAATCCACTCATTATTATTTTGTAAAATAAACTACATACACTTGTCTTGCAAAGCTCACATACAGGAATAATTCAGAGGCAGCTTTCAAATGCTAGCATGAAGCTGACAGCATGTGCCTAGAATGGCAGGCTCCTGGAGGAATAAGAAATGCAATCAGACATGATCCTCATGGGCATATCTTAATTTGTCTCCCTGTTTCCATTCGGCTTCAGTTACCTTTCCTGGGAGAAGTACAAAAGAAAATTTCCTGGGCTGAGTTTCACAGATCACATTTATCAGTACACGCTGAAGAAAAATATTTTGTAAAACTGCTACAGACAAACCCTGAAGGGAGGGAAATGGGAGCAGTGTTACGAAAAGCAGTAGCACCAGCTACCATGTGACTATGGGCCGTGTTTAGGCCTGGAATAAGGAGGCCCAACTCCTCCTGAAGTCAATATTTCAGGTCTGAATTTGGACCTGACCATCTCAGTAAAAGAACCCCCCAAAATTAGGGTTAACACTGAAGAAATCAATAGGGGAAATTAAAGCAGGTTCGGATACAACAACTGCTCTGTCTGTAATTTATAGATTAAGTAAGATAGCTGAGCCTTAACAGTTTGCTTAGTGAGTCTCTGAAACTGCTCTCTTAGGGGAAAGAATAATATATATCAGCTGTCCCAGATATATGGGAGGAAACTGAGCTTTAAAAGATGTGGAGAAGCCCAAATCCTGATTTCCCTGATGTGCATATCTCAATAGTAAGGCTGGACCCTGCCAAGACCGTACCAGAGCAATGATGATAGATCAGGTAGATGTGACTTGAGAGAGTAGACAGTCTTTACTCATCTGTGTCCATTATCTGCCTGTCCTGACAATAATATTACACACTTCCAAACTGGTGGCCAAAGCAGTTTAAATATTAATATAACTTGACATAATCACACCAAGTAATGATCCTTGACTGAGTGAAGTCAAGAGTTAAATTCAGCTAAAGATTTCAGAGACAATGCACCTGGCTTTCTGCCATAGATATAGCTCTTTGCCATAGCAACAAGCTTGCAGCTAGCTACAATCCTAATTTCTCAATAATTATTAGAGGTGATTATTGAATTTAAATCTTTGAGTTCATATAGCCACTCACATATAAGTACTTGTTGTCTGACCGATTTGTCTTTGGGGCCCTCTCGTTCCTTGAAGGGCTGATCAGCTGTTTATGTTACTGATGAGATGTATAATAGATTAATTTGCATTGTAATATATTAAGCTGTTCCTGGATTCTGTTTACTTCAGTACATTTACAGTAGTTTGTTAAACTCAAAGACCCAGGAATTCTGCCATGGAAAATAACATGGCAATATATTGTTTTGATACTGCGTGAAAGCTGCCTTTGTTAAACTTCAGGGCCCGCACCACCTTATTCAATTGTAAACAGATTGTTAAAATGACTCTTTCTCCCCTATCAGAGAGGCAAAGAAAAAGAGGAACACACACAATGAAATAGACAGAAAAAGTCAATGGTAACAAGGCAGAAACACACTGGAGGGAAAGAGAGACAAAGGAAAAGTGGAAAGGGCTTTGTTTAATTAACAAGTCAGAGTGAAATCACCATGGTGGACAGAGCATCAAACAACAGGCAGATGTAAAGAGGCCAGCAAAAGAATCAAAAAGGATGGGAGGAAGGGGAAAAAAGAAAGGCGGAGGCTGGAAGACATCAGTGATGGCTTTAATGGTAGTGTTACATTGGGGATTACACAAGTAGCTACTGTTTAAAGGTGGGCTACCAGGGAATTAATCCCAACTAACTGGAAATTGGTGCGAAATAGGAGAGAGAGCTACACAATTAAAAATAATGTTAGCCAGGAGCAAAATGCAGCGCAAAGCAGTGAGGCTTAGGGTGCAGCGCCACAACTGGCCAAAGGATCCCACCAGGTCTTAGGTGTGCACAAGGGCACCAAGCAGCTCATAGGTGTCAGGGCAGCAGTGCTCATGCCCACGGGCAGAAATGTAGTTACCTACAGAGTTAGGTGGCAGCTGAGTGGTGTTTTTGAGAATGTCATTGACATCTAACTGCCCCTGGAGGTTCCTAAATCCCTTTGTGAATTGAGCCCTCAGTACCTGATCTACAATCCATTAAACAGCTTTGAAAAGAGACTTCCACTGACTTTAATGGGAGTTGATCTTTATAGCTGTACTGTGCACAGATTTGTTTACTGTATGTTCTCACTGATTTGGCTGAAGAATAATTGTGTTCCTATATCACTAGGAGTGCTTTGAAAGGAAAATGATTACTAGCCTTCAGTGAAAAATTGCAGCTACCCTATTCCTTCAAGATTATCTATTAATTGTTTTTTCCTTCATTAATCTCTGTCCAGCTACTCCAACTATCTTCCTGTTGGCAAAACTATTTAAAACAACCGGGCATAGATCTGTGCAGATATTGTACATCCCCTGAAGATTTTATACATTTGTATAGTCTATTTTTTTTTCTATAAAATTCTATAAAGATACCTAAAACACTGAAGGTTTCAATACATTAGTCGCTACGTGACTTCCACCTCATTGATCTAGCAAGTATTCTAAGCATTAGAAACTTGAATAAGGTTTAGACTATACTATAAAAAGTATCTCTACTGTGGCAGAGCTCCGACCTTGTCCCTGTGGGTCCCGCGCTTCTAGGCAGTTTATGCTAGCTCAGTGGCTCACTGCGCCCCTCCACGTAGCCCTTCTCTCTCTAGGGCCTGGGTTACAGTCTACTGAGCCTTTTCATCATAGGCCAGCAAGGAGGTTGATGAGAGAACTCCCACAGTCTCTGTTGTCCCTAGGGCTTATTTCAGAACAATTTAGCCTCCTGTCCTGACAGGGGCCTGTCTTCCCTTCGCAGGAGGTGTTTCTGCAGTGGCAGGTTGCGGGGGAACCTGGGCCCACCCTCTACTCCGGGTTCCGGCCCAGGGACCCTAATGGTAGCAGCTGTTGGCAGCCAACCTTTCATTGCCAGAGTTGCTACATTTCCCTGGGCCACATCCCCACAGCTCTCCTGCTTCTCCCTTACTTTAGGGCTCCCTTACCAATGGTTTAAGGATGTCTTCATTAACCAGCCCTTCAGCCGCACTTCCTCTCCTCTGGCTCCCTGGCTCTTCCCATCCTGACTGGAGTGAGCCCTTTTATAGTATCAAAAGGGCCTTAATTAGAGTCAAGTGGTCACATTACCTTAATGGACTGACCTGACTCTTTGCGGGTTACTTGGAGTCAGGTGTTCTCATTAGTCTGGAGCAGCCCCTGCTCTGGTCAGTCAGGGAACAGAAAACTGCTAATCCAGTGGCCAGTATATCTGCCTTCTACTACTCTGTTGAACCCAGCTGGCCTGAGTCTATCACACTACACTGCATGCTTCTTTCAGCAACGTATAGAGTACATATTCACATAGCCCCCTTAGCATGGGTATAAACAGCAGTGTAGCCTATGAGAGACAGCTTCGGTGAGTAGAGACACACACA